>NC_141814.1:2500-305530 GCF_057944985.1 Cucurbita pepo subsp. pepo | reverse complement strand
AAAAACATCGAGAGAAACAAAGGTTTTTCACATAGTGATTCGGGTGCCTCCACGAGGGTCTTTTCGTAAGGGTTGAGGTTGTGAAGTCTTTTCGACAAGAGTAAATGTTTTTTTTCTTCCATATTTTACGCTTAGGACAATCTTTAGTGGATATGGTATGATACTAAAACGTGAAAACAACTTTTCAGATCGAGTTAACGACCCTGTCCCAATGGGCAAAAAAGTTCCTATGTTAACACCTATGGATTTTGAGTGAAAAATGGCCCGGAAGCGAAAGTGAAAAACATTAGTATTTTAACCATTTATATGTGTAAGACTCTTAAACTTGAGCATTTCCTTACAGATTCATCGAAAAACATCGAGAGAAACAAAGGTTTTTCACATAGTGATTCGGGTGCCTCCACGAGGGTCTTTTCGTAAGGGTTGAGGTTGTGAAGTCTTTTCGACAAGAGTAAATGTTTTTTTTCTTCCATATTTTACGCTTAGGACAATCTTTAGTGGATATGGTATGATACTAAAACGTGAAAACAACTTTTCAGATCGAGTTAACGACCCTGTCCCAATGGGCAAAAAAGTTCCTATGTTAACACCTATGGATTTTGAGTGAAAAATGGCCCGGAAGCGAAAGTGAAAAAAATTCATATTTTAATCATTTATATGTGTAAGACTCTTAAACTTGAGCGTTTCCTTACAGATTCGTCGAAAAACATCGAGAGAAACAAAGGTTTTTCACATAGTGATTCGGGTGCCTCCACGAGGGTCTTTTCGTAAGGGTTGAGGTTGTGAAGTCTTTTCGACAAGAGTAAATGTTTTTTTTCTTCCATATTTTACGCTTAGGAAAATCTTTAGTGGATATGGTATGATACTAAAACGAGAAAACAACTTTTCAGATCGAGTTAAAGACCCTGTCCCAATGGGCAAAAAAGTTCCCATGTTAACACCTATGGATTTTGAGTGAAAAATGGCCTGGAAGCGAAAGTGAAAAAAATTCGTATTTTACCCATTTATATGTGTAAGACTCTTAAACTTGAGCATTTCCTTACAGATTCGTCGAAAAACATCGAGAGAAACAAAGGTTTTTCACATAGTGATTCGGGTGCGTCCACGAGGGTCTTTTCGTAAGGGTTGAGGTTGTGAAGTCTTTTCGACAAGAGTAAATGTTTTTTTTCTTCCATATTTTAAGCTTAGGACAATCTTTAGTGGATATGGTATCATACTAAAACGTGAAAACAACTTTTCAGATCGAGTTAACGACCCTGTCCCAATGGGCAAAAAAGTTCCTATGTTAACACCTATGGATTTTGAGTGAAAAATGGCCCGGAAGCGAAAGTGAAAAAAATTCATATGTTAACCATTTATATGTGTAAGACTCTTAAACTTAAGCGTTTCCTTACAGATTCGTCGAAAAACATCGAGAGAAACAAAGGTTTTTCACATAGTCATTCGGGTGCCTCCACGAGGGTCTTTTCGTAAGGGTTGAGGTTGTGAAGTCTTTTCGACAAGAGTAAATGTTTTTTTTCTTCCATATTTTACGCTTAGGACAATCTTTAGTTGATATGGTATGATACTAAAACGAGAAAACAACTTTTCAGATCGAGTTAAAGACCCTGTCCCAAAGGGCAAAAAAGTTCCTATGTTAACACCTATGGATTTTGAGTGAAAAATGGCCCGGAAGCGAAAGTGAAAAAAATTCATATTTTAATCATTTATATGTGTAAGACTCTTAAACTTGAGCGTTTCCTTACAGATTCGTCGAAAAACATCGAGAGAAACAAAGGTTTTTCACATAGTGATTCGGGTGCCTCCACGAGGGTCTTTTCGTAAGGGTTGAGGTTGTGAAGTCTTTTCGACAAGAGTAAATGTTTTTTTTCTTCCATATTTTACGCTTAAGACAATCTATAGTGGATATGGTATGATACTAAAATGAGAAAACAACTTTTCAGATCGAGTTAAAGACCCTGTCCCAATGGGCAAAAAAGTTCCCATGTTAACAACTATGGATTTTGAGTGAAAAATGGCCCGGAAGCGAAAGTGAAAAAAATTCGTATTTTACCCATTTATATGTGTAAGACTCTTAAACTTGAGCATTTCCTTACAGATTCGTCGAAAAACATCGAGAGAAACAAAGGTTTTTCACATAGTGATTCGGGTGCCTCCACGAGGGTCTTTTCGTAAGGGTTGAGGTTGTGAAGTCTTTTCGACAAGAGTAAATGTTTTTTTTCTTCCATATTTTAAGCTTAGGACAATCTTTAGTGGATATGGTATTATACTAAAACGAGAAAACAACTTTTTAGATCGAGTTAACGACCCTGTCTCAATGGGCAAAAAAGTTCCTATGTTAACACCTATGGATTTTGAGTGAAAAATGGCCCGGAAGCGAAAGTGAAAAAAATTCATATTTTAACCATTTATATGTGTAAGACTCTTAAACTTGAGCGTTTCCTTACAGATTCGTCGAAAAACATCGACAGAAAATAAGGTTTTTCACATAGTGATTCGGGTGCCTCCACGAGGGTCTTTTCGTAAGGGTTGAGGTTGTGAAGTCTTTTCGACAAGAGTAAATGTTTTTTTTCTTCCATATTTTACGCTTAGTTCAATCTTTAGTGGATATGGTATGATACTAAAACGAGAAAACAACTTTTCAGATCGAGTTAACGACCCTGTCCCAATGGGCAAAAAAGTTCCCATGTTAACACCTATGGATTTTGAGTGAAAAATGGCCCGGAAGCGAAAGTGAAAAAAATTCGTATTTTACCCATTTATATGTGTAAGACTCTTAAACTTGAGCATTTCCTTACAGATTCGTCGAAAAACATCGAGAGAAACAAAGGTTTTTCACATAGTGATTCGGGTGCCTCCACGAGGGTCTTTTCGTAAGGGTTGAGGTTGTGAAGTCTTTTCGACAAGAGTAAATGTTTTTTTTCTTCCATATTTTACGCTCAGGACAATCTTTAGTGGATATGGTATGATACTAAAACGTGAAAACAACTTTTCAGATCGAGTTAAAGACCCTGTCCCAATGGGCAAAAAAGTTCCTATGTTAACACCTATGGATTTTGAGTGAAAAATGGCCCGGAAGCGAAAGTGAAAAAAATTCATATTTTAACCATTTAAATGTGTAAGACTCTTAAACTTGAGCGTTTCCTTACAGATTCGTCGAAAAACATCGAGAGAAACAAAGGTTTTTCACATAGTGATTCGGGTTCCTCCACGAGGGTCTTTTCGTAAGGGTTGAGGTTGTGAAGTCTTTTCGACAAGAGTAAATGTTTTTTTTCTTCCATATTTTACACTTAGGACAATCTTTAGTGGATATGGTATGATACTAAAACGAGAAAACAACTTTTCAGATCGAGTTAAAGACCCTGTCCCAATGGGCAAAAAAGTTCCCATGTTAACACCTATGGATTTTGAGTGAAAAATGGCCCGGAAGCGAAAGTGAAAAAAATTCATATTTTAACCATTTATATGTGTAAGACTCTTAAACTTGAGCGTTTCCTTACAGATTCGTCGAAAAACATCGAGAGAAACAAAGGTTTTTCACATAGTGATTCGGGTGCCTCCACGAGGGTCTTTTCGTAAGAGTTGAGGTTGTGAAGTCTTTTCGACATGAGTAAATGTTTTTTTTCTTCCATATTTTACGCTTAGGACAATCTTTAGTGGATATGGTATGATACTAAAACGTGAAAACAACTTTTCAGATCGAGTTAACGACCCTGTCCCAATGGGCAAAAAAGTTCCTATGTTAACACCTATGGATTTTGAGTGAAAAATGGCCCGGAAGCGAAAGTGAAAAAAATTTGTATTTTAACCATTTATATGTGTAAGACTCTTAAACTTGAGCGTTTTCTTACAGATTCGTCGAAAAACATCGAGAGAAACAAAGGTTTTTCACATAGTCATTCGGGTGCCTCCACGAGGGTCTTTTCGTAAGGGTTGAGGTTGTGAAGTCTTTTCGACACGAGTAAATGTTTTTTTTCTTCCATATTTTAAGCTTAGGACAATCTTTAGTGGATATGGTACGATACTAAAACGAGAAAACAACTTTTCAGATCGAGTTAACGACCCTAAGCCAATGGGCAAAAAAGTTCCTATGTTAACACCTATGGATTTTGAGTGAAAAATGGCCCGGAAGCGAAAGTGAAAAAAATTCATATTTTAACCATTTATATGTGTAAGACTCTTAAACTTGAGCGTTTCCTTACAGATTCGTCGAAAAACATCGAGAGAAACAAAGGTTTTTCACATAGTGATTCGGGTGCCTCCACGAGGGTCTTTTCGTAAGGGTTGAGGTTGTGAAGTCTTTTCGACAAGAGTAAATGTTTTTTTTCTTCCATATTTTACGCTTAGGACAATCTTTAGTGGATATGGTATGATACTAAAACGTGAAAACAACTTTTCAGATCGAGTTAACGACCCTGTCCCAATGGGCAAAAAAGTTCCTATGTTAACACCTATGGATTTTGAGTGAAAAATGGCCCGGAAGCGAAAGTGAAAAAAATTCGTATTTTACCCATTTATATGTGTAAGACTCTTAAACTTGAGCGTTTTCTTATACATTCGTCGAAAAACATCGAGAGACACAAAGGGTTTTCACATAGTGATTCGGGTGCCTCCACGAGGGTCTTTTCGTAAGGGTTGAGGTTGTGAAGTCTTTTCGACACGAGTAAATGTATTTTTTCTTCCATATTTTAAGCTTAGGACAATCTTTAGTGGATATGGTATGATACTAAAATGAGAAAAAAATTTTTCAGATCGAGTTAACGACCCTGTCTCAATGGGCAAAAAAGTTCCTATGTTAACACCTATGGATTTTGAGTGAAAAATGGCCCGGAAGCGAAAGTGAAAAAAATTCATATGTTAACCATTTATATGTGTAAGACTCTTAAACTTAAGCGTTTCCTTACAGATTCGTCGAAAAACATCGAGAGAAACAAAGGTTTTTCACATAGTCATTCGGGTGCCTCCACGAGGGTCTTTTCGTAAGGGTTGAGGTTGTGAAGTCTTTTCGACAAGAGTAAATGTTTTTTTTCTTCCATATTTTACGCTTAGGACAATCTTTAGTTGATATGGTATGATACTAAAACGAGAAAACAACTTTTCAGATCGAGTTAAAGACCCTGTCCCAAAGGGCAAAAAAGTTCCTATGTTAACACCTATGGATTTTGAGTGAAAAATGGCCCGGAAGCGAAAGTGAAAAAAATTCATATTTTAATCATTTATATGTGTAAGACTCTTAAACTTGAGCGTTTCCTTACAGATTCGTCGAAAAACATCGAGAGAAACAAAGGTTTTTCACATAGTGATTCGGGTGCCTCCACGAGGGTCTTTTCGTAAGGGTTGAGGTTGTGAAGTCTTTTCGACAAGAGTAAATGTTTTTTTTCTTCCATATTTTACGCTTAAGACAATCTATAGTGGATATGGTATGATACTAAAATGAGAAAACAACTTTTCAGATCGAGTTAAAGACCCTGTCCCAATGGGCAAAAAAGTTCCCATGTTAACAACTATGGATTTTGAGTGAAAAATGGCCCGGAAGCGAAAGTGAAAAAAATTCGTATTTTACCCATTTATATGTGTAAGACTCTTAAACTTGAGCATTTCCTTACAGATTCGTCGAAAAACATCGAGAGAAACAAAGGTTTTTCACATAGTGATTCGGGTGCCTCCACGAGGGTCTTTTCGTAAGGGTTGAGGTTGTGAAGTCTTTTCGACAAGAGTAAATGTTTTTTTTCTTCCATATTTTAAGCTTAGGACAATCTTTAGTGGATATGGTATCATACTAAAACGAGAAAACAACTTTTTAGATCGAGTTAACGACCCTGTCTCAATGGGCAAAAAAGTTCCTATGTTAACACCTATGGATTTTGAGTGAAAAATGGCCCGGAAGCGAAAGTGAAAAAAATTCATATTTTAACCATTTATATGTGTAAGACTCTTAAACTTGAGCGTTTCCTTACAGATTCGTCGAAAAACATCGACAGAAAATAAGGTTTTTCACATAGTGATTCGGGTGCCTCCACGAGGGTCTTTTCGTAAGGGTTGAGGTTGTGAAGTCTTTTCGACAAGAGTAAATGTTTTTTTTCTTCCATATTTTACGCTTAGTTCAATCTTTAGTGGATATGGTATGATACTAAAACGAGAAAACAACTTTTCAGATCGAGTTAACGACCCTGTCCCAATGGGCAAAAAAGTTCCCATGTTAACACCTATGGATTTTGAGTGAAAAATGGCCCGGAAGCGAAAGTGAAAAAAATTCGTATTTTACCCATTTATATGTGTAAGACTCTTAAACTTGAGCATTTCCTTACAGATTCGTCGAAAAACATCGAGAGAAACAAAGGTTTTTCACATAGTGATTCGGGTGCCTCCACGAGGGTCTTTTCGTAAGGGTTGAGGTTGTGAAGTCTTTTCGACAAGAGTAAATGTTTTTTTTCTTCCATATTTTACGCTCAGGACAATCTTTAGTGGATATGGTATGATACTAAAACGTGAAAACAACTTTTCAGATCGAGTTAAAGACCCTGTCCCAATGGGCAAAAAAGTTCCTATGTTAACACCTATGGATTTTGAGTGAAAAATGGCCCGGAAGCGAAAGTGAAAAAAATTCATATTTTAACCATTTAAATGTGTAAGACTCTTAAACTTGAGCGTTTCCTTACAGATTCGTCGAAAAACATCGAGAGAAACAAAGGTTTTTCACATAGTGATTCGGGTTCCTCCACGAGGGTCTTTTCGTAAGGGTTGAGGTTGTGAAGTCTTTTCGACAAGAGTAAATGTTTTTTTTCTTCCATATTTTACACTTAGGACAATCTTTAGTGGATATGGTATGATACTAAAACGAGAAAACAACTTTTCAGATCGAGTTAAAGACCCTGTCCCAATGGGCAAAAAAGTTCCCATGTTAACACCTATGGATTTTGAGTGAAAAATGGCCCGGAAGCGAAAGTGAAAAAAATTCATATTTTAACCATTTATATGTGTAAGACTCTTAAACTTGAGCGTTTCCTTACAGATTCGTCGAAAAACATCGAGAGAAACAAAGGTTTTTCACATAGTGATTCGGGTGCCTCCACGAGGGTCTTTTCGTAAGAGTTGAGGTTGTGAAGTCTTTTCGACATGAGTAAATGTTTTTTTTCTTCCATATTTTACGCTTAGGACAATCTTTAGTGGATATGGTATGATACTAAAACGTGAAAACAACTTTTCAGATCGAGTTAACGACCCTGTCCCAATGGGCAAAAAAGTTCCTATGTTAACACCTATGGATTTTGAGTGAAAAATGGCCCGGAAGCGAAAGTGAAAAAAATTTGTATTTTAACCATTTATATGTGTAAGACTCTTAAACTTGAGCGTTTTCTTACAGATTCGTCGAAAAACATCGAGAGAAACAAAGGTTTTTCACATAGTCATTCGGGTGCCTCCACGAGGGTCTTTTCGTAAGGGTTGAGGTTGTGAAGTCTTTTCGACACGAGTAAATGTTTTTTTTCTTCCATATTTTAAGCTTAGGACAATCTTTAGTGGATATGGTACGATACTAAAACGAGAAAACAACTTTTCAGATCGAGTTAACGACCCTAAGCCAATGGGCAAAAAAGTTCCTATGTTAACACCTATGGATTTTGAGTGAAAAATGGCCCGGAAGCGAAAGTGAAAAAAATTCATATTTTAACCATTTATATGTGTAAGACTCTTAAACTTGAGCGTTTCCTTACAGATTCGTCGAAAAACATCGAGAGAAACAAAGGTTTTTCACATAGTGATTCGGGTGCCTCCACGAGGGTCTTTTCGTAAGGGTTGAGGTTGTGAAGTCTTTTCGACAAGAGTAAATGTTTTTTTTCTTCCATATTTTACGCTTAGGACAATCTTTAGTGGATATGGTATGATACTAAAACGTGAAAACAACTTTTCAGATCGAGTTAACGACCCTGTCCCAATGGGCAAAAAAGTTCCTATGTTAACACCTATGGATTTTGAGTGAAAAATGGCCCGGAAGCGAAAGTGAAAAAAATTCGTATTTTACCCATTTATATGTGTAAGACTCTTAAACTTGAGCGTTTTCTTATACATTCGTCGAAAAACATCGAGAGACACAAAGGGTTTTCACATAGTGATTCGGGTGCCTCCACGAGGGTCTTTTCGTAAGGGTTGAGGTTGTGAAGTCTTTTCGACACGAGTAAATGTATTTTTTCTTCCATATTTTAAGCTTAGGACAATCTTTAGTGGATATGGTATGATACTAAAATGAGAAAAAAATTTTTCAGATCGAGTTAACGACCCTGTCTCAATGGGCAAAAAAGTTCCTATGTTAACACCTATGGATTTTGAGTGAAAAATGGCCCGGAAGCGAAAGTGAAAAAAATTCATATTTTAACCATTTATATGTGTAAGACTCTTAAACTTGAGCGTTTCCTTACAGATTCGTCGAAAAACATCGAGAGAAACAAAGGTTTTTCACATAGTCATTCGGGTGCCTCCACGAGGGTCTTTTCGTAAGGGTTGAGGTTGTGAAGTCTTTTCGACAAGAGTAAATGTTTTTTTTCTTCCATATTTTACGCTTAGGACAATCTTTAGTTGATATGGTATGATACTAAAACGAGAAAACAACTTTTCAGATCGAGTTAAAGACCCTGTCCCAATGGGCAAAAAAGTTCCTATGTTAACACCTATGGATTTTGAGTGAAAAATGGCCCGGAAGCGAAAGTGAAAAAAATTCGTATTTTAACCATTTATATGTGTAAGACTCTTAAACTTGAGCGTTTTCTTACAGATTCGTCGAAAAACATCGAGAGAAACAAAGGTTTTTCACATAGTGATTCGGGTGCCTCCACGAGGGTCTTTTCGTAAGGGTTGAGGTTGTGAAGTCTTTTCGACACGAGTAAATGTATTTTTTCTTCCATATTTTAAGCATAGACAATCTTTAGTGGATATGGTATGATACTAAAACGAGAAAACAACTTTTCAGATCGAGTTAACGACCCTGTCTCAATGGGCAAAAAAGTTCCTATGTTAACACCTATGGATTTTGAGTGAAAAATGGCCCGGAAGCGAAAGTGAAAAAAATTTGTATTTTACCCATTTATATGTGTAAGACTCTTAAACTTGAGCATTTCCTTATAGATTCGTCGAAAAACATCGAGAGAAACAAAGGTTTTTCACATAGTCATTCGGGTGCCTCCACGAGGGTGTTTTCGTAAGGGTTGAGGTTGTGAAGTCTTTTCGACACGAGTAAATGTTTTTTTTCTTCCATATTTTATGCTTAGGACAATCTTTAGTGATTATGGTATGATACTAAAACGAGAAAACAACTTTTCAGATCGATTTAACGACCCTGTCCCAATGGGCAAAAAAGTTCCTATGTTAACACCTATGGATTTTGAGTGAAAAATGGCCCGGAAGCGAAAGTGAAAAAAATTCATATTTTAACCATTTATATGTGTAAGACTCTTAAACTTGAGCGTTTCCTTACAGATTCGTCGAAAAACATCGAGAGAAACAAAGGTTTTTCACATAGTGATTCGGGTGCCTCCACGAGGGTCTTTTCGTAAGGGTTGAGGTTGTGAAGTCTTTTCGACAAGAGTAAATGTTTTTTTTCTTCCATATTTTACGCTTAGGACAATCTTTAGTGGATATGGTATGATACTAAAACGTGAAAACAACTTTTCAGATCGAGTTAACGACCCTGTCCCAATGGGCAAAAAAGTTCCTATGTTAACACCTATGGATTTTGAGTGAAAAATGGCCCGGAAGCGAAAGTGAAAAAAATTCGTATTTTACCCATTTATATGTGTAAGACTCTTAAACTTGAGCGTTTTCTTATACATTCGTCGAAAAACATCGAGAGACACAAAGGGTTTTCACATAGTGATTCGGGTGCCTCCACGAGGGTCTTTTCGTAAGGGTTGAGGTTGTGAAGTCTTTTCGACACGAGTAAATGTATTTTTTCTTCCATATTTTAAGCTTAGGACAATCTTTAGTGGATATGGTATGATAATAAAATGAGAAAAAAACTTTTCAGATCGAGTTAACGACCCTGTCTCAATGGGCAAAAAAGTTCCTATGTTAACACCTATGGATTTTGAGTGAAAAATGGCCCGGAAGCGAAAGTGAAAAAAATTCATATTTTAACCATTTATATGTGTAAGACTCTTAAACTTGAGCGTTTCCTTACAGATTCGTCGAAAAACATCGAGAGAAACAAAGGTTTTTCACATAGTCATTCGGGTGCCTCCACGAGGGTCTTTTCGTAAGGGTTGAGGTTGTGAAGTCTTTTCGACAAGAGTAAATGTTTTTTTTCTTCCATATTTTACGCTTAGGACAATCTTTAGTTGATATGGTATGATACTAAAACGAGAAAACAACTTTTCAGATCGAGTTAAAGACCCTGTCCCAATGGGCAAAAAAGTTCCTATGTTAACACCTATGGATTTTGAGTGAAAAATGGCCCGGAAGCGAAAGTGAAAAAAATTCGTATTTTAACCATTTATATGTGTAAGACTCTTAAACTTGAGCGTTTTCTTACAGATTCGTCGAAAAACATCGAGAGAAACAAAGGTTTTTCACATAGTGATTCGGGTGCCTCCACGAGGGTCTTTTCGTAAGGGTTGAGGTTGTGAAGTCTTTTCGACACGAGTAAATGTATTTTTTCTTCCATATTTTAAGCATAGACAATCTTTAGTGGATATGGTATGATACTAAAACGAGAAAACAACTTTTCAGATCGAGTTAACGACCCTGTCTCAATGGGCAAAAAAGTTCCTATGTTAACACCTATGGATTTTGAGTGAAAAATGGCCCGGAAGCGAAAGTGAAAAAAATTTGTATTTTACCCATTTATATGTGTAAGACTCTTAAACTTGAGCATTTCCTTATAGATTCGTCGAAAAACATCGAGAGAAACAAAGGTTTTTCACATAGTCATTCGGGTGCCTCCACGAGGGTGTGTTCGTAAGGGTTGAGGTTGTGAAGTCTTTTCGACACGAGTAAATGTTTTTTTTCTTCCATATTTTATGCTTAGGACAATCTTTAGTGATTATGGTATGTTACTAAAACGAGAAAACAACTTTTCAGATCGATTTAACGACCCTGTCCCAATGGGCAAAAAAGTTCCTATGTTAACACCTATGGATTTTGAGTGAAAAATGGCCCGGAAGCGAAAGTGAAAAAAATTCGTATTTTAACCATTTATATGTGTAAGACTCTTAAACTTGAGCGTTTTCTTACAGATTCGTCGAAAAACATCGAGAGAAACAAAGGTTTTTCACATAGTCATTCGGGTGCCTCCACGAGGGTCTTTTCGTAAGGGTTGAGGTTGTGAAGTCTTTTCGACACGAGTAAATGTTTTTTTTCTTCCATATTTTAAGCTTAGGACAATCTTTAGTGGATATGGTACGATACTAAAACGAGAAAACAACTTTTCAGATCGAGTTAACGACCCTAAGCCAATGGGCAAAAAAGTTCCTATGTTAACACCTATGGATTTTGAGTGAAAAATCGCCCGGAAGCGAAAGTGAAAAAAATTCATATTTTAACCATTTATATGTGTAAGACTCTTAAACTTGAGCGTTTCCTTACAGATTCGTCGAAAAACATCGAGAGAAACAAAGGTTTTTCACATAGTGATTCGGGTGCCTCCACGAGGGTCTTTTCGTAAGGGTTGAGGTTGTGAAGTCTTTTCGACAAGAGTAAATGTTTTTTTTCTTCCATATTTTACGCTTAGGACAATCTTTAGTGGATATGGTATGATACTAAAATGAGAAAAAAACTTTTCAGATCGAGTTAACGACCCTGTCTCAATGGGCAAAAAAGTTCCTATGTTAACACCTATGGATTTTGAGTGAAAAATGGCCCGGAAGCGAAAGTGAAAAAAATTCATATTTTAACCATTTATATGTGTAAGACTCTTAAACTTGAGCGTTTCCTTACAGATTCGTCGAAAAACATCGAGAGAAACAAAGGTTTTTCACATAGTCATTCGGGTGCCTCCACGAGGGTCTTTTCGTAAGGGTTGAGGTTGTGAAGTCTTTTCGACAAGAGTAAATGTTTTTTTTCTTCCATATTTTACGCTTAGGACAATCTTTAGTTGATATGGTATGATACTAAAACGAGAAAACAACTTTTCAGATCGAGTTAAAGACCCTGTCCCAATGGGCAAAAAAGTTCCTATGTTAACACCTATGGATTTTGAGAGAAAAATGGCCCGGAAGCGAAAGTGAAAAAAATTCGTATTTTAACCATTTATATGTGTAAGACTCTTAAACTTGAGCGTTTTCTTACAGATTCGTCGAAAAACATCGAGAGAAACAAAGGTTTTTCACATAGTGATTCGGGTGCCTCCACGAGGGTCTTTTCGTAAGGGTTGAGGTTGTGAAGTCTTTTCGACACGAGTAAATGTATTTTTTCTTCCATATTTTAAGCATAGACAATCTTTAGTGGATATGGTATGATACTAAAACGAGAAAACAACTTTTCAGATCGAGTTAACGACCCTGTCTCAATGGGCAAAAAAGTTCCTATGTTAACACCTATGGATTTTGAGTGAAAAATGGCCCGGAAGCGAAAGTGAAAAAAATTTGTATTTTACCCATTTATATGTGTAAGACTCTTAAACTTGAGCATTTCCTTATAGATTCGTCGAAAAACATCGAGAGAAACAAAGGTTTTTCACATAGTCATTCGGGTGCCTCCACGAGGGTGTTTTCGTAAGGGTTGAGGTTGTGAAGTCTTTTCGACACGAGTAAATGTTTTTTTTCTTCCATATTTTATGCTTAGGACAATCTTTAGTGATTATGGTATGATACTAAAACGAGAAAACAACTTTTCAGATCGATTTAACGACCCTGTCCCAATGGGCAAAAAAGTTCCTATGTTAACACCTATGGATTTTGAGTGAAAAATGGCCCGGAAGCGAAAGTGAAAAAAATTCATATTTTAACCATTTATATGTGTAAGACTCTTAAACTTGAGCGTTTCCTTACAGATTCGTCGAAAAACATCGAGAGAAACAAAGGTTTTTCACATAGTGATTCGGGTGCCTCCACGAGGGTCTTTTCGTAAGGGTTGAGGTTGTGAAGTCTTTTCGACAAGAGTAAATGTTTTTTTTCTTCCATATTTTACGCTTAGGACAATCTTTAGTGGATATGGTATGATACTAAAACGTGAAAACAACTTTTCAGATCGAGTTAACGACCCTGTCCCAATGGGCAAAAAAGTTCCTATGTTAACACCTATGGATTTTGAGTGAAAAATGGCCCGGAAGCGAAAGTGAAAAAAATTCGTATTTTACCCATTTATATGTGTAAGACTCTTAAACTTGAGCGTTTTCTTATACATTCGTCGAAAAACATCGAGAGACACAAAGGGTTTTCACATAGTGATTCGGGTGCCTCCACGAGGGTCTTTTCGTAAGGGTTGAGGTTGTGAAGTCTTTTCGACACGAGTAAATGTATTTTTTCTTCCATATTTTAAGCTTAGGACAATCTTTAGTGGATATGGTATGATAATAAAATGAGAAAAAAACTTTTCAGATCGAGTTAACGACCCTGTCTCAATGGGCAAAAAAGTTCCTATGTTAACACCTATGGATTTTGAGTGAAAAATGGCCCGGAAGCGAAAGTGAAAAAAATTCATATTTTAACCATTTATATGTGTAAGACTCTTAAACTTGAGCGTTTCCTTACAGATTCGTCGAAAAACATCGAGAGAAACAAAGGTTTTTCACATAGTCATTCGGGTGCCTCCACGAGGGTCTTTTCGTAAGGGTTGAGGTTGTGAAGTCTTTTCGACAAGAGTAAATGTTTTTTTTCTTCCATATTTTACGCTTAGGACAATCTTTAGTTGATATGGTATGATACTAAAACGAGAAAACAACTTTTCAGATCGAGTTAAAGACCCTGTCCCAATGGGCAAAAAAGTTCCTATGTTAACACCTATGGATTTTGAGTGAAAAATGGCCCGGAAGCGAAAGTGAAAAAAATTCGTATTTTAACCATTTATATGTGTAAGACTCTTAAACTTGAGCGTTTTCTTACAGATTCGTCGAAAAACATCGAGAGAAACAAAGGTTTTTCACATAGTGATTCGGGTGCCTCCACGAGGGTCTTTTCGTAAGGGTTGAGGTTGTGAAGTCTTTTCGACACGAGTAAATGTATTTTTTCTTCCATATTTTAAGCATAGACAATCTTTAGTGGATATGGTATGATACTAAAACGAGAAAACAACTTTTCAGATCGAGTTAACGACCCTGTCTCAATGGGCAAAAAAGTTCCTATGTTAACACCTATGGATTTTGAGTGAAAAATGGCCCGGAAGCGAAAGTGAAAAAAATTTGTATTTTACCCATTTATATGTGTAAGACTCTTAAACTTGAGCATTTCCTTATAGATTCGTCGAAAAACATCGAGAGAAACAAAGGTTTTTCACATAGTCATTCGGGTGCCTCCACGAGGGTGTGTTCGTAAGGGTTGAGGTTGTGAAGTCTTTTCGACACGAGTAAATGTTTTTTTTCTTCCATATTTTATGCTTAGGACAATCTTTAGTGATTATGGTATGTTACTAAAACGAGAAAACAACTTTTCAGATCGATTTAACGACCCTGTCCCAATGGGCAAAAAAGTTCCTATGTTAACACCTATGGATTTTGAGTGAAAAATGGCCCGGAAGCGAAAGTGAAAAAAATTCGTATTTTAACCATTTATATGTGTAAGACTCTTAAACTTGAGCGTTTTCTTACAGATTCGTCGAAAAACATCGAGAGAAACAAAGGTTTTTCACATAGTCATTCGGGTGCCTCCACGAGGGTCTTTTCGTAAGGGTTGAGGTTGTGAAGTCTTTTCGACACGAGTAAATGTTTTTTTTCTTCCATATTTTAAGCTTAGGACAATCTTTAGTGGATATGGTACGATACTAAAACGAGAAAACAACTTTTCAGATCGAGTTAACGACCCTAAGCCAATGGGCAAAAAAGTTCCTATGTTAACACCTATGGATTTTGAGTGAAAAATCGCCCGGAAGCGAAAGTGAAAAAAATTCATATTTTAACCATTTATATGTGTAAGACTCTTAAACTTGAGCGTTTCCTTACAGATTCGTCGAAAAACATCGAGAGAAACAAAGGTTTTTCACATAGTGATTCGGGTGCCTCCACGAGGGTCTTTTCGTAAGGGTTGAGGTTGTGAAGTCTTTTCGACAAGAGTAAATGTTTTTTTTCTTCCATATTTTACGCTTAGGACAATCTTTAGTGGATATGGTATGATACTAAAACGTGAAAACAACTTTTCAGATCGAGTTAACGACCCTGTCCCAATGGGCAAAAAAGTTCCTATGTTAACACCTATGGATTTTGAGTGAAAAATGGCCCGGAAGCGAAAGTGAAAAAAATTCGTATTTTACCCATTTATATGTGTAAGACTCTTAAACTTGAGCGTTTTCTTATACATTCGTCGAAAAAGATCGAGAGACACAAAGGGTTTTCACATAGTGATTCGGGTGCCTCCACGAGGGTCTTTTCGTAAGGGTTGAGGTTGTGAAGTCTTTTCGACACGAGTAAATGTATTTTTTCTTCCATATTTTAAGCTTAGGACAATCTTTAGTGGATATGGTATGATACTAAAATGAGAAAAAAACTTTTCAGATCGAGTTAACGACCCTGTCTCAATGGGCAAAAAAGTTCCTATGTTAACACCTATGGATTTTGAGTGAAAAATGGCCCGGAAGCGAAAGTGAAAAAAATTCATATTTTAACCATTTATATGTGTAAGACTCTTAAACTTGAGCGTTTCCTTACAGATTCGTCGAAAAACATCGAGAGAAACAAAGGTTTTTCACATAGTCATTCGGGTGCCTCCACGAGGGTCTTTTCGTAAGGGTTGAGGTTGTGAAGTCTTTTCGACAAGAGTAAATGTTTTTTTTCTTCCATATTTTACGCTTAGGACAATCTTTAGTTGATATGGTATGATACTAAAACGAGAAAACAACTTTTCAGATCGAGTTAAAGACCCTGTCCCAATGGGCAAAAAGTTCCTATGTTAACACCTATGGATTTTGAGAGAAAAATGGCCCGGAAGCGAAAGTGAAAAAAATTCGTATTTTAACCATTTATATGTGTAAGACTCTTAAACTTGAGCGTTTTCTTACAGATTCGTCGAAAAACATCGAGAGAAACAAAGGTTTTTCACATAGTGATTCGGGTGCCTCCACGAGGGTCTTTTCGTATTGGTTGAGGTTGTGAAGTCTTTTCGACACGAGTAAATGTATTTTTTCTTCCATATTTTAAGCATAGACAATCTTTAGTGGATATGGTATGATACTAAAACGAGAAAACAACTTTTCAGATCGAGTTAACGACCCTGTCTCAATGGGCAAAAAAGTTCCTATGTTAACACCTATGGATTTTGAGTGAAAAATGGCCCGGAAGCGAAAGTGAAAAAAATTTGTATTTTACCCATTTATATGTGTAAGACTCTTAAACTTGAGCATTTCCTTATAGATTCGTCGAAAAACATCGAGAGAAACAAAGGTTTTTCACATAGTCATTCGGGTGCCTCCACGAGGGTCTTTTCGTAAGGGTTGAGGTTGTGAAGTCTTTTCGACACGAGTAAATGTTTTTTTTCTTCCATATTTTATGCTTAGGACAATCTTTAGTGATTATGGTATGATACTAAAACGAGAAAACAACTTTTCAGATCGAGTTAACGACCCTGTCCCAATGGGCAAAAAAGTTCCTATGTTAACACCTATGGATTTTGAGTGAAAAATGGCCCGGAAGCGAAAGTGAAAAAAATTCATATTTTAACCATTTATATGTGTAAGACTCTTAAACTTGAGCGTTTCCTTACAGATTCGTCGAAAAACATCGAGAGAAACAAAGGTTTTTCACATAGTCATTCGGGTGCCTCCACGAGGGTCTTTTCGTAAGGGTTGAGGTTGTGAAGTCTTATCGACACGAGTAAATGTTTTTTTTATTCCATATTTTAAGCTTAGGACAATCATTAGTGGATATGGTATGATACTAAAACGAGAAAACAACTTTTCAGATCGATTTAACGACCCTGTCCCAATGGGCAAAAAAGTTCCTATGTTAACACCTATGGATTTTGAGTGAAAAATGGCCCGGAAGCGAAAGTGAAAAAAATTTATATTTTAACCATTTATATGTGTAAGACTCTTAAACTTGAGCGTTTCCTTACAGATTCGTAAAAAACATCGACAGAAACAAAGGTTTTTCACATAGTCATTCGGGTGCCTCCACGAGGGTCTTTTCGTAAGGGTTGAGGTTGTGAAGTCTTTTCGACAAGAGTAAATGTTTTTTTTCTTCCATATTTTATGCTTTAGACAATCTTTAGTGATTATGGTATGATACTAAAACGAGAAAACAACTTTTCAGATCGAGTTAACGACCCTGTCCCAATGGGCAAAAAAGTTCCTATGTTAACACCTATGGATTTTGAGTGAAAAATGGCCCGGAAGCGAAAGTGAAAAAAATTCGTATTTTAACCATTTATATGTGTAAGACTCTTAAACTTGAGCGTTTTCTTACAGATTCGTCGAAAAACATCGAGAGAAACAAAGGTTTTTCACATAGTCATTCGGGTGCCAACACGAGGGTCTTTTCGTAAGGGTTGAGGTTGTGAAGTCTTTTCGACACGAGTAAATGTTTTTTTTCTTCCATATTTTAAGCTTAGGACAATCTTTAGTGGATATGGTACGATACTAAAACGAGAAAACAACTTTTCAGATCGAGTTAACGACCCTAAGCCAATGGGCAAAAAAGTTCCTATGTTAACACCTATGGATTTTGAGTGAAAAATGGCCCGGAAGCGAAAGTGAAAAAAATTGATATTTTAACCATTTATATGTGTAAGACTCTTAAACTTGAGCATTTCCTTATAGATTAGTCGAAAAACATCGAGAGAAACAAAGGTTTTTCACATAGTCATTCGGGTGCCTCCACGAGGGTCTTTACGTAAGGGTTGAGGTTGTGAAGTCTTTTCGACACGAGTAAATGTATTTTTTCTTCCATATTTTACGCTTAGGACTATCTTTAGTGGATATGGTATGATACTAAAATGAGAAAACAACTTTTCAGATCGAGTTAACGACCCTGTCCCAATGGGCAAAAAAGTTCCTATGTTAACACCTATGGATTTTGAGTGAAAAATGGCCCGGAAGCGAAAGTGAAAAAAATTCGTATTTTAACAATTTATATGTTTAAGACTCTTAAACTTGAGCATTTCCTTACAGATTCGTCGAAAAACATCGAGAGAAACAAAGGTTTTTCACATAGTCATTCGGGTGCCTCCACGAGGGTCTTTTCGTAAGGGTTGAGGTTGTGAAGTCTTTTCGACACGAGTAAATGTTTTTTTTCTTCCATATTTTATGCTTAGGACAATCTTTAGTGATTATGGTATGATACTAAAACGAGAAAACAACTTTTCAGATCGAGTTAACGACCCTGTCCCAATGGGCAAAAAAGTTCCTATGTTAACACCTATGGATTTTGAGTGAAAAATGGCCCGGAAGCGAAAGTGAAAAAAATTCATATTTTAACCATTTATATGTGTAAGACTCTTAAACTTGAGCGTTTCCTTACAGATTCGTCGAAAAACATCGAGAGAAACAAAGGTTTTTCACATAGTCATTCGGGTGCCTCCACGAGGGTCTTTTCGTAAGGGTTGAGGTTGTGAAGTCTTATCGACACGAGTAAATGTTTTTTTTATTCCATATTTTAAGCTTAGGACAATCATTAGTGGATATGGTATGATACTAAAACGAGAAAACAACTTTTCAGATCGATTTAACGACCCTGTCCCAATGGGCAAAAAAGTTCCTATGTTAACACCTATGGATTTTGAGTGAAAAATGGCCCGGAAGCGAAAGTGAAAAAAATTTATATTTTAACCATTTATATGTGTAAGACTCTTAAACTTGAGCGTTTCCTTACAGATTCGTAAAAAACATCGACAGAAACAAAGGTTTTTCACATAGTCATTCGGGTGCCTCCACGAGGGTCTTTTCGTAAGGGTTGAGGTTGTGAAGTCTTTTCGACACGAGTAAATGTTTTTTTTCTTCCATATTTTACGCTTAGGACAATCTTTAGTGGATATGGTATGATACTAAAACGAGAAAACAACTTTTCAGATCGAGTTAAAGACCCTGTCCCAATGGGCAAAAAAGTTCCCATGTTAACACCTATGGATTTTGAGTGAAAAATGGCCCGGAAGCGAAAGTGAAAAAAATTCGTATTTTACCCATTTATATGTGTATGACTCTTAAACTTGAGCATTTCCTTACAGATTCGTCGAAAAACATCGAGAGAAACAAAGGTTTTTCACATAGTGATTCGGGTGCCTCCACGAGGGTCTTTTCGTAAGGGTTGAGGTTGTGAAGTCTTTTCGACAAGAGTAAATGTTTTTTTTCTTCCATATTTTATGCTTTAGACAATCTTTAGTGATTATGGTATGATACTAAAACGAGAAAACAACTTTTCAGATCGAGTTAACGACCCTGTCCCAATGGGCAAAAAAGTTCCTATGTTAACACCTATGGATTTTGAGTGAAAAATGGCCCGGAAGCGAAAGTGAAAAAAATTCATATTTTAACCATTTATATGTGTAAGACTCTTAAACTTGAGCGTTTCCTTACAGATTCGTCGAAAAACATCGAGAGAAACAAAGGTTTTTCACATAGTCATTCGGGTGCCTCCACGAGGGTCTTTTCGTAAGGGTTGAGGTTGTGAAGTCTTTTCGACACGAGTAAATGTTTTTTTTATTCCATATTTTAAGCTTAGGACAATCATTAGTGGATATGGTATGATACTAAAACGAGAAAATAACTTTTCAGATCGATTTAACGACCCTGTCCCAATGGGCAAAAAAGTTCCTATGTTAACACCTATGGATTTTGAGTGAAAAATGGCCCGGAAGCGAAAGTGAAAAAAATTGATATTTTAACCATTTATATGTGTAAGACTCTTAAACTTGAGCATTTCCTTATAGATTAGTCGAAAAACATCGAGAGAAACAAAGGTTTTTCACATAGTCATTCGGGTGCCTCCACGAGGGTCTTTACGTAAGGGTTGAGGTTGTGAAGTCTTTTCGACACGAGTAAATGTATTTTTTCTTCCATATTTTACGCTTAGGACTATCTTTAGTGGATATGGTATGATACTAAAATGAGAAAACAACTTTTCAGATCGAGTTAACGACCCTGTCCCAATGGGCAAAAAAGTTCCTATGTTAACACCTATGGATTTTGAGTGAAAAATGGCCCGGAAGCGAAAGTGAAAAAAATTCGTATTTTAACAATTTATATGTTTAAGACTCTTAAACTTGAGCATTTCCTTACAGATTCGTCGAAAAACATCGAGAGAAACAAAGGTTTTTCACATAGTCATTCGGGTGCCTCCACGAGGGTCTTTTCGTAAGGGTTGAGGTTGTGAAGTCTTTTCGACACGAGTGAATGTTTTTTTTCTTCCATATTTTATGCTTAGGACAATCTTTAGTGATTATGGTATGATACTAAAACGAGAAAACAACTTTTCAGATCGAGTTAACGACCCTAAGCCAATGGGCAAAAAAGTTCCTATGTTAACACCTATGGATTTTAAGTGAAAAATGGCCCGGAAGCGAAAGTGAAAAAAATTCATATTTTAACCATTTATATGTGTAAGACTCTTAAACTTGAGCGTTTCCTTATAGATTCGTCGAAAAACATCGAGAGAAACAAAGGTTTTTCACATAGTCATTCGGGTGCCTCCACGAGGGTCTTTACGTAAGGGTTGAGGTTGTGAAGTCTTTTCGACACGAGTAAATGTATTTTTTCTTCCATATTTTACACTTAGGACTATCTTTAGTGGATATGGTATGATACTAAAATGAGAAAACAACTTTTCAGATCGAGTTAACGACCCTGTCCCAATGGGCAAAAAAGTTCCTATGTTAACACCTATGGATTTTGAGTGAAAAATGGCCCGGAAGCGAAAGTGAAAAAAATTCGTATTTTAACAATTTATATGTTTAAGACTCTTAAACTTGAGCATTTCCTTACAGATTCGTCGAAAAACATCGAGAGAAACAAAGGTTTTTCACATAGTCATTCGGGTGCCTCCACGAGGGTCTTTTCGTAAGGGTTGAGGTTGTGAAGTCTTTTCGACACGAGTAAATGTTTTTTTTCTTCCATATTTTATGCTTAGGACAATCTTTTGTGATTATGGTATGATACTAAAACGAGAAAACAACTTTTCAGATCGAGTTAACGACCCTGTCCCAATGGGCAAAAAAGTTCCTATGTTAACACCTATGGATTTTGAGTGAAAAATGGCCCGGAAGCGAAAGTGAAAAAAATTCATATTTTAACCATTTATATGTGTAAGACTCTTAAACTTGAGCGTTTCCTTACAGATTCGTCGAAAAACATCGAGAGAAACAAAGGTTTTTCACATAGTCATTCGGGTGCCTCCACGAGGGTCTTTTCGTAAGGGTTGAGGTTGTGAAGTCTTATCGACACGAGTAAATGTTTTTTTTATTCCATATTTTAAGCTTAGGACAATCATTAGTGGATATGGTATGATACTAAAACGAGAAAACAACTTTTCAGATCGATTTAACGACCCTGTCCCAATGGGCAAAAAAGTTCCTATGTTAACACCTATGGATTTTGAGTGAAAAATGGCCCGGAAGCGAAAGTGAAAAAAATTTATATTTTAACCATTTATATGTGTAAGACTCTTAAACTTGAGCGTTTCCTTACAGATTCGTCAAAAACATCGACAGAAACAAAGGTTTTTCACATAGTCATTCGGGTGCCTCCACGAGGGTCTTTTCGTAAGGGTTGAGGTTGTGAAGTCTTTTCGACACGAGTAAATGTTTTTTTTCTTCCATATTTTACGCTTAGGACAATCTTTAGTGGATATGGTATGATACTAAAACGAGAAAACAACTTTTCAGATCGAGTTAAAGACCCTGTCCCAATGGGCAAAAAAGTTCCCATGTTAACACCTATGGATTTTGAGTGAAAAATGGCCCGGAAGCGAAAGTGAAAAAAATTCGTATTTTACCCATTTATATGTGTATGACTCTTAAACTTGAGCATTTCCTTACAGATTCGTCGAAAAACATCGAGAGAAACAAAGGTTTTTCACATAGTGATTCGGGTGCCTCCACGAGGGTCTTTTCGTAAGGGTTGAGGTTGTGAAGTCTTTTCGACAAGAGTAAATGTTTTTTTTCTTCCATATTTTATGCTTAGGACAATCTTTAGTGATTATGGTATGATACTAAAACGAGAAAACAACTTTTCAGATCGAGTTAACGACCCTGTCCCAATGGGCAAAAAAGTTCCTATGTTAACACCTATGGATTTTGAGTGAAAAATGGCCCGGAAGCGAAAGTGAAAAAAATTCATATTTTAACCATTTATATGTGTAAGACTCTTAAACTTGAGCGTTTCCTTACAGATTCGTCGAAAAACATCGAGAGAAACAAAGGTTTTTCACATAGTCATTCGGGTGCCTCCACGAGGGTCTTTTCGTAAGGGTTGAGGTTGTGAAGTCTTTTCGACACGAGTAAATGTTTTTTTTATTCCATATTTTAAGCTTAGGACAATCATTAGTGGATATGGTATCATACTAAAACGAGAAAACAACTTTTCAGATCGAGTTAACGACCCTGTCTTAATGGGCAAAAAAGTTCCTATGTTAACACCTATGGATTTTGAGTGAAAAATGGCCCGGAAGCGAAAGTGAAAAAAATTCATATTTTAACCATTTATATGTGTAAGACTCTTAAACTTGAGCGTTTCCTTACAGATTCGTCGAAAAACATCGACAGAAAATAAGGTTTTTCACATAGTCATTCGGGTGCCTCCACGAGGGTCTTTTCGTAAGGGTTGAGGTTGTTAAGTATTTTCGACAAGAGTAAATGTTTTTTTTCATCCATATTTTAAGCTTAGGACAATCTTTAGTGGATATGGTATCATACTAAAACGAGAAAACAACTTTTCAGATCGAGTTAACGACCCTGTCTCAATGGGCAAAAAAGTTCCTATGTTAACACCTATGGATTTTGAGTGAAAAATGGCCCGGAAGCGAAAGTGAAAAAAATTCATATTTTAACCATTTAAATGTGTAAGACTCTTAAACTTGAGCGTTTCCTTACAGATTCGTCGAAAAACATCGAGAGAAACAAAGGTTTTTCACATAGTGATTCGGGTTCCTCCACGAGGGTCTTTTCGTAAGGGTTGAGGTTGTGAAGTCTTTTCGACAAGAGTAAATGTTTTTTTTCTTCCATATTTTACACTTAGGACAATCTTTAGTGGATATGGTATGATACTAAAACGAGAAAACAACTTTTCAGATCGAGTTAAAGACCCTGTCCCAATGGGCAAAAAAGTTCCCATGTTAACACCTATGGATTTTGAGTGAAAAATGGCCCGGAAGCGAAAGTGAAAAAAATCCGTATTTTACCCATTTATATGTGTAAGACTCTTAAACTTGAGCATTTCCTTACAGATTCGTCGAAAAACATCGAGAGAAACAAAGGTTTTTCACATAGTGATTCGGGTGCCTCCACGAGGGTCTTTTCGTAAGGGTTGAGGTTGTGAAGTCTTTTCGACAAGAGTAAATGTTTTTTTTCTTCCATATTTTAAGCTTAGGACAATCTTTAGTGGATATGGTATCATACTAAAACGAGAAAACAACTTTTCAGATCGAGTTAACGACCCTGTCTCAATGGGCAAAAAAGTTCCTATGTTAACACCTATGGATTTTGAGTGAAAAATGGCCCGGAAGCGAAAGTGAAAAAAATTCATATTTTAACCATTTATATGTGTAAGACTCTTAAACTTGAGCGTTTCCTTACAGATTCGTCGAAAAACATCGAGAGAAACAAAGGTTTTTCACATAGTCATTCGGGTGCCTCCACGAGGGTGTTTTCGTAAGGGTTGAGGTTGTGAAGTCTTTTCGACAAGAGTAAATGTTTTTTTTCTTCCATATTTTACGCTTAGGAAAATCTTTAGTGGATATGGTATGATACTAAAACGAGAAAACAACTTTTCAGATCGAGTTAAAGACCCTGTCCCAATGGGCAAAAAAGTTCCCATGTTAACACCTATGGATTTTGAGTGAACAATGGCCCGGAAGCGAAAGTGAAAAAAATTCGTATTTTACCCATTTATATGTGTAAGACTCTTAAACTTGAGCATTTCCTTACAGATTCGTCGAAAAACATCGAGAGAAACAAAGGTTTTTCACATAGTGATTCGGGTGCCTCCACGAGGGTCTTTTCGTAAGGGTTGAGGTTGTGAAGTCTTTTCGACAAGAGTAAATGTTTTTTTTCTTCCATATTTTACGCTTAGGACAATCTTTAGTGGATATGGTATGATACTAAAACGAGAAAACAACTTTTCAGATCGAGTTAACGACCCTGTCTCAATGGGCAAAAAAGTTCCTATGTTAACACCTATGGATTTTGAGTGAAAAATGGCCCGGAAGCGAAAGTGAAAAAAATTTGTATTTTACCCATTTATATGTGTAAGACTCTTAAACTTGAGCATTTCCTTACAGATTCGTCGAAAAACATCGAGAGAAACAAAGGTTTTTCACATAGTGATTCGGGTGCCTCCACGAGGGTCTTTTCGTAAGGGTTGAGGTTGTGAAGTCTTTTCGACAAGAGTAAATGTTTTTTTTCTTCCATATTTTACGCTTAGGACAATCTTTAGTGGATATGGTATGATACTAAAACGTGAAAACAACTTTTCAGATCGAGTTAACGACCCTGTCCCAATGGGCAAAAAAGTTCCTATGTTAACACCTATGGATTTTGAGTGAAAAATGGCCCGGAAGCGAAAGTGAAAAAAATTCGTATTTTACCCATTTATATGTGTAAGACTCTTAAACTTGAGCGTTTTCTTATACATTCGTCGAAAAACATCGAGAGACACAAAGGGTTTTCACATAGTGATTCGGGTGCCTCCACGAGGGTCTTTTCGTAAGGGTTGAGGTTGTGAAGTCTTTTCGACACGAGTAAATGTATTTTTTCTTCCATATTTTAAGCTTAGGACAATCTTTAGTGGATATGGTATGATACTAAAATGAGAAAAAAACTTTTCAGATCGAGTTAACGACCCTGTCTCAATGGGCAAAAAAGTTCCTATGTTAACACCTATGGATTTTGAGTGAAAAATGGCCCGGAAGCGAAAGTGAAAAAAATTCATATTTTAACCATTTATATGTGTAAGACTCTTAAACTTGAGCGTTTCCTTACAGATTCGTCGAAAAACATCGAGAGAAACAAAGGTTTTTCACATAGTCATTCGGGTGCCTCCACGAGGGTCTTTTCGTAAGGGTTGAGGTTGTGAAGTCTTTTCGACAAGAGTAAATGTTTTTTTTCTTCCATATTTTACGCTTAGGACAATCTTTAGTTGATATGGTATGATACTAAAACGAGAAAACAACTTTTCAGATCGAGTTAAAGACCCTGTCCCAATGGGCAAAAAAGTTCCTATGTTAACACCTATGGATTTTGAGTGAAAAATGGCCCGGAAGCGAAAGTGAAAAAAATTCGTATTTTAACCATTTATATGTGTAAGACTCTTAAACTTGAGCGTTTTCTTACAGATTCGTCGAAAAACATCGAGAGAAACAAAGGTTTTTCACATAGTGATTCGGGTGCCTCCACGAGGGTCTTTTCGTAAGGGTTGAGGTTGTGAAGTCTTTTCGACACGAGTAAATGTATTTTTTCTTCCATATTTTAAGCATAGACAATCTTTAGTGGATATGGTATGATACTAAAACGAGAAAACAACTTTTCAGATCGAGTTAACGACCCTGTCTCAATGGGCAAAAAAGTTCCTATGTTAACACCTATGGATTTTGAGTGAAAAATGGCCCGGAAGCGAAAGTGAAAAAAATTTGTATTTTACCCATTTATATGTGTAAGACTCTTAAACTTGAGCATTTCCTTATAGATTCGTCGAAAAACATCGAGAGAAACAAAGGTTTTTCACATAGTCATTCGGGTGCCTCCACGAGGGTGTTTTCGTAAGGGTTGAGGTTGTGAAGTCTTTTCGACACGAGTAAATGTTTTTTTTCTTCCATATTTTATGCTTAGGACAATCTTTAGTGATTATGGTATGATACTAAAACGAGAAAACAACTTTTCAGATCGATTTAACGACCCTGTCCCAATGGGCAAAAAAGTTCCTATGTTAACACCTATGGATTTTGAGTGAAAAATGGCCCGGAAGCGAAAGTGAAAAAAATTCATATTTTAACCATTTATATGTGTAAGACTCTTAAACTTGAGCGTTTCCTTACAGATTCGTCGAAAAACATCGAGAGAAACAAAGGTTTTTCACATAGTGATTCGGGTGCCTCCACGAGGGTCTTTTCGTAAGGGTTGAGGTTGTGAAGTCTTTTCGACAAGAGTAAATGTTTTTTTTCTTCCATATTTTACGCTTAGGACAATCTTTAGTGGATATGGTATGATACTAAAACGTGAAAACAACTTTTCAGATCGAGTTAACGACCCTGTCCCAATGGGCAAAAAAGTTCCTATGTTAACACCTATGGATTTTGAGTGAAAAATGGCCCGGAAGCGAAAGTGAAAAAAATTCGTATTTTACCCATTTATATGTGTAAGACTCTTAAACTTGAGCGTTTTCCTATACATTCGTCGAAAAACATCGAGAGACACAAAGGGTTTTCACATAGTGATTCGGGTGCCTCCACGAGGGTCTTTTCGTAAGGGTTGAGGTTGTGAAGTCTTTTCGACACGAGTAAATGTATTTTTTCTTCCATATTTTAAGCTTAGGACAATCTTTAGTGGATATGGTATGATAATAAAATGAGAAAAAAACTTTTCAGATCGAGTTAACGACCCTGTCTCAATGGGCAAAAAAGTTCCTATGTTAACACCTATGGATTTTGAGTGAAAAATGGCCCGGAAGCGAAAGTGAAAAAAATTCATATTTTAACCATTTATATGTGTAAGACTCTTAAACTTGAGCGTTTCCTTACAGATTCGTCGAAAAACATCGAGAGAAACAAAGGTTTTTCACATAGTCATTCGGGTGCCTCCACGAGGGTCTTTTCGTAAGGGTTGAGGTTGTGAAGTCTTTTCGACAAGAGTAAATGTTTTTTTTCTTCCATATTTTACGCTTAGGACAATCTTTAGTTGATATGGTATGATACTAAAACGAGAAAACAACTTTTCAGATCGAGTTAAAGACCCTGTCCCAATGGGCAAAAAAGTTCCTATGTTAACACCTATGGATTTTGAGTGAAAAATGGCCCGGAAGCGAAAGTGAAAAAAATTCGTATTTTAACCATTTATATGTGTAAGACTCTTAAACTTGAGCGTTTTCTTACAGATTCGTCGAAAAACATCGAGAGAAACAAAGGTTTTTCACATAGTGATTCGGGTGCCTCCACGAGGGTCTTTTCGTAAGGGTTGAGGTTGTGAAGTCTTTTCGACACGAGTAAATGTATTTTTTCTTCCATATTTTAAGCATAGACAATCTTTAGTGGATATGGTATGATACTAAAACGAGAAAACAACTTTTCAGATCGAGTTAACGACCCTGTCTCAATGGGCAAAAAAGTTCCTATGTTAACACCTATGGATTTTGAGTGAAAAATGGCCCGGAAGCGAAAGTGAAAAAAATTTGTATTTTACCCATTTATATGTGTAAGACTCTTAAACTTGAGCATTTCCTTATAGATTCGTCGAAAAACATCGAGAGAAACAAAGGTTTTTCACATAGTCATTCGGGTGCCTCCACGAGGGTGTGTTCGTAAGGGTTGAGGTTGTGAAGTCTTTTCGACACGAGTAAATGTTTTTTTTCTTCCATATTTTATGCTTAGGACAATCTTTACTGATTATGGTATGATACTAAAACGAGAAAACAACTTTTCAGATCGATTTAACGACCCTGTCCCAATGGGCAAAAAAGTTCCTATGTTAACACCTATGGATTTTGAGTGAAAAATGGCCCGGAAGCGAAAGTGAAAAAAATTCGTATTTTAACCATTTATATGTGTAAGACTCTTAAACTTGAGCGTTTTCTTACAGATTCGTCGAAAAACATCGAGAGAAACGAAGGTTTTTCACATAGTCATTCGGGTGCCTCCACGAGGGTCTTTTCGTAAGGGTTGAGGTTGTGAAGTCTTTTCGACACGAGTAAATGTTTTTTTTCTTCCATATTTTAAGCTTAGGACAATCTTTAGTGGATATGGTACGATACTAAAACGAGAAAACAACTTTTCAGATCGAGTTAACGACCCTAAGCCAATGGGCAAAAAAGTTCCTATGTTAACACCTATGGATTTTGAGTGAAAAATCGCCCGGAAGCGAAAGTGAAAAAAATTCATATTTTAACCATTTATATGTGTAAGACTCTTAAACTTGAGCGTTTCCTTACAGATTCGTCGAAAAACATCGAGAGAAACAAAGGTTTTTCACATAGTGATTCGGGTGCCTCCACGAGGGTCTTTTCGTAAGGGTTGAGGTTGTGAAGTCTTTTCGACAAGAGTAAATGTTTTTTTTCTTCCATATTTTACGCTTAGGACAATCTTTAGTGGATATGGTATGATACTAAAACGTGAAAACAACTTTTCAGATCGAGTTAACGACCCTGTCCCAATGGGCAAAAAAGTTCCTATGTTAACACCTATGGATTTTGAGTGAAAAATGGCCCGGAAGCGAAAGTGAAAAAAATTCGTATTTTACCCATTTATATGTGTAAGACTCTTAAACTTGAGCGTTTTCTTATACATTCGTCGAAAAAGATCGAGAGACACAAAGGGTTTTCACATAGTGATTCGGGTGCCTCCACGAGGGTCTTTTCGTAAGGGTTGAGGTTGTGAAGTCTTTTCGACACGAGTAAATGTATTTTTTCTTCCATATTTTAAGCTTAGGACAATCTTTAGTGGATATGGTATGATACTAAAATGAGAAAAAAACTTTTCAGATCGAGTTAACGACCCTGTCTCAATGGGCAAAAAAGTTCCTATGTTAACACCTATGGATTTTGAGTGAAAAATGGCCCGGAAGCGAAAGTGAAAAAAATTCATATTTTAACCATTTATATGTGTAAGACTCTTAAACTTGAGCGTTTCCTTACAGATTCGTCGAAAAACATCGAGAGAAACAAAGGTTTTTCACATAGTCATTCGGGTGCCTCCACGAGGGTCTTTTCGTAAGGGTTGAGGTTGTGAAGTCTTTTCGACAAGAGTAAATGTTTTTTTTCTTCCATATTTTACGCTTAGGACAATCTTTAGTTGATATGGTATGATACTAAAACGAGAAAACAACTTTTCAGATCGAGTTAAAGACCCTGTCCCAATGGGCAAAAAAGTTCCTATGTTAACACCTATGGATTTTGAGAGAAAAATGGCCCGGAAGCGAAAGTGAAAAAAATTCGTATTTTAACCATTTATATGTGTAAGACTCTTAAACTTGAGCGTTTTCTTACAGATTCGTCGAAAAACATCGAGAGAAACAAAGGTTTTTCACATAGTGATTCGGGTGCCTCCACGAGGGTCTTTTCGTAAGGGTTGAGGTTGTGAAGTCTTTTCGACACGAGTAAATGTATTTTTTCTTCCATATTTTAAGCATAGACAATCTTTAGTGGATATGGTATGATACTAAAACGAGAAAACAACTTTTCAGATCGAGTTAACGACCCTGTCTCAATGGGCAAAAAAGTTCCTATGTTAACACCTATGGATTTTGAGTGAAAAATGGCCCGGAAGCGAAAGTGAAAAAAATTTGTATTTTACCCATTTATATGTGTAAGACTCTTAAACTTGAGCATTTCCTTATAGATTCGTCGAAAAACATCGAGAGAAACAAAGGTTTTTCACATAGTCATTCGGGTGCCTCCACGAGGGTGTTTTCGTAAGGGTTGAGGTTGTGAAGTCTTTTCGACACGAGTAAATGTTTTTTTTCTTCCATATTTTATGCTTAGGACAATCTTTAGTGATTATGGTATGATACTAAAACGAGAAAACAACTTTTCAGATCGATTTAACGACCCTGTCCCAATGGGCAAAAAAGTTCCTATGTTAACACCTATGGATTTTGAGTGAAAAATGGCCCGGAAGCGAAAGTGAAAAAAATTCGTATTTTAACCATTTATATGTGTAAGACTCTTAAACTTGAGCGTTTTCTTACAGATTCGTCGAAAAACATCGAGAGAAACAAAGGTTTTTCACATAGTCATTCGGGTGCCTCCACGAGGGTCTTTTCGTAAGGGTTGAGGTTGTGAAGTCTTTTCGACACGAGTAAATGTTTTTTTTCTTCCATATTTTAAGCTTAGGACAATCTTTAGTGGATATGGTACGATACTAAAACGAGAAAACAACTTTTCAGATCGAGTTAACGACCCTAAGCCAATGGGCAAAAAAGTTCCTATGTTAACACCTATGGATTTTGAGTGAAAAATGGCCCGGAAGCGAAAGTGAAAAAAATTGATATTTTAACCATTTATATGTGTAAGACTCTTAAACTTGAGCATTTCCTTATAGATTAGTCGAAAAACATCGAGAGAAACAAAGGTTTTTCACATAGTCATTCGGGTGCCTCCACGAGGGTCTTTACGTAAGGGTTGAGGTTGTGAAGTCTTTTCGACACGAGTAAATGTATTTTTTCTTCCATATTTTACGCTTAGGACTATCTTTAGTGGATATGGTATGATACTAAAATGAGAAAACAACTTTTCAGATCGAGTTAACGACCCTGTCCCAATGGGCAAAAAAGTTCCTATGTTAACACCTATGGATTTTGAGTGAAAAATGGCCCGGAAGCGAAAGTGAAAAAAATTCGTATTTTAACAATTTATATGTTTAAGACTCTTAAACTTGAGCATTTCCTTACAGATTCGTCGAAAAACATCGAGAGAAACAAAGGTTTTTCACATAGTCATTCGGGTGCCTCCACGAGGGTCTTTTCGTAAGGGTTGAGGTTGTGAAGTCTTTTCGACACGAGTAAATGTTTTTTTTCTTCCATATTTTATGCTTAGGACAATCTTTAGTGATTATGGTATGATACTAAAACGAGAAAACAACTTTTCAGATCGAGTTAACGACCCTGTCCCAATGGGCAAAAAAGTTCCTATGTTAACACCTATGGATTTTGAGTGAAAAATGGCCCGGAAGCGAAAGTGAAAAAAATTCATATTTTAACCATTTATATGTGTAAGACTCTTAAACTTGAGCGTTTCCTTACAGATTCGTCGAAAAACATCGAGAGAAACAAAGGTTTTTCACATAGTCATTCGGGTGCCTCCACGAGGGTCTTTTCGTAAGGGTTGAGGTTGTGAAGTCTTATCGACACGAGTAAATGTTTTTTTTATTCCATATTTTAAGCTTAGGACAATCATTAGTGGATATGGTATGATACTAAAACGAGAAAACAACTTTTCAGATCGATTTAACGACCCTGTCCCAATGGGCAAAAAAGTTCCTATGTTAACACCTATGGATTTTGAGTGAAAAATGGCCCGGAAGCGAAAGTGAAAAAAATTTATATTTTAACCATTTATATGTGTAAGACTCTTAAACTTGAGCGTTTCCTTACAGATTCGTAAAAAACATCGACAGAAACAAAGGTTTTTCACATAGTCATTCGGGTGCCTCCACGAGGGTCTTTTCGTAAGGGTTGAGGTTGTGAAGTCTTTTCGACACGAGTAAATGTTTTTTTTCTTCCATATTTTACGCTTAGGACAATCTTTAGTGGATATGGTATGATACTAAAACGAGAAAACAACTTTTCAGATCGAGTTAAAGACCCTGTCCCAATGGGCAAAAAAGTTCCCATGTTAACACCTATGGATTTTGAGTGAAAAATGGCCCGGAAGCGAAAGTGAAAAAAATTCGTATTTTACCCATTTATATGTGTATGACTCTTAAACTTGAGCATTTCCTTACAGATTCGTCGAAAAACATCGAGAGAAACAAAGGTTTTTCACATAGTGATTCGGGTGCCTCCACGAGGGTCTTTTCGTAAGGGTTGAGGTTGTGAAGTCTTTTCGACAAGAGTAAATGTTTTTTTTCTTCCATATTTTATGCTTTAGACAATCTTTAGTGATTATGGTATGATACTAAAACGAGAAAACAACTTTTCAGATCGAGTTAACGACCCTGTCCCAATGGGCAAAAAAGTTCCTATGTTAACACCTATGGATTTTGAGTGAAAAATGGCCCGGAAGCGAAAGTGAAAAAAATTCATATTTTAACCATTTATATGTGTAAGACTCTTAAACTTGAGCGTTTCCTTACAGATTCGTCGAAAAACATCGAGAGAAACAAAGGTTTTTCACATAGTCATTCGGGTGCCTCCACGAGGGTCTTTTCGTAAGGGTTGAGGTTGTGAAGTCTTTTCGACACGAGTAAATGTTTTTTTTATTCCATATTTTAAGCTTAGGACAATCATTAGTGGATATGGTATGATACTAAAACGAGAAAACAACTTTTCAGATCGATTTAACGACCCTGTCCCAATGGGCAAAAAAGTTCCTATGTTAACACCTATGGATTTTGAGTGAAAAATGGCCCGGAAGCGAAAGTGAAAAAAATTCATATTTTAACCATTTATATGTGTAAGACTCTTAAACTTGAGCGTTTCCTTACAGATTCGTCGAAAAACATCGAGAGAAACAAAGGTTTTTCACATAGTCATTCGGGTGCCTCCACGAGGGTCTTTTCGTAAGGGTTGAGGTTGTGAAGTCTTATCGACACGAGTAAATGTTTTTTTTATTCCATATTTTAAGCTTAGGACAATCATTAGTGGATATGGTATGATACTAAAACGAGAAAACAACTTTTCAGATCGATTTAACGACCCTGTCCCAATGGGCAAAAAAGTTCCTATGTTAACACCTATGGATTTTGAGTGAAAAATGGCCCGGAAGCGAAAGTGAAAAAAATTCATATTTTAACCATTTATATGTGTAAGACTCTTAAACTTGAGCGTTTCCTTACAGATTCGTCGAAAAACATCGAGAGAAACAAAGGTTTTTCACATAGTCATTCGGGTGCCTCCACGAGGGTCTTTTCGTAAGGGTTGAGGTTGTGAAGTCTTTTCGACACGAGTAAATGTTTTTTTTCTTCCATATTTTAAGCTTAGGACAATCTTTAGTGGATATGGTACGATACTAAAACGAGAAAACAACTTTTCAGATCGAGTTAACGACCCTAAGCCAATGGGCAAAAAAGTTCCTATGTTAACACCTATGGATTTTGAGTGAAAAATGGCCCGGAAGCGAAAGTGAAAAAAATTGATATTTTAACCATTTATATGTGTAAGACTCTTAAACTTGAGCGTTTCCTTATAGATTAGTCGAAAAACATCGAGAGAAACAAAGGTTTTTCACATAGTCATTCGGGTGCCTCCACGAGGGTCTTTACGTAAGGGTTGAGGTTGTGAAGTCTTTTCGACACGAGTAAATGTATTTTTTCTTCCATATTTTACGCTTAGGACTATCTTTAGTGGATATGGTATGATACTAAAATGAGAAAACAACTTTTCAGATCGAGTTAACGACCCTGTCCCAATGGGCAAAAAAGTTCCTATGTTAACACCTATGGATTTTGAGTGAAAAATGGCCCGGAAGCGAAAGTGAAAAAAATTCATATTTTAACCATTTATATGTGTAAGACTCTTAAACTTGAGCGTTTCCTTACAGATTCGTCGAAAAACATCGAGAGAAACAAAGGTTTTTCACATAGTCATTCGGGTGCCTCCACGAGGGTCTTTTCGTAAGGGTTGAGGTTGTGAAGTCTTATCGACACGAGTAAATGTTTTTTTTATTCCATATTTTAAGCTTAGGACAATCATTAGTGGATATGGTATGATACTAAAACGAGAAAACAACTTTTCAGATCGATTTAACGACCCTGTCCCAATGGGCAAAAAAGTTCCTATGTTAACACCTATGGATTTTGAGTGAAAAATGGCCCGGAAGCGAAAGTGAAAAAAATTTATATTTTAACCATTTATATGTGTAAGACTCTTAAACTTGAGCGTTTCCTTACAGATTCGTAAAAAACATCGACAGAAACAAAGGTTTTTCACATAGTCATTCGGGTGCCTCCACGAGGGTCTTTTCGTAAGGGTTGAGGTTGTGAAGTCTTTTCGACACGAGTAAATGTTTTTTTTCTTCCATATTTTACGCTTAGGACAATCTTTAGTGGATATGGTATGATACTAAAACGAGAAAACAACTTTTCAGATCGAGTTAAAGACCCTGTCCCAATGGGCAAAAAAGTTCCCATGTTAACACCTATGGATTTTGAGTGAAAAATGGCCCGGAAGCGAAAGTGAAAAAAATTCGTATTTTACCCATTTATATGTGTATGACTCTTAAACTTGAGCATTTCCTTACAGATTCGTCGAAAAACATCGAGAGAAACAAAGGTTTTTCACATAGTGATTCGGGTGCCTCCACGAGGGTCTTTTCGTAAGGGTTGAGGTTGTGAAGTCTTTTCGACAAGAGTAAATGTTTTTTTTCTTCCATATTTTATGCTTTAGACAATCTTTAGTGATTATGGTATGATACTAAAACGAGAAAACAACTTTTCAGATCGAGTTAACGACCCTGTCCCAATGGGCAAAAAAGTTCCTATGTTAACACCTATGGATTTTGAGTGAAAAATGGCCCGGAAGCGAAAGTGAAAAAAATTCATATTTTAACCATTTATATGTGTAAGACTCTTAAACTTGAGCGTTTCCTTACAGATTCGTCGAAAAACATCGAGAGAAACAAAGGTTTTTCACATAGTCATTCGGGTGCCTCCACGAGGGTCTTTTCGTAAGGGTTGAGGTTGTGAAGTCTTTTCGACACGAGTAAATGTTTTTTTTATTCCATATTTTAAGCTTAGGACAATCATTAGTGGATATGGTATGATACTAAAACGAGAAAACAACTTTTCAGATCGATTTAACGACCCTGTCCCAATGGGCAAAAAAGTTCCTATGTTAACACCTATGGATTTTGAGTGAAAAATGGCCCGGAAGCGAAAGTGAAAAAAATTCATATTTTAACCATTTATATGTGTAAGACTCTTAAACTTGAGCGTTTCCTTACAGATTCGTCGAAAAACATCGAGAGAAACAAAGGTTTTTCACATAGTCATTCGGGTGCCTCCACGAGGGTCTTTTCGTAAGGGTTGAGGTTGTGAAGTCTTATCGACACGAGTAAATGTTTTTTTTATTCCATATTTTAAGCTTAGGACAATCATTAGTGGATATGGTATGATACTAAAACGAGAAAACAACTTTTCAGATCGATTTAACGACCCTGTCCCAATGGGCAAAAAAGTTCCTATGTTAACACCTATGGATTTTGAGTGAAAAATGGCCCGGAAGCGAAAGTGAAAAAAATTCATATTTTAACCATTTATATGTGTAAGACTCTTAAACTTGAGCGTTTCCTTACAGATTCGTCGAAAAACATCGAGAGAAACAAAGGTTTTTCACATAGTCATTCGGGTGCCTCCACGAGGGTCTTTTCGTAAGGGTTGAGGTTGTGAAGTCTTTTCGACACGAGTAAATGTTTTTTTTCTTCCATATTTTAAGCTTAGGACAATCTTTAGTGGATATGGTACGATACTAAAACGAGAAAACAACTTTTCAGATCGAGTTAACGACCCTAAGCCAATGGGCAAAAAAGTTCCTATGTTAACACCTATGGATTTTGAGTGAAAAATGGCCCGGAAGCGAAAGTGAAAAAAATTGATATTTTAACCATTTATATGTGTAAGACTCTTAAACTTGAGCGTTTCCTTATAGATTAGTCGAAAAACATCGAGAGAAACAAAGGTTTTTCACATAGTCATTCGGGTGCCTCCACGAGGGTCTTTACGTAAGGGTTGAGGTTGTGAAGTCTTTTCGACACGAGTAAATGTATTTTTTCTTCCATATTTTACGCTTAGGACTATCTTTAGTGGATATGGTATGATACTAAAATGAGAAAACAACTTTTCAGATCGAGTTAACGACCCTGTCCCAATGGGCAAAAAAGTTCCTATGTTAACACCTATGGATTTTGAGTGAAAAATGGCCCGGAAGCGAAAGTGAAAAAAATTCGTATTTTAACAATTTATATGTTTAAGACTCTTAAACTTGAGCATTTCCTTACAGATTCGTCGAAAAACATCGAGAGAAACAAAGGTTTTTCACAGTCATTCGGGTGCCTCCACGAGGGTCTTTTCGTAAGGGTTGAGGTTGTGAAGTCTTTTCGACACGAGTGAATGTTTTTTTTCTTCCATATTTTATGCTTAGGACAATCTTTAGTGATTATGGTATGATACTAAAACGAGAAAACAACTTTTCAGATCGAGTTAACGACCCTAAGCCAATGGGCAAAAAAGTTCCTATGTTAACACCTATGGATTTTGAGTGAAAAATGGCCCGGAAGCGAAAGTGAAAAAAATTGATATTTTAACCATTTATATGTGTAAGACTCTTAAACTTGAGCGTTTCCTTATAGATTAGTCGAAAAACATCGAGAGAAACAAAGGTTTTTCACATAGTCATTCGGGTGCCTCCACGAGGGTCTTTACGTAAGGGTTGAGGTTGTGAAGTCTTTTCGACACGAGTAAATGTATTTTTTCTTCCATATTTTACGCTTAGGACTATCTTTAGTGGATATGGTATGATACTAAAATGAGAAAACAACTTTTCAGATCGAGTTAACGACCCTGTCCCAATGGGCAAAAAAGTTCCTATGTTAACACCTATGGATTTTGAGTGAAAAATGGCCCGGAAGCGAAAGTGAAAAAATTTCGTATTTTAACAATTTATATGTTTAAGACTCTTAAACTTGAGCATTTCCTTACAGATTCGTCGAAAAACATCGAGAGAAACAAAGGTTTTTCACATAGTCATTCGGGTGCCTCCACGAGGGTCTTTTCGTAAGGGTTGAGGTTGTGAAGTCTTTTCGACACGAGTGAATGTTTTTTTTCTTCCATATTTTATGCTTAGGACAATCTTTAGTGATTATGGTATGATACTAAAACGAGAAAACAACTTTTCAGATCGAGTTAACGACCCTAAGCCAATGGGCAAAAAAGTTCCTATGTTAACACCTATGGATTTTAAGTGAAAAATGGCCCGGAAGCGAAAGTGAAAAAAATTCATATTTTAACCATTTATATGTGTAAGACTCTTAAACTTGAGCGTTTCCTTATAGATTCGTCGAAAAACATCGAGAGAAACAAAGGTTTTTCACATAGTCATTCGGGTGCCTCCACGAGGGTCTTTACGTAAGGGTTGAGGTTGTGAAGTCTTTTCGACACGAGTAAATGTATTTTTTCTTCCATATTTTACGCTTAGGACTATCTTTAGTGGATATGGTATGATACTAAAACGAGAAAACAACTTTTCAGATCGATTTAACGACCCTGTCCCAATGGGCAAAAAAGTTCCTATGTTAACACCTATGGATTTTGAGTGAAAAATGGCCCGGAAGCGAAAGTGAAAAAAATTTATATTTTAACCATTTATATGTGTAAGACTCTTAAACTTGAGCGTTTCCTTACAGATTCGTCAAAAACATCGACAGAAACAAAGGTTTTTCACATAGTCATTCGGGTGCCTCCACGAGGGTCTTTTCGTAAGGGTTGAGGTTGTGAAGTCTTTTCGACACGAGTAAATGTTTTTTTTCTTCCATATTTTACGCTTAGGACAATCTTTAGTGGATATGGTATGATACTAAAACGAGAAAACAACTTTTCAGATCGAGTTAAAGACCCTGTCCCAATGGGCAAAAAAGTTCCCATGTTAACACCTATGGATTTTGAGTGAAAAATGGCCCGGAAGCGAAAGTGAAAAAAATTCGTATTTTACCCATTTATATGTGTATGACTCTTAAACTTGAGCATTTCCTTACAGATTCGTCGAAAAACATCGAGAGAAACAAAGGTTTTTCACATAGTGATTCGGGTGCCTCCACGAGGGTCTTTTCGTAAGGGTTGAGGTTGTGAAGTCTTTTCGACAAGAGTAAATGTTTTTTTTCTTCCATATTTTATGCTTAGGACAATCTTTAGTGATTATGGTATGATACTAAAACGAGAAAACAACTTTTCAGATCGAGTTAACGACCCTGTCCCAATGGGCAAAAAAGTTCCTATGTTAACACCTATGGATTTTGAGTGAAAAATGGCCCGGAAGCGAAAGTGAAAAAAATTCATATTTTAACCATTTATATGTGTAAGACTCTTAAACTTGAGCGTTTCCTTACAGATTCGTCGAAAAACATCGACAGAAAATAAGGTTTTTCACATAGTCATTCGGGTGCCTCCACGAGGGTCTTTTCGTAAGGGTTGAGGTTGTGAAGTCTTTTCGACAAGAGTAAATGTTTTTTTTCTTCCATATTTTACGCTTAGGACAATCTATAGTGGATATGGTATGATACTAAAACGAGAAAACAACTTTTCAGATCGAGTTAAAGACCCTGTCCCAATGGGCAAAAAAGTTCCCACGTTAACAACTATGGATTTTGAGTGAAAAATGGCCCGGAAGCGAAAGTGAAAAAAATTCGTATTTTACCCATTTATATGTGTAAGACTCTTAAACTTGAGCATTTCCTTACAGATTCGTCGAAAAACATCGAGAGAAACAAAGGTTTTTCACATAGTGATTCGGGTGCCTCCACGAGGGTCTTTTCGTAAGGGTTGAGGTTGTGAAGTCTTTTCGACAAGAGTAAATGTTTTTTTTCTTCCATATTTTAAGCTTAGGACAATCTTTAGTGGATATGGTATCATACTAAAACGAGAAAACAACTTTTCAGATCGAGTTAACGACCCTGTCTCAATGGGCAAAAAAGTTCCTATGTTAACACCTATGGATTTTGAGTGAAAAATGGCCCGGAAGCGAAAGTGAAAAAAATTCGTATTTTAACAATTTATATGTTTAAGACTCTTAAACTTGAGCATTTCCTTACAGATTCGTCGAAAAACATCGAGAGAAACAAAGGTTTTTCACATAGTCATTCGGGTGCCTCCACGAGGGTCTTTTCGTAAGGGTTGAGGTTGTGAAGTCTTTTCGACACGAGTGAATGTTTTTTTTCTTCCATATTTTATGCTTAGGACAATCTTTAGTGATTATGGTATGATACTAAAACGAGAAAACAACTTTTCAGATCGAGTTAACGACCCTAAGCCAATGGGCAAAAAAGTTCCTATGTTAACACCTATGGATTTTAAGTGAAAAATGGCCCGGAAGCGAAAGTGAAAAAAATTCATATTTTAACCATTCATATGTGTAAGACTCTTAAACTTGAGCGTTTCCTTATAGATTCGTCGAAAAACATCGAGAGAAACAAAGGTTTTTCACATAGTCATTCGGGTGCCTCCACGAGGGTCTTTACGTAAGGGTTGAGGTTGTGAAGTCTTTTCGACAAGAGTAAATGTTTTTTTTCTTCCATATTTTAAGCTTAGGACAATCTTTAGTGGATATGGTATCATACTAAAACGAGAAAACAACTTTTCAGATCGAGTTAACGACCCTGTCTCAATGGGCAAAAAAGTTCCTATGTTAACACCTATGGATTTTGAGTGAAAAATGGCCCGGAAGCGAAAGTGAAAAAAATTCGTATTTTAACAATTTATATGTTTAAGACTCTTAAACTTGAGCATTTCCTTACAGATTCGTCGAAAAACATCGAGAGAAACAAAGGTTTTTCACATAGTCATTCGGGTGCCTCCACGAGGGTCTTTTCGTAAGGGTTGAGGTTGTGAAGTCTTTTCGACACGAGTAAATGTTTTTTTTCTTCCATATTTTATGCTTAGGACAATCTTTTGTGATTATGGTATGATACTAAAACGAGAAAACAACTTTTCAGATCGAGTTAACGACCCTGTCCCAATGGGCAAAAAAGTTCCTATGTTAACACCTATGGATTTTGAGTGAAAAATGGCCCGGAAGCGAAAGTGAAAAAAATTCATATTTTAACCATTTATATGTGTAAGACTCTTAAACTTGAGCGTTTCCTTACAGATTCGTCGAAAAACATCGAGAGAAACAAAGGTTTTTCACATAGTCATTCGGGTGCCTCCACGAGGGTCTTTTCGTAAGGGTTGAGGTTGTGAAGTCTTATCGACACGAGTAAATGTTTTTTTTATTCCATATTTTAAGCTTAGGACAATCATTAGTGGATATGGTATGATACTAAAACGAGAAAACAACTTTTCAGATCGATTTAACGACCCTGTCCCAATGGGCAAAAAAGTTCCTATGTTAACACCTATGGATTTTGAGTGAAAAATGGCCCGGAAGCGAAAGTGAAAAAAATTTATATTTTAACCATTTATATGTGTAAGACTCTTAAACTTGAGCGTTTCCTTACAGATTCGTCAAAAACATCGACAGAAACAAAGGTTTTTCACATAGTCATTCGGGTGCCTCCACGAGGGTCTTTTCGTAAGGGTTGAGGTTGTGAAGTCTTTTCGACACGAGTAAATGTTTTTTTTCTTCCATATTTTATGCTTAGGACAATCTTTAGTGATTATGGTATGATACTAAAACGAGAAAACAACTTTTCAGATCGAGTTAACGACCCTGTCCCAATGGGCAAAAAAGTTCCTATGTTAACACCTATGGATTTTCAGTGAAAAATGGCCCGGAAGCGAAAGTGAAAAAAATTCATATTTTAACCATTTATATGTGTAAGACTCTTAAACTTGAGCGTTTCCTTACAGATTCGTCGAAAAACATCGAGAGAAACAAAGGTTTTTCACATAGTCATTCGGGTGCCTCCACGAGGGTCTTTTCGTAAGGGTTGAGGTTGTGAAGTCTTATCGACACGAGTAAATGTTTTTTTTATTCCATATTTTAAGCTTAGGACAATCATTAGTGGATATGGTATGATACTAAAACGAGAAAACAACTTTTCAGATCGATTTAACGACCCTGTCCCAATGGGCAAAAAAGTTCCTATGTTAACACCTATGGATTTTGAGTGAAAAATGGCCCGGAAGCGAAAGTGAAAAAAATTTATATTTTAACCATTTATATGTGTAAGACTCTTAAACTTGAGCGTTTCCTTACAGATTCGTCAAAAACATCGACAGAAACAAAGGTTTTTCACATAGTCATTCGGGTGCCTCCACGAGGGTCTTTTCGTAAGGGTTGAGGTTGTGAAGTCTTTTCGACACGAGTAAATGTTTTTTTTCTTCCATATTTTACGCTTAGGACAATCTTTAGTGGATATGGTATGATACTAAAACGAGAAAACAACTTTTCAGATCGAGTTAAAGACCCTGTCCCAATGGGCAAAAAAGTTCCCATGTTAACACCTATGGATTTTGAGTGAAAAATGGCCCGGAAGCGAAAGTGAAAAAAATTCGTATTTTACCCATTTATATGTGTATGACTCTTAAACTTGAGCATTTTCTTACAGATTCGTCGAAAAACATCGAGAGAAACAAAGGTTTTTCACATAGTCATTCGGGTGCCTCCACGAGGGTCTTTTCGTAAGGGTTGAGGTTGTGAAGTCTTTTCGACAAGAGTAAATGTTTTTTTTCTTCCATATTTTAAGCTTAGGACAATCTTTAGTGATTATGGTATGATACTAAAACGAGAAAACAACTTTTCAGATCGAGTTAACGACCCTGTCCCAATGGGCAAAAAAGTTCCTATGTTAACACCTATGGATTTTGAGTGAAAAATGGCCCGGAAGCGAAAGTGAAAAAAATTCATATTTTAACCATTTATATGTGTAAGACTCTTAAACTTGAGCGTTTCCTTACAGATTCGTCGAAAAACATCGAGAGAAACAAAGGTTTTTCACATAGTCATTCGGGTGCCTCCACGAGGGTCTTTTCGTAAGGGTTGAGGTTGTGAAGTCTTTTCGACACGAGTAAATGTTTTTTTTATTCAATATTTTAAGCTTAGGACAATCATTAGTGGATATGGTATGATACTAAAACGAGAAAACAACTTTTCAGATCGATTTAACGACCCTGTCCCAATGGGCAAAAAAGTTCCTATGTTAACACCTATGGATTTTGAGTGAAAAATGGCCCGGAAGCGAAAGTGAAAAAAATTTATATTTTAACCATTTATATGTGTAAGACTCTTAAACTTGAGCGTTTCCTTACAGATTCGTCAAAAACATCGACAGAAACAAAGGTTTTTCACATAGTCATTCGGGTGCCTCCACGAGGGTCTTTTCGTAAGGGTTGAGGTTGTGAAGTCTTTTCGACACGAGTAAATGTTTTTTTTCTTCCGTATTTTACGCTTAGGACAATCTTTAGTGGATATGGTATGATACTAAAACGAGAAAACAACTTTTCAGATCGAGTTAAAGACCCTGTCCCAATGGGCAAAAAAGTTCCCATGTTAACACCTATGGATTTTGAGTGAAAAATGGCCCGGAAGCGAAAGTGAAAAAAATTCGTATTTTACCCATTTATATGTGTATGACTCTTAAACTTGAGCATTTCCTTACAGATTCGTCGAAAAACATCGAGAGAAACAAAGGTTTTTCACATAGTGATTCGGGTGCCTCCACGAGGGTCTTTTCGTAAGGGTTGAGGTTGTGAAGTCTTTTCGACAAGAGTAAATGTTTTTTTTCTTCCATATTTTACGCTTAGGACAATCTATAGTGGATATGGTATGATACTAAAACGAGAAAACAACTTTTCAGATCGAGTTAACGACCCTGTCCCAATGGGCAAAAAAGTTCCCATGTTAACAACTATGGATTTTGAGTGAAAAATGGCCCGGAAGCGAAAGTGAAAAAAATTCGTATTTTACCCATTTATATGTGTAAGACTCTTAAACTTGAGCATTTCCTTACAGATTCGTCGAAAAACATCGAGAGAAACAAAGGTTTTTCACATAGTGATTCGGGTGCCTCCACGAGGGTCTTTTCGTAAGGGTTGAGGTTGTGAAGTCTTTTCGACAAGAGTAAATGTATTTTTTCTTCCATATTTTAAGCTTAGGACAATCTTTAGTGGATATGGTATCATACTAAAACGAGAAAACAACTTTTCAGATCGAGTTAACGACCCTAAGCCAATGGGCAAAAAAGTTCCTATGTTAACACCTATGGATTTTGAGTGAAAAATGGCCCGGAAGCGAAAGTGAAAAAAATTCATATTTTAACCATTTATATGTGTAAGACTCTTAAACTTGAGCGTTTCCTTACAGATTCATCGAAAAACATCGACAGAAAATAAGGTTTTTCACATAGTCATTCGGGTGCCTCCACGAGGGTGTTTTCGTAAGGGTTGAGGTTGTGAAGTCTTTTCGACAAGAGTAAATGTTTTTTTTCTTCCATATTTTACGCTTAGGACAATCTATAGTGGATATGGTATGATACTAAAACGAGAAAACAACTTTTCAGATCGAGTTAAAGACCCTGTCCCAATGGGCAAAAAAGTTCCCATGTTAACACCTATGGATTGTGAGTGAAAAATGGCCCGGAAGCGAAAGTGAAAAAAATTCGTATTTTACCCATTTATATGTATAAGACTCTTAAACTTGAGCATTTCCTTACAGATTCGTCGAAAAACATCGAGAGAAACAAAGGTTTTTCACATAGTCATTCTGGTGCCTCCACGAGGGTCTTTTCGTAAGGGTTGAGGTTGTGAAGTCTTTTCGACAAGAGTAAATGTTTTTTTTCTTCCATATTTTACGCTTAGGACAATCTATAGTGGATATGGTATGATACTAAAACGAGAAAACAACTTTTCAGATCGAGTTAAAGACCCTGTCCCAATGGGCAAAAAAGTTCCCATGTTAACAACTATGGATTTTGAGTGAAAAATGGCCCGGAAGCGAAAGTGAAAAAAATTCGTATTTTACCCATTTATATGTGTAAGACTCTTAAACTTGAGCATTTCCTTACAGATTCGTCGAAAAACATCGAGAGAAACAAAGGTTTTTCACATAGTGATTCGGGTGCCTCCACGAGGGTCTTTTCGTAAGGGTTGAGGTTGTGAAGTCTTTTCGACAAGAGTAAATGTTTTTTTTCTTCCATATTTTAAGCTTAGGACAATCTTTAGTGGATATGGTATCATACTAAAACGAGAAAACAACTTTTCAGATCGAGTTAACGACCCTGTCTTAATGGGCAAAAAAGTTCCTATGTTAACACCTATGGATTTTGAGTGAAAAATGGCCCGGAAGCGAAAGTGAAAAAACTTCATATTTTAACCATTTATATGTGTAAGACTCTTAAACTTGAGCGTTTCCTTACAGATTCGTCGAAAAACATCGACAGAAAATAAGGTTTTTCACATAGTCATTCGGGTGCCTCCACGAGGGTCTTTTCGTAAGGGTTGAGGTTGTTAAGTCTTTTCGACAAGAGTAAATGTTTTTTTTCTTCCATATTTTACGCTTAGGACAATCTTTAGTGGATATGGTATGATACTAAAACGAGAAAAAAACTTTTCAGATCGAGTTAACGACCCTGTCCCAATGGGCAAAAAAGTTCCTATGTTAACACCTATGGATTTTGAGTGAAAAATGGCCCGGAAGCGAAAGTGAAAAAAATTCATATTTTAACCATTTATATGTGTAAGACTCTTAAACTTGAGCGTTTCCTTACAGATTCGTCGAAAAACATCGACAGAAAATAAGGTTTTTCACATAGTCATTCGGGTGCCTCCACGAGGGTCTTTTCGTAAGGGTTGAGGTTGTGAAGTCTTTTCGACAAGAGTAAATGTTTTTTTTCTTCCATATTTTACGCTTAGGACAATCTATAGTGGATATGGTATGATACTAAAACGAGAAAACAACTTTTCAGATCGAGTTAAAGACCCTGTCCTAATGGGCAAAAAAGTTCCCACGTTAACAACTATGGATTTTGAGTGAAAAATGGCCCGGAAGCGAAAGTGAAAAAAATTCGTATTTTACCCATTTATATGTGTAAGACTCTTAAACTTGAGCATTTCCTTACAGATTCGTCGAAAAACATCGAGAGAAACAAAGGTTTTTCACATAGTGATTCGGGTGCCTCCACGAGGGTCTTTTCGTAAGGGTTGAGGTTGTGAAGTCTTTTCGACAAGAGTAAATGTTTTTTTTCTTCCATATTTTAAGCTTAGGACAATCTTTAGTGGATATGGTATCATACTAAAACGAGAAAACAACTTTTCAGATCGAGTTAACGACCCTGTCTCAATGGGCAAAAAAGTTCCTATGTTAACACCTATGGATTTTGAGTGAAAAATGGCCCGGAAGCGAAAGTGAAAAAAATTCATATTTTAACCATTTATATGTGTAAGACTCTTAAACTTGAGCGTTTCCTTACAGATTCGTCGAAAAACATCGAGAGAAACAAAGGTTTTTCACATAGTCATTCGGGTGCCTCCACGAGGGTCTTTTCGTAAGGGTTGAGGTTGTGAAGTCTTTTCGACAAGAGTAAATGTTTTTTTTCTTCCATATTTTAAGCTTAGGACAATCTTTAGTGGATATGGTATCATACTAAAACGAGAAAACAACTTTTCAGATCGAGTTAACGACCCTGTCTCAATGGGCAAAAAAGTTCCTATGTTAACACCTATGGATTTTGAGTGAAAAATGGCCCGGAAGCGAAAGTGAAAAAAATTCGTATTTTAACCATTTATATGTGTAAGACTCTTAAACTTGATCGTTTTCTTATAGATTCGTCGAAAAACATCGACAGAAAATAAGGTTTTTCACATAGTCATTCGGGTGCCTCCACGAGGGTCTTTTCGTAAGGGTTGAGGTTGTTAAGTCTTTTCGACAAGAGTAAACGTTTTTTTTCTTCCATATTTTACGCTTAGGACAATCTTTAGTGGATATGGTATGATACTAAAACGAGAAAAAAACTTTTCAGATCGAGTTAACGACCCTGTCCCAATGGGCAAAAAAGTTCCCATGTTAACAACTATGGATTTTGAGTGAAAAATGGCCCGGAAGCGAAAGTGAAAAAAATTCGTATTTTACCCATTTATATGTGTAAGACTCTTAAACTTGAGCATTTCCTTACAGATTCGTCGAAAAACATCGAGAGAAACAAAGGTTTTTCACATAGTGATTCGGGTGCGTCCACGAGGGTCTTTTCGTAAGGGTTGAGGTTGTGAAGTCTTTTCGACAAGAGTAAATGTTTTTTTTCTTCCATATTTTAAGCTTAGGACAATCTTTAGTGGATATGGTATCATACTAAAACGAGAAAACAACTTTTCAGATCGAGTTAACGACCCTGTCTTAATGGGCAAAAAAGTTCCTATGTTAACACCTATGGATTTTGAGTGAAAAATGGCCCGGAAGCGAAAGTGAAAAAAATTCATATTTTAACCATTTATATGTGTAAGACTCTTAAACTTGAGCGTTTCCTTACAGATTCGTCGAAAAACATCGACAGAAAATAAGGTTTTTCACATAGTCATTCGGGTGCCTCCACGAGGGTCTTTTCGTAAGGGTTGAGGTTGTTAAGTCTTTTCGACAAGAGTAAATGTTTTTTTTCTTCCATATTTTACGCTTAGGACAATCTTTAGTGGATATGGTATGATACTAAAACGAGAAAAAAACTTTTCAGATCGAGTTAACGACCCTGTCCCAATGGGCAAAAAAGTTCCTATGTTAACACCTATGGATTTTGAGTAAAAAATGGCCCGGAAGCGAAAGTGAAAAAAATTCGTATTTTAACCATTTATATGTGTAAGACTCTTAAACTTGATCGTTTTCTTATAGATTCGTCGAAAAACATCGAGAGACACAAAGGTTTTTCACGTAGTCAATCGGGTGCCTCCACGAGGGTCTTTTCGTAAGGGTTGAGGTTGTGAAGTCTTTTCGACACGAGTAAATGTATTTTTTCTTCCATATTTTAAGCTTAGGACAATCTTTAGTGGATATGGTATGATACTAAAATGAGAAAAAAACTTTTCAGATCGAGTTAACGACCCTGTCTCAATGGGCAAAAAAGTTCCTATGTTAACACCTATGGATTTTGAGTGAAAAATGGCCCGGAAGCGAAAGTGAAAAAAATTCGTATTTTAACCATTTATATGTGTAAGACTCTTAAACTTGAGCATTTCCTTACAGATTCGTCGAAAAACATCGAGAGAAACAAAGGTTTTTCACATAGTCATTCGGGTGCTTCCACGAGGGTCTTTTCGTAAGGGTTGAGGTTGTGAAGTCTTTTCGACACGAGTAAATGTTTTTTTTCTTCCATATTTTATGCTTAGGACAATCTTTAGTGATTATGGTATGATACTAAAACGAGAAAACAACTTTTCAGATCGAGTTAACGACCCTGTCCCAATGGGCAAAAAAGTTCCTATGTTAACACCTATGGATTTTGAGTGAAAAATGGCCCGGAAGCGAAAGTGAAAAAAATTCATATTTTAACCATTTATATGTGTAAGACTCTTAAACTTGAGCGTTTCCTTACAGATTCGTCGAAAAAAATCGAGAGAAACAAAGGTTTTTCACATAGTCATTCGGGTGCCTCCACGAGGGTCTTTTCGTAAGGGTTGAGGTTGTGAAGTCTTTTCGACACGAGTAAATGTTTTTTTTATTCCATATTTTAAGCTTAGGACAATCATTAGTGGATATGGTATGATACTAAAACGAGAAAACAACTTTTCAGATCGATTTAACGACCCTGTCTCAATGGGCAAAAAAGTTCCTATGTTAACACCTATGGATTTTGAGTGAAAAATGGCCCGGAAGCGAAAGTGAAAAAAATTCGTATTTTAACCATTTATATGTGTAAGACTCTTAAACTTGAGCATTTCCTTACAGATTCGTCGAAAAACATCGAGAGAAACAAAGGTTTTTCACATAGTCATTCGGGTGCCTCCACGAGGGTCTTTTCGTAAGGGTTGAGGTTGTGAAGTCTTTTCGACACGAGTAAATGTTTTTTTTATTCCATATTTTAAGCTTAGGACAATCATTAGTGGATATGGTATGATACTAAAACGAGAAAACAACTTTTCAGATCGATTTAACGACCCTGTCTCAATGGGCAAAAAAGTTCCTATGTTAACACCTATGGATTTTGAGTGAAAAATGGCCCGGAAGCGAAAGTGAAAAAAATTCGTATTTTAACCATTTATATGTGTAAGACTCTTAAACTTGAGCATTTCCTTACAGATTCGTCGAAAAACATCGAGAGAAACAAAGGTTTTTCACATAGTCATTCGGGTGCCTCCACGAGGGTCTTTTCGTAAGGGTTGAGGTTGTGAAGTCTTTTCGACACGAGTGAATGTTTTTTTTCTTCCATATTTTATGCTTAGGACAATCTTTAGTGATTATGGTATGATACTAAAACGAGAAAACAACTTTTCAGATCGAGTTAACGACCCTAAGCCAATGGGCAAAAAAGTTCCTATGTTAACACCTATGGATTTTCAGTGAAAAATGGCCCGGAAGCGAAAGTGAAAAAAATTCATATTTTAACCATTTATATGTGTAAGACTCTTAAACTTGAGCGTTTCCTTACAGATTCGTCGAAAAACATCGAGAGAAACAAAGGTTTTTCACATAGTCATTCGGGTGCCTCCACGAGGGTCTTTTCGTAAGGGTTGAGGTTGTGAAGTCTTTTCGACACGAGTAAATGTTTTTTTTATTCCATATTTTAAGCTTAGGACAATCATTAGTGGATATGGTATGATACTAAAACGAGAAAACAACTTTTCAGATCGATTTAACGACCCTGTCCCAATGGGCAAAAAAGTTCCTATGTTAACACCTATGGATTTTGAGTGAAAAATGGCCCGGAAGCGAAAGTGAAAAAAATTCATATTTTAACCATTTATATGTGTAAGACTCTTAAACTTGAGCGTTTCCTTACAGATTCGTCGAAAAACATCGAGAGAAACAAAGGTTTTTCACATAGTCATTCGGGTGCCTCCACGAGGGTCTTTTCGTAAGGGTTGAGGTTGTGAAGTCTTTTCGACACGAGTAAATGTTTTTTTTATTCCATATTTTAAGCTTAGGACAATCATTAGTGATTATGGTATGATACTAAAACGAGAAAACAACTTTTCAGATCGAGTTAACGACCCTAAGCCAATGGGCAAAAAAGTTCCTATGTTAACACCTATGGATTTTCAGTGAAAAATGGCCCGGAAGCGAAAGTGAAAAAAATTCATATTTTAACCATTTATATGTGTAAGACTCTTAAACTTGAGCGTTTCCTTACAGATTCGTCGAAAAACATCGAGAGAAACAAAGGTTTTTCACATAGTCATTCGGGTGCCTCCACGAGGGTCTTTTCGTAAGGGTTGAGGTTGTGAAGTCTTTTCGACACGAGTAAATGTTTTTTTTATTCCATATTTTAAGCTTAGGACAATCATTAGTGGATATGGTATGATACTAAAACGAGAAAACAACTTTTCAGATCGATTTAACGACCCTGTCCCAATGGGCAAAAAAGTTCCTATGTTAACACCTATGGATTTTGAGTGAAAAATGGCCCGGAAGCGAAAGTGAAAAAAATTCATATTTTAACCATTTATATGTGTAAGACTCTTAAACTTGAGCGTTTCCTTACAGATTCGTCGAAAAACATCGAGAGAAACAAAGGTTTTTCACATAGTCATTCGGGTGCCTCCACGAGGGTCTTTTCGTAAGGGTTGAGGTTGTGAAGTCTTTTCGACACGAGTGAATGTTTTTTTTCTTCCATATTTTATGCTTAGGACAATCTTTAGTGATTATGGTATGATACTAAAACGAGAAAACAACTTTTCAGATCGAGTTAACGACCCTAAGCCAATGGGCAAAAAAGTTCCTATGTTAACACCTATGGATTTTCAGTGAAAAATGGCCCGGAAGCGAAAGTGAAAAAAATTCATATTTTAACCATTTATATGTGTAAGACTCTTAAACTTGAGCGTTTCCTTACAGATTCGTCGAAAAACATCGAGAGAAACAAAGGTTTTTCACATAGTCATTCGGGTGCCTCCACGAGGGTCTTTTCGTAAGGGTTGAGGTTGTGAAGTCTTTTCGACACGAGTAAATGTTTTTTTTATTCCATATTTTAAGCTTAGGACAATCATTAGTGGATATGGTATGATACTAAAACGAGAAAACAACTTTTCAGATCGATTTAACGACCCTGTCCCAATGGGCAAAAAAGTTCCTATGTTAACACCTATGGATTTTGAGTGAAAAATGGCCCGGAAGCGAAAGTGAAAAAAATTCATATTTTAACCATTTATATGTGTAAGACTCTTAAACTTGAGCGTTTCCTTACAGATTCGTCGAAAAACATCGAGAGAAACAAAGGTTTTTCACATAGTCATTCGGGTGCCTCCACGAGGGTCTTTTCGTAAGGGTTGAGGTTGTGAAGTCTTTTCGACACGAGTAAATGTTTTTTTTATTCCATATTTTAAGCTTAGGACAATCATTAGTGGATATGGTATGATACTAAAACGAGAAAACAACTTTTCAGATCGATTTAACGACCCTGTCCCAATGGGCAAAAAAGTTCCTATGTTAACACCTATGGATTTTGAGTGAAAAATGGCCCGGAAGCGAAAGTGAAAAAAATTCGTATTTTAACCATTTATATGTGTAAGACTCTTAAACTTGAGCATTTCCTTACAGATTCGTCGAAAAACATCGAGAGAAACAAAGGTTTTTCACATAGTCATTCGGGTGCCTCCACGAGGGTCTTTTCGTAAGGGTTGAGGTTGTGAAGTCTTTTCGACACGAGTAAATGTTTTTTTTATTCCATATTTTAAGCTTAGGACAATCATTAGTGGATATGGTATGATACTAAAACGAGAAAACAACTTTTCAGATCGATTTAACGACCCTGTCTCAATGGGCAAAAAAGTTCCTATGTTAACACCTATGGATTTTGAGTGAAAAATGGCCCGGAAGCGAAAGTGAAAAAAATTCGTATTTTAACCATTTATATGTGTAAGACTCTTAAACTTGAGCATTTCCTTACAGATTCGTCGAAAAACATCGAGAGAAACAAAGGTTTTTCACATAGTCATTCGGGTGCCTCCACGAGGGTCTTTTCGTAAGGGTTGAGGTTGTGAAGTCTTTTCGACACGAGTAAATGTTTTTTTTATTCCATATTTTAAGCTTAGGACAATCATTAGTGGATATGGTATGATACTAAAACGAGAAAACAACTTTTCAGATCGATTTAACGACCCTGTCTCAATGGGCAAAAAAGTTCCTATGTTAACACCTATGGATTTTGAGTGAAAAATGGCCCGGAAGCGAAAGTGAAAAAAATTCGTATTTTAACCATTTATATGTGTAAGACTCTTAAACTTGAGCATTTCCTTACAGATTCGTCGAAAAACATCGAGAGAAACAAAGGTTTTTCACATAGTCATTCGGGTGCCTCCACGAGGGTCTTTTCGTAAGGGTTGAGGTTGTGAAGTCTTTTCGACACGAGTGAATGTTTTTTTTCTTCCATATTTTATGCTTAGGACAATCTTTAGTGATTATGGTATGATACTAAAACGAGAAAACAACTTTTCAGATCGAGTTAACGACCCTAAGCCAATGGGCAAAAAAGTTCCTATGTTAACACCTATGGATTTTCAGTGAAAAATGGCCCGGAAGCGAAAGTGAAAAAAATTCATATTTTAACCATTTATATGTGTAAGACTCTTAAACTTGAGCGTTTCCTTACAGATTCGTCGAAAAACATCGAGAGAAACAAAGGTTTTTCACATAGTCATTCGGGTGCCTCCACGAGGGTCTTTTCGTAAGGGTTGAGGTTGTGAAGTCTTTTCGACACGAGTAAATGTTTTTTTTATTCCATATTTTAAGCTTAGGACAATCATTAGTGGATATGGTATGATACTAAAACGAGAAAACAACTTTTCAGATCGATTTAACGACCCTGTCCCAATGGGCAAAAAAGTTCCTATGTTAACACCTATGGATTTTGAGTGAAAAATGGCCCGGAAGCGAAAGTGAAAAAAATTCATATTTTAACCATTTATATGTGTAAGACTCTTAAACTTGAGCGTTTCCTTACAGATTCGTCGAAAAACATCGAGAGAAACAAAGGTTTTTCACATAGTCATTCGGGTGCCTCCACGAGGGTCTTTTCGTAAGGGTTGAGGTTGTGAAGTCTTTTCGACACGAGTAAATGTTTTTTTTATTCCATATTTTAAGCTTAGGACAATCATTAGTGGATATGGTATGATACTAAAACGAGAAAACAACTTTTCAGATCGATTTAACGACCCTGTCCCAATGGGCAAAAAAGTTCCTATGTTAACACCTATGGATTTTGAGTGAAAAATGGCCCGGAAGCGAAAGTGAAAAAAATTCGTATTTTAACCATTTATATGTGTAAGACTCTTAAACTTGAGCATTTCCTTACAGATTCGTCGAAAAACATCGAGAGAAACAAAGGTTTTTCACATAGTCATTCGGGTGCCTCCACGAGGGTCTTTTCGTAAGGGTTGAGGTTGTGAAGTCTTTTCGACACGAGTAAATGTTTTTTTTATTCCATATTTTAAGCTTAGGACAATCATTAGTGGATATGGTATGATACTAAAACGAGAAAACAACTTTTCAGATCGATTTAACGACCCTGTCCCAATGGGCAAAAAAGTTCCTATGTTAACACCTATGGATTTTGAGTGAAAAATGGCCCGGAAGCGAAAGTGAAAAAAATTCGTATTTTAACCATTTATATGTGTAAGACTCTTAAACTTGAGCATTTCCTTACAGATTCGTCGAAAAACATCGAGAGAAACAAAGGTTTTTCACATAGTCATTCGGGTGCCTCCACGAGGGTCTTTTCGTAAGGGTTGAGGTTGTGAAGTCTTTTCGACACGAGTGAATGTTTTTTTTCTTCCATATTTTATGCTTAGGACAATCTTTAGTGATTATGGTATGATACTAAAACGAGAAAACAACTTTTCAGATCGAGTTAACGACCCTAAGCCAATGGGCAAAAAAGTTCCTATGTTAACACCTATGGATTTTAAGTGAAAAATGGCCCGGAAGCGAAAGTGAAAAAAATTCATATTTTAACCATTTATATGTGTAAGACTCTTAAACTTGAGCGTTTCCTTATAGATTCGTCGAAAAACATCGAGAGAAACAAAGGTTTTTCACATAGTCATTCGGGTGCCTCCACGAGGGTCTTTACGTAAGGGTTGAGGTTGTGAAGTCTTTTCGACACGAGTAAATGTATTTTTTCTTCCATATTTTACGCTTAGGACTATCTTTAGTGGATATGGTATGATACTAAAATGAGAAAACAACTTTTCAGATCGAGTTAACGACCCTGTCCCAATGGGCAAAAAAGTTCCTATGTTAACACCTATGGATTTTGAGTGAAAAATGGCCCGGAAGCGAAAGTGAAAAAAATTCGTATTTTAACCATTTATATGTTTAAGACTCTTAAACTTGAGCATTTCCTTACAGATTCGTCGAAAAACATCGAGAGAAACAAAGGTTTTTCACATAGTCATTCGGGTGCCTCCACGAGGGTCTTTTCGTAAGGGTTGAGGTTGTGAAGTCTTTTCGACACGAGTAAATGTTTTTTTTCTTCCATATTTTATGCTTAGGACAACCTTTAGTGATTATGGTATGATACTAAAATGAGAAAACAACTTTTCAGATCGAGTTAACGACCCTGTCCCAATGGGCAAAAAAGTTCCTATGTTAACACCTATGGATTTTGAGTGAAAAATGGCCCGTAAGCGAAAGTGAAAAAAATTTATATTTTAACCATTTATATGTGTAAGACTCTTAAACTTGAGCGTTTCCTTACAGATTCGTCAAAAACATCGACAGAAACAAAGGTTTTTCACATAGTCATTCGGGTGCCTCCACGAGGGTCTTTTCGTAAGGGTTGAGGTTGTGAAGTCTTTTCGACACGAGTAAATGTTTTTTTTCTTCCATATTTTACGCTTAGGACAATCTTTAGTGGATATGGTATGATACTAAAACGAGAAAACAACTTTTAAGATAGAGTTAAAGACCCTGTCCCAATGGGCAAAAAAGTTCCCATGTTAACAACTATGGATTTTGAGTGAAAAATGGCCCGGAAGCGAAAGTGAAAAAAATTCGTATTTTACCCATTTATATGTGTAAGACTCTTAAACTTGAGCATTTCCTTACAGATTCGTCGAAAAACATCGACAGAAACAAAGGTTTTTCACATAGTGATTCGGGTGCCTCCACGAGGGTCTTTTCGTAAGGGTTGAGGTTGTGAAGTCTTTTCGACAAGAGTAAATGTTTTTTTTCTTCCATATTTTAAGCTTAGGACAATCTTTAGTGGATATGGTATCATACTAAAACGAGAAAACAACTTTTCAGATCGAGTTAACGACCCTGTCTCAATGGGCAAAAAAGTTCCTATGTTAACACCTATGGATTTTGAGTGAAAAATGGCCCGGAAGCGAAAGTGAAAAAAATTCATATTTTAACCATTGATATGTGTAAGACTCTTAAACTTGAGCGTTTCCTTACAGATTCGTCGAAAAACATCGACAGAAAATAAGGTTTTTCACATAGTCATTCGGGTGCCTCCACGAGGGTCTTTTCGTAAGGGTTGAGGTTGTGAAGTCTTTTCGACAAGAGTAAATGTTTTTTTTCTTCCATATTTTAAGCTTAGGACAATCTTTAGTGAATATGGTATCATACTAAAACGAGAAAACAACTTTTCAGATTGAGTTAACGACCCTGTCTTAATGGGCAAAAAAGTTCCTATGTTAACACCTATGGATTTTGAGTGAAAAATGGCCCGGAAGCGAAAGTGAAAAAAATTCATATTTTAACCATTTATATGTGTAAGACTCTTAAACTTGAGCGTTTCCTTACAGATTCGTCGAAAAACATCGACAGAAAATAAGGTTTTTCACATAGTCATTCGGGTGCCTCCACGAGGGTCTTTTCGTAAGGGTTGAGGTTGTGAAGTCTTTTCGACACGAGTAAATGTTTTTTTTATTCCATATTTTAAGCTTAGGACAATCATTAGTGGATATGGTATGATACTAAAACGAGAAAACAACTTTTCAGATCGATTTAACGACCCTGTCCCAATGGGCAAAAAAGTTCCTATGTTAACACCTATGGATTTTGAGTGAAAAATGGCCCGGAAGCGAAAGTGAAAAAAATTCATATTTTAACCATTTATATGTGTAAGACTCTTAAACTTGAGCGTTTCCTTACAGATTCGTCGAAAAACATCGAGAGAAACAAAGGTTTTTCACATAGTCATTCGGGTGCCTCCACGAGGGTCTTTTCGTAAGGGTTGAGGTTGTGAAGTCTTTTCGACACGAGTAAATGTTTTTTTTATTCCATATTTTAAGCTTAGGACAATCATTAGTGGATATGGTATGATACTAAAACGAGAAAACAACTTTTCAGATCGATTTAACGACCCTGTCCCAATGGGCAAAAAAGTTCCTATGTTAACACCTATGGATTTTGAGTGAAAAATGGCCCGGAAGCGAAAGTGAAAAAAATTCGTATTTTAACCATTTATATGTGTAAGACTCTTAAACTTGAGCATTTCCTTACAGATTCGTCGAAAAACATCGAGAGAAACAAAGGTTTTTCACATAGTCATTCGGGTGCCTCCACGAGGGTCTTTTCGTAAGGGTTGAGGTTGTGAAGTCTTTTCGACACGAGTAAATGTTTTTTTTATTCCATATTTTAAGCTTAGGACAATCATTAGTGGATATGGTATGATACTAAAACGAGAAAACAACTTTTCAGATCGATTTAACGACCCTGTCCCAATGGGCAAAAAAGTTCCTATGTTAACACCTATGGATTTTGAGTGAAAAATGGCCCGGAAGCGAAAGTGAAAAAAATTCGTATTTTAACCATCTATATGTGTAAGACTCTTAAACTTGAGCGTTTCCTTACAGATTCGTCGAAAAACATCGACAGAAACAAAGGTTTTTCACATAGTCATTCGGGTGCCTCCACGAGGGTCTTTTCGTAAGGGTTGAGGTTGTGAAGTCTTTTCGACACGAGTAAATGTTTTTTTTCTTCCATATTTTATGCTTAGGACAATCTTTAGTGATTATGGTATGATACTAAAACGAGAAAACAACTTTTCAGATCGAGTTAACGACCCTAAGCCAATGGGCAAAAAAGTTCCGATGTTAACACCTATGGATTTTAAGTGAAAAATGGCCCGGAAGCGAAAGTGAAAAAAATTCATATTTTAACCATTTATATGTGTAAGACTCTTAAACTTGAGCGTTTCCTTATAGATTCGTCGAAAAACATCGACAGAAACAAAGGTTTTTCACATAGTCATTCGGGTGCCTCCACGAGGGTCTTTACGTAAGGGTTGAGGTTGTGAAGTCTTTTCGACACGAGTAAATGTATTTTTTCTTCCATATTTTACGCTTAGGACTATCTTTAGTGGATATGGTATGATACTAAAATGAGAAAACAACTTTTCAGATCGAGTTAACGACCCTGTCCCAATGGGCAAAAAAGTTCCTATGTTAACACCTATGGATTTTGAGTGAAAAATGGCCCGGAAGCGAAAGTGAAAAAAATTCGTATTTTAACCATTTATATGTTTAAGACTCTTAAACTTGAGCATTTCCTTACAGATTCGTCGAAAAACATCGAGAGAAACAAAGGTTTTTCACATAGTCATTCGGGTGCCTCCACGAGGGTCTTTTCGTAAGGGTTGAGGTTGTGAAGTCTTTTCGACACGAGTAAATGTTTTTTTTCTTCCATATTTTATGCTTAGGACAATCTTTAGTGATTATGGTATGATACTAAAATGAGAAAACAACTTTTCAGATCGAGTTAACGACCCTGTCCCAAAGGGCAAAAAAGTTCATATGTTAACACCTATGGATTTTGAGTGAAAAATGGCCCGGAAGCGAAAGTGAAAAAAATTTATATTTTAACCATTTATATGTGTAAGACTCTTAAACTTGAGCGTTTCCTTACAGATTCGTCAAAAACATCGACAGAAACAAAGGTTTTTCACATAGTCATTCGGGTGCCTCCACGAGGGTCTTTTCGTAAGGGTTGAGGTTGTGAAGTCTTTTCGACACGAGTAAATGTTTTTTTTCTTCCATATTTTACGCTTAGGACAATCTTTAGTGGATATGGTATGATACTAAAACGAGAAAACAACTTTTAAGATCGAGTTAAAGACCCTGTCCCAATGGGCAAAAAAGTTCCCATGTTAACACCTATGGATTTTGAGTGAAAAATGGCCCGGAAGAGAAAGTGAAAAAAATTCGTATTTTACCCATTTATATGTGTAAGACTCTTAAACTTGAGCATTTCCTTACAGATTCGTCGAAAAACATCGAGAGAAACAAAGGTTTTTCACATAGCGATTCGGGTGCCTCCACGAGGGTCTTTTCGTAAGGGTTGAGGTTGTGAAGTCTTTTCGACAGGAGTAAATGTTTTTTTTCTTCCATATTTTACGCTTAGGACAATCTATAGTGGATATGGTATCATACTAAAACGAGAAAACAACTTTTCAGATCGAGTTAACGACCCTGTCTCAATGGGCAAAAAAGTTCCTATGTTAACACCTATGGATTTTGAGTGAAAAATGGCCCGGAAGCGAAAGTGAAAAAAATTCATATTTTAACCATTGATATGTGTAAGACTCTTAAACTTGAGCGTTTCCTTACAGATTCGTCGAAAAACATCGACAGAAAATAAGGTTTTTCACATAGTCATTCGGGTGACTCCACGAGGGTCTTTTCGTAAGGGTTGAGGTTGTGAAGTCTTTTCGACAAGAGTAAATGTTTTTTTTCTTCCATATTTTAAGCTTAGGACAATCTTTAGTGAATATGGTATCATACTAAAACGAGAAAACAACTTTTCAGATCGAGTTAACGACCCTGTCTTAATGGGCAAAAAAGTTCCTATGTTAACACCTATGGATTTTGAGTGAAAAATGGCCCGGAAGCGAAAGTGAAAAAAATTCATATTTTAACCATTGATATGTGTAAGACTCTTAAACTTGAGCGTTTCCTTACAGATTCGTCGAAAAACATCGACAGAAAATAAGGTTTTTCACATAGTCATTCGGGTGCCTCCACGAGGGTCTTTTCGTAAGGGTTGAGGTTGTGAAGTCTTTTCGACAAGAGTAAATGTTTTTTTTCTTCCATATTTTAAGCTTAGGACAATCTTTAGTGAATATGGTATCATACTAAAACGAGAAAACAACTTTTCAGATCGAGTTAACGACCCTGTCTTAATGGGCAAAAAAGTTCCTATGTTAACACCTATGGATTTTGAGTGAAAAATGGCCCGGAAGCGAAAGTGAAAAAAATTCATATTTTAACCATTTATATGTGTAAGACTCTTAAACTTGAGCGTTTCCTTACAGATTCGTCGAAAAACATCGACAGAAAATAAGGTTTTTCACATAGTCATTCGGGTGCCTCCACGAGGGTCTTTTCGTAAGGGTTGAGGTTGTGAAGTCTTTTCGACACGAGTAAATGTATTTTTTCTTCCATATTTTAAGCTTAGGACAATCTTTAGTGGATATGGTATGATACTAAAATGAGAAAAAAACTTTTCAGATCGAGTTAACGACCCTGTCTCAATGGGCAAAAAAGTTCCTATGTTAACACCTATGGATTTTGAGTGAAAAATGGCCCGGAAGCGAAAGTGAAAAAAATTCGTATTTTAACCATTTATATGTGTAAGACTCTTAAACTTGAGCATTTCCTTACAGATTCGTCGAAAAACATCGAGAGAAACAAAGGTTTTTCACATAGTGATTCGGGTGCCTCCACGAGGGTCTTTTCGTAAGGGTTGAGGTTGTGAAGTCTTTTCGACACGAGTATATGTTTTTTTTATTCCATATTTTCAGCTTAGGACAATCATTAGTGGATATGGTATGATACTAAAACGAGAAAACAACTTTTCAGATCGATTTAACGACCCTGTCCCAATGGGCAAAAAAGTTCCTATGTTAACACCTATGGATTTTGAGTGAAAAATGGCCCGGAAGCGAAAGTGAAAAAAAATCGTATTTTAACCATTTATATGTGTAAGACTCTTAAACTTGAGCGTTTTCTTATAGATTCGTCGAAAAACATCGAGAGACACAAAGGTTTTTCACATAGTGATTCGGGTGCCTCCACGAGGGTCTTTTCGTAAGGGTTGAGGTTGTGAAGTCTTTTCGACACGAGTAAATGTTTTTTTTCTTCCATATTTTACGCTTAGGACAATCTTTAGTGGATATGGTATGATACTAAAACGAGAAAAAAACTTTTCAGATCGAGTTAACGACCCTGTCCCAATGGGCAAAAAAGTTCCTATGTTAACACCTATGGATTTTGAGTGAAAAATGGCCCGGAAGCGAAAGTGAAAAAAAATCGTATTTTAACCATTTATATGTGTAAGACTCTTAAACTTGAGCGTTTTCTTATAGATTCGTCGAAAAACATCGAGAGACACAAAGGTTTTTCACATAGTGATTCGGGTGCCTCCACGAGGGTCTTTTCGTAAGGGTTGAGGTTGTGAAGTCTTTTCGACAAGAGTAAATGTTTTTTTTTCTTCCATATTTTACACTTAGGACAATCTTTAGTGGATATGGTATGATACTAAAACGAGAAAAAAACTTTTCAGATCGAGTTAACGACCCTGTCCCAATGGGCAAAAAAGTTCCTATGTTAACACCTATGGATTTTGAGTGAAAAATGGCCCGGAAGCGAAAGTGAAAAAAATTCGTATTTTAATAATTTATATGTGTAAGACTCTTAAACTTGAGCATTTCCTTACAGATTCGTCGAAAAACATCGAGAGAAACAAAGGTTTTTCACATAGTCATTCGGGTGCCTCCACGAGGGTCTTTTCGTAAGGGTTGAGGTTGTGAAGTCTTTTCGACAAGAGTAAATGTATTTTTTCTTCCATATTTTAAGCTTAGGACAATCTTAGTGGATATGGTATCATACTAAAACGAGAAAACAACTTTTCAGATCGAGTTAACGACCCTGTCTCAATGGGCAAAAAAGTTCCTATGTTAACACCTATGGATTTTGAGTGAAAAATGGCCCGGAAGCGAAAGTGAAAAAAATTCATATTTTAACCATTGATATGTGTAAGACTCTTAAACTTGAGCGTTTCCTTACAGATTCGTCGAAAAACATCGACAGAAAATAAGGTTTTTCACATAGTCATTCGGGTGCCTCCACGAGGGTCTTTTCGTAAGGGTTGAGGTTGTGAAGTCTTTTCGACAAGAGTAAATGTTTTTTTTCTTCCATATTTTAAGCTTAGGACAATCTTTAGTGAATATGGTATCATACTAAAACGAGAAAACAACTTTTCAGATCGAGTTAACGACCCTGTCTTAATGGGCAAAAAAGTTCCTATGTTAACACCTATGGATTTTGAGTGAAAAATGGCCCGGAAGCGAAAGTGAAAAAAATTCATATTTTAACCATTTATATGTGTAAGACTCTTAAACTTGAGCGTTTCCTTACAGATTCGTCGAAAAACATCGACAGAAAATAAGGTTTTTCACATAGTCATTCGGGTGCCTCCACGAGGGTCTTTTCGTAAGGGTTGAGGTTGTGAAGTCTTTTCGACACGAGTAAATGTATTTTTTCTTCCATATTTTAAGCTTAGGACAATCTTTAGTGGATATGGTATGATACTAAAATGAGAAAAAAACTTTTCAGATCGAGTTAACGACCCTGTCTCAATGGGCAAAAAAGTTCCTATGTTAACACCTATGGATTTTGAGTGAAAAATGGCCCGGAAGCGAAAGTGAAAAAAATTCGTATTTTAACCATTTATATGTGTAAGACTCTTAAACTTGAGCATTTCCTTACAGATTCGTCGAAAAACATCGAGAGAAACAAAGGTTTTTCACATAGTGATTCGGGTGCCTCCACGAGGGTCTTTTCGTAAGGGTTGAGGTTGTGAAGTCTTTTCGACACGAGTATATGTTTTTTTTATTCCATATTTTCAGCTTAGGACAATCATTAGTGGATATGGTATGATACTAAAACGAGAAAACAACTTTTCAGATCGATTTAACGACCCTGTCCCAATGGGCAAAAAAGTTCCTATGTTAACACCTATGGATTTTGAGTGAAAAATGGCCCGGAAGCGAAAGTGAAAAAAATTCGTATTTTAACCATTTATATGTGTAAGACTCTTAAACTTGAGCATTTCCTTACAGATTCGTCGAAAAACATCGAGAGAAACAAAGGTTTTTCACATAGTCATTCGGGTGCCTCCACGAGGGTCTTTTCGTAAGGGTTGAGGTTGTGAAGTCTTTTCGACACGAGTAAATGTTTTTTTTATTCCATATTTTAAGCTTAGGACAATCATTAGTGGATATGGTATGATACTAAAACGAGAAAACAACTTTTCAGATCGATTTAACGACCCTGTCCCAATGGGCAAAAAAGTTCCTATGTTAACACCTATGGATTTTGAGTGAAAAATGGCCCGGAAGCGAAAGTGAAAAAAATTCGTATTTTAACCATCTATATGTGTAAGACTCTTAAACTTGAGCGTTTCCTTACAGATTCGTCGAAAAACATCGACAGAAACAAAGGTTTTTCACATAGTCATTCGGGTGCCTCCACGAGGGTCTTTTCGTAAGGGTTGAGGTTGTGAAGTCTTTTCGACACGAGTAAATGTTTTTTTTCTTCCATATTTTATGCTTAGGACAATCTTTAGTGATTATGGTATGATACTAAAACGAGAAAACAACTTTTCAGATCGAGTTAACGACCCTAAGCCAATGGGCAAAAAAGTTCCGATGTTAACACCTATGGATTTTAAGTGAAAAATGGCCCGGAAGCGAAAGTGAAAAAAATTCATATTTTAACCATTTATATGTGTAAGACTCTTAAACTTGAGCGTTTCCTTATAGATTCGTCGAAAAACATCGACAGAAACAAAGGTTTTTCACATAGTCATTCGGGTGCCTCCACGAGGGTCTTTACGTAAGGGTTGAGGTTGTGAAGTCTTTTCGACACGAGTAAATGTATTTTTTCTTCCATATTTTACGCTTAGGACTATCTTTAGTGGATATGGTATGATACTAAAATGAGAAAACAACTTTTCAGATCGAGTTAACGACCCTGTCCCAATGGGCAAAAAAGTTCCTATGTTAACACCTATGGATTTTGAGTGAAAAATGGCCCGGAAGCGAAAGTGAAAAAAATTCGTATTTTAACCATTTATATGTTTAAGACTCTTAAACTTGAGCATTTCCTTACAGATTCGTCGAAAAACATCGAGAGAAACAAAGGTTTTTCACATAGTCATTCGGGTGCCTCCACGAGGGTCTTTTCGTAAGGGTTGAGGTTGTGAAGTCTTTTCGACACGAGTAAATGTTTTTTTTCTTCCATATTTTATGCTTAGGACAATCTTTAGTGATTATGGTATGATACTAAAATGAGAAAACAACTTTTCAGATCGAGTTAACGACCCTGTCCCAAAGGGCAAAAAAGTTCATATGTTAACACCTATGGATTTTGAGTGAAAAATGGCCCGGAAGCGAAAGTGAAAAAAATTTATATTTTAACCATTTATATGTGTAAGACTCTTAAACTTGAGCGTTTCCTTACAGATTCGTCAAAAACATCGACAGAAACAAAGGTTTTTCACATAGTCATTCGGGTGCCTCCACGAGGGTCTTTTCGTAAGGGTTGAGGTTGTGAAGTCTTTTCGACACGAGTAAATGTTTTTTTTCTTCCATATTTTACGCTTAGGACAATCTTTAGTGGATATGGTATGATACTAAAACGAGAAAACAACTTTTAAGATCGAGTTAAAGACCCTGTCCCAATGGGCAAAAAAGTTCCCATGTTAACACCTATGGATTTTGAGTGAAAAATGGCCCGGAAGAGAAAGTGAAAAAAATTCGTATTTTACCCATTTATATGTGTAAGACTCTTAAACTTGAGCATTTCCTTACAGATTCGTCGAAAAACATCGAGAGAAACAAAGGTTTTTCACATAGCGATTCGGGTGCCTCCACGAGGGTCTTTTCGTAAGGGTTGAGGTTGTGAAGTCTTTTCGACAGGAGTAAATGTTTTTTTTCTTCCATATTTTACGCTTAGGACAATCTATAGTGGATATGGTATCATACTAAAACGAGAAAACAACTTTTCAGATCGAGTTAACGACCCTGTCTCAATGGGCAAAAAAGTTCCTATGTTAACACCTATGGATTTTGAGTGAAAAATGGCCCGGAAGCGAAAGTGAAAAAAATTCATATTTTAACCATTGATATGTGTAAGACTCTTAAACTTGAGCGTTTCCTTACAGATTCGTCGAAAAACATCGACAGAAAATAAGGTTTTTCACATAGTCATTCGGGTGACTCCACGAGGGTCTTTTCGTAAGGGTTGAGGTTGTGAAGTCTTTTCGACAAGAGTAAATGTTTTTTTTCTTCCATATTTTAAGCTTAGGACAATCTTTAGTGAATATGGTATCATACTAAAACGAGAAAACAACTTTTCAGATCGAGTTAACGACCCTGTCTTAATGGGCAAAAAAGTTCCTATGTTAACACCTATGGATTTTGAGTGAAAAATGGCCCGGAAGCGAAAGTGAAAAAAATTCATATTTTAACCATTGATATGTGTAAGACTCTTAAACTTGAGCGTTTCCTTACAGATTCGTCGAAAAACATCGACAGAAAATAAGGTTTTTCACATAGTCATTCGGGTGCCTCCACGAGGGTCTTTTCGTAAGGGTTGAGGTTGTGAAGTCTTTTCGACAAGAGTAAATGTTTTTTTTCTTCCATATTTTAAGCTTAGGACAATCTTTAGTGAATATGGTATCATACTAAAACGAGAAAACAACTTTTCAGATCGAGTTAACGACCCTGTCTTAATGGGCAAAAAAGTTCCTATGTTAACACCTATGGATTTTGAGTGAAAAATGGCCCGGAAGCGAAAGTGAAAAAAATTCATATTTTAACCATTTATATGTGTAAGACTCTTAAACTTGAGCGTTTCCTTACAGATTCGTCGAAAAACATCGACAGAAAATAAGGTTTTTCACATAGTCATTCGGGTGCCTCCACGAGGGTCTTTTCGTAAGGGTTGAGGTTGTGAAGTCTTTTCGACACGAGTAAATGTATTTTTTCTTCCATATTTTAAGCTTAGGACAATCTTTAGTGGATATGGTATGATACTAAAATGAGAAAAAAACTTTTCAGATCGAGTTAACGACCCTGTCTCAATGGGCAAAAAAGTTCCTATGTTAACACCTATGGATTTTGAGTGAAAAATGGCCCGGAAGCGAAAGTGAAAAAAATTCGTATTTTAACCATTTATATGTGTAAGACTCTTAAACTTGAGCATTTCCTTACAGATTCGTCGAAAAACATCGAGAGAAACAAAGGTTTTTCACATAGTGATTCGGGTGCCTCCACGAGGGTCTTTTCGTAAGGGTTGAGGTTGTGAAGTCTTTTCGACACGAGTATATGTTTTTTTTATTCCATATTTTCAGCTTAGGACAATCATTAGTGGATATGGTATGATACTAAAACGAGAAAACAACTTTTCAGATCGATTTAACGACCCTGTCCCAATGGGCAAAAAAGTTCCTATGTTAACACCTATGGATTTTGAGTGAAAAATGGCCCGGAAGCGAAAGTGAAAAAAAATCGTATTTTAACCATTTATATGTGTAAGACTCTTAAACTTGAGCGTTTTCTTATAGATTCGTCGAAAAACATCGAGAGACACAAAGGTTTTTCACATAGTGATTCGGGTGCCTCCACGAGGGTCTTTTCGTAAGGGTTGAGGTTGTGAAGTCTTTTCGACACGAGTAAATGTTTTTTTTCTTCCATATTTTACGCTTAGGACAATCTTTAGTGGATATGGTATGATACTAAAACGAGAAAAAAACTTTTCAGATCGAGTTAACGACCCTGTCCCAATGGGCAAAAAAGTTCCTATGTTAACACCTATGGATTTTGAGTGAAAAATGGCCCGGAAGCGAAAGTGAAAAAAAATCGTATTTTAACCATTTATATGTGTAAGACTCTTAAACTTGAGCGTTTTCTTATAGATTCGTCGAAAAACATCGAGAGACACAAAGGTTTTTCACATAGTGATTCGGGTGCCTCCACGAGGGTCTTTTCGTAAGGGTTGAGGTTGTGAAGTCTTTTCGACAAGAGTAAATGTTTTTTTTTCTTCCATATTTTACACTTAGGACAATCTTTAGTGGATATGGTATGATACTAAAACGAGAAAAAAACTTTTCAGATCGAGTTAACGACCCTGTCCCAATGGGCAAAAAAGTTCCTATGTTAACACCTATGGATTTTGAGTGAAAAATGGCCCGGAAGCGAAAGTGAAAAAAATTCGTATTTTAATAATTTATATGTGTAAGACTCTTAAACTTGAGCATTTCCTTACAGATTCGTCGAAAAACATCGAGAGAAACAAAGGTTTTTCACATAGTCATTCGGGTGCCTCCACGAGGGTCTTTTCGTAAGGGTTGAGGTTGTGAAGTCTTTTCGACAAGAGTAAATGTATTTTTTCTTCCATATTTTAAGCTTAGGACAATCTTAGTGGATATGGTATCATACTAAAACGAGAAAACAACTTTTCAGATCGAGTTAACGACCCTGTCTCAATGGGCAAAAAAGTTCCTATGTTAACACCTATGGATTTTGAGTGAAAAATGGCCCGGAAGCGAAAGTGAAAAAAATTCATATTTTAACCATTGATATGTGTAAGACTCTTAAACTTGAGCGTTTCCTTACAGATTCGTCGAAAAACATCGACAGAAAATAAGGTTTTTCACATAGTCATTCGGGTGCCTCCACGAGGGTCTTTTCGTAAGGGTTGAGGTTGTGAAGTCTTTTCGACAAGAGTAAATGTTTTTTTTCTTCCATATTTTAAGCTTAGGACAATCTTTAGTGAATATGGTATCATACTAAAACGAGAAAACAACTTTTCAGATCGAGTTAACGACCCTGTCTTAATGGGCAAAAAAGTTCCTATGTTAACACCTATGGATTTTGAGTGAAAAATGGCCCGGAAGCGAAAGTGAAAAAAATTCATATTTTAACCATTTATATGTGTAAGACTCTTAAACTTGAGCGTTTCCTTACAGATTCGTCGAAAAACATCGACAGAAAATAAGGTTTTTCACATAGTCATTCGGGTGCCTCCACGAGGGTCTTTTCGTAAGGGTTGAGGTTGTGAAGTCTTTTCGACACGAGTAAATGTATTTTTTCTTCCATATTTTAAGCTTAGGACAATCTTTAGTGGATATGGTATGATACTAAAATGAGAAAAAAACTTTTCAGATCGAGTTAACGACCCTGTCTCAATGGGCAAAAAAGTTCCTATGTTAACACCTATGGATTTTGAGTGAAAAATGGCCCGGAAGCGAAAGTGAAAAAAATTCGTATTTTAACCATTTATATGTGTAAGACTCTTAAACTTGAGCATTTCCTTACAGATTCGTCGAAAAACATCGAGAGAAACAAAGGTTTTTCACATAGTGATTCGGGTGCCTCCACGAGGGTCTTTTCGTAAGGGTTGAGGTTGTGAAGTCTTTTCGACACGAGTATATGTTTTTTTTATTCCATATTTTCAGCTTAGGACAATCATTAGTGGATATGGTATGATACTAAAACGAGAAAACAACTTTTCAGATCGATTTAACGACCCTGTCCCAATGGGCAAAAAAGTTCCTATGTTAACACCTATGGATTTTGAGTGAAAAATGGCCCGGAAGCGAAAGTGAAAAAAAATCGTATTTTAACCATTTATATGTGTAAGACTCTTAAACTTGAGCGTTTTCTTATAGATTCGTCGAAAAACATCGAGAGACACAAAGGTTTTTCACATAGTGATTCGGGTGCCTCCACGAGGGTCTTTTCGTAAGGGTTGAGGTTGTGAAGTCTTTTCGACACGAGTAAATGTTTTTTTTCTTCCATATTTTACGCTTAGGACAATCTTTAGTGGATATGGTATGATACTAAAACGAGAAAAAAACTTTTCAGATCGAGTTAACGACCCTGTCCCAATGGGCAAAAAAGTTCCTATGTTAACACCTATGGATTTTGAGTGAAAAATGGCCCGGAAGCGAAAGTGAAAAAAAATCGTATTTTAACCATTTATATGTGTAAGACTCTTAAACTTGAGCGTTTTCTTATAGATTCGTCGAAAAACATCGAGAGACACAAAGGTTTTTCACATAGTGATTCGGGTGCCTCCACGAGGGTCTTTTCGTAAGGGTTGAGGTTGTGAAGTCTTTTCGACAAGAGTAAATGTTTTTTTTTCTTCCATATTTTACACTTAGGACAATCTTTAGTGGATATGGTATGATACTAAAACGAGAAAAAAACTTTTCAGATCGAGTTAACGACCCTGTCCCAATGGGCAAAAAAGTTCCTATGTTAACACCTATGGATTTTGAGTGAAAAATGGCCCGGAAGCGAAAGTGAAAAAAATTCGTATTTTAATAATTTATATGTGTAAGACTCTTAAACTTGAGCATTTCCTTACAGATTCGTCGAAAAACATCGAGAGAAACAAAGGTTTTTCACATAGTCATTCGGGTGCCTCCACGAGGGTCTTTTCGTAAGGGTTGAGGTTGTGAAGTCTTTTCGACAAGAGTAAATGTATTTTTTCTTCCATATTTTAAGCTTAGGACAATCTTAGTGGATATGGTATCATACTAAAACGAGAAAACAACTTTTCAGATCGAGTTAACGACCCTGTCTCAATGGGCAAAAAAGTTCCTATGTTAACACCTATGGATTTTGAGTGAAAAATGGCCCGGAAGCGAAAGTGAAAAAAATTCATATTTTAACCATTGATATGTGTAAGACTCTTAAACTTGAGCGTTTCCTTACAGATTCGTCGAAAAACATCGACAGAAAATAAGGTTTTTCACATAGTCATTCGGGTGCCTCCACGAGGGTCTTTTCGTAAGGGTTGAGGTTGTGAAGTCTTTTCGACAAGAGTAAATGTTTTTTTTCTTCCATATTTTAAGCTTAGGACAATCTTTAGTGAATATGGTATCATACTAAAACGAGAAAACAACTTTTCAGATCGAGTTAAAGACCCTGTCCCAATGGGCAAAAAAGTTCCTATGTTAACACCTATGGATTTTGAGTGAAAAATGGCCCGGAAGCGAAAGTGAAAAAAATTCGTATTTTACCCATTTATATGTGTAAGACTCTTAAACTTGAGCATTTCCTTACAGATTCGTCAAAAAACATCGAGAGAAACAAAGGTTTTTCACATAGTCATTCGGGTGCCTCCACGAGGGTCTTTTCGTAAGGGTTGAGGTTGTGAAGTCTTTTCGACAAGAGTAAATGTTTTTTTTTCTTCCATATTTTACACTTAGGACAATCTTTAGTGGATATGGTATGATACTAAAACGAGAAAAAAACTTTTCAGATCGAGTTAACGACCCTGTCCCAATGGGCAAAAAAGTTCCTATGTTAACACCTATGGATTTTGAGTGAAAAATGGCCCGGAAGCGAAAGTGAAAAAAATTCGTATTTTAATAATTTATATGTGTAAGACTCTTAAACTTGAGCATTTCCTTACAGATTCGTCGAAAAACATCGAGAGAAACAAAGGTTTTTCACATAGTCATTCGGGTGCCTCCACGAGGGTCTTTTCGTAAGGGTTGAGGTTGTGAAGTCTTTTCGACAAGAGTAAATGTATTTTTTCTTCCATATTTTAAGCTTAGGACAATCTTAGTGGATATGGTATCATACTAAAACGAGAAAACAACTTTTCAGATCGAGTTAACGACCCTGTCTCAATGGGCAAAAAAGTTCCTATGTTAACACCTATGGATTTTGAGTGAAAAATGGCCCGGAAGCGAAAGTGAAAAAAATTCATATTTTAACCATTGATATGTGTAAGACTCTTAAACTTGAGCGTTTCCTTACAGATTCGTCGAAAAACATCGACAGAAAATAAGGTTTTTCACATAGTCATTCGGGTGCCTCCACGAGGGTCTTTTCGTAAGGGTTGAGGTTGTGAAGTCTTTTCGACAAGAGTAAATGTTTTTTTTCTTCCATATTTTAAGCTTAGGATAATCTTTAGTGAATATGGTATCATACTAAAACGAGAAAACAACTTTTCAGATCGAGTTAAAGACCCTGTCCCAATGGGCAAAAAAGTTCCTATGTTAACACCTATGGATTTTGAGTGAAAAATGGCCCGGAAGCGAAAGTGAAAAAAATTCGTATTTTACCCATTTATATGTGTAAGACTCTTAAACTTGAGCATTTCCTTACAGATTCGTCAAAAAACATCGAGAGAAACAAAGGTTTTTCACATAGTCATTCGGGTGCCTCCACGAGGGTCTTTTCGTAAGGGTTGAGGTTGTGAAGTCTTTTCGACAAGAGTAAATGTATTTTTTCTTCCATATTTTAAGCTTAGGACAATCTTAGTGGATATGGTATCATACTAAAACGAGAAAACAACTTTTCAGATCGAGTTAACGACCCTGTCTCAATGGGCAAAAAAGTTCCTATGTTAACACCTATGGATTTTGAGTGAAAAATGGCCCGGAAGCGAAAGTGAAAAAAATTCATATTTTAACCATTTATATGTGTAAGACTCTTAAACTTGAGCGTTTCCTTACAGATTCGTCGAAAAACATCGACAGAAACAAAGGTTTTTCACATAGTCATTCGGGTGCCTCCACGAGGGTCTTTTCGTAAGGGTTGAGGTTGTGAAGTCTTTTCGACAAGAGTAAATGTTTTTTTTCTTCCATATTTTACGCTTAGGACAATCTTTAGTTGATATGGTATGATACTAAAACGAGAAAACAACTTTTCAGATCGAGTTAAAGACCCTGTCCCAATGGGCAAAAAAGTTCCTATGTTAACACCTATGGATTTTGAGTGAAAAATGGCCCGGAAGCGAAAGTGAAAAAAATTCGTATTTTACCCATTTATATGTGTAAGACTCTTAAACTTGAGCATTTCCTTACAGATTCGTCGAAAAACATCGAGAGAAACAAAGGTTTTTCACATAGTGATTCGGGTGCCTCCACGAGGGTCTTTTCGTAAGGGTTGAGGTTGTGAAGTCTTTTCGACAAGAGATAATGTTTTTTTTCTTCCATATTTTACGCTTAGGACAATCTATAGTGAATATGGTATGATACTAAAACGAGAAAACAACTTTTCAGATCGAGTTAAAGACCCTGTCCCAATGGGCAAAAAAGTTCCTATGTTAACAACTATGGATTTTGAGTGAAAAATGGCCCGGAAGCGAAAGTGAAAAAAATTCGTATTTTACCCATTTATATGTGTAAGACTCTTAAACTTGAGCATTTCCTTACAGATTCGTCGAAAAACATCGAGAGAAACAAAGGTTTTTCACATAGTGATTCGGGTGCCTCCACGAGGGTCTTTTCGTAAGGGTTGAGGTTGTGAAGTCTTTTCGACAAGAGTAAATGTTTTTTTTCTTCCATATTTTAAGCTTAGGACAATCTTTAGTGGATATGGTATCATACTAAAACGAGAAAACAACTTTTCAGATCGAGTTAACGACCCTGTCTCAATGGGCAAAAAAGTTCCTATGTTAACACCTATGGATTTTGAGTGAAAAATGGCCCGGAAGCGAATGTGAAAAAAATTCATATTTTAACCATTTATATGTGTAAGACTCTTATTAAACTTGAGCGTTTCCTTACAGATTCGTCGAAAAACATCGACAGAAAATAAGGTTTTTCACATAGTCATTCGGGTGCCTCCACGAGGGTCTTTTCGTAAGGGTTGAGGTTGTTAAGTCTTTTCGACAAGAGTAAATGTTTTTTTTTCTTCCATATTTTACACTTAGGACAATCTTTAGTGGATATGGTATGATACTAAAACGAGAAAAAAACTTTTCAGATCGAGTTAACGACCCTGTCCCAATGGGCAAAAAAGTTCCTATGTTAACACCTATGGATTTTGAGTGAAAAATGGCCCGGAAGCGAAAGTGAAAAAAATTCGTATTTTAATAATTTATATGTGTAAGACTCTTAAACTTGAGCATTTCCTTACAGATTCGTCGAAAAACATCGAGAGAAACAAAGGTTTTTCACATAGTCATTCGGGTGCCTCCACGAGGGTCTTTTCGTAAGGGTTGAGGTTGTGAAGTCTTTTCGACAAGAGTAAATGTATTTTTTCTTCCATATTTTAAGCTTAGGACAATCTTAGTGGATATGGTATCATACTAAAACGAGAAAACAACTTTTCAGATCGAGTTAACGACCCTGTCTCAATGGGCAAAAAAGTTCCTATGTTAACACCTATAGATTTTGAGTGAAAAATGGCCCGGAAGCGAAAGTGAAAAAAATTCATATTTTAACCATTTATATGTGTAAGACTCTTAAACTTGAGCGTTTCCTTACAGATTCGTCGAAAAACATCGACAAAAACAAAGGTTTTTCACATAGTCATTCGGGTGCCTCCACGAGGGTCTTTTCGTAAGGGTTGAGGTTGTGAAGTCTTTTCGACAAGAGTAAATGTTTTTTTTCTTCCATATTTTACGCTTAGGACAATCTTTAGTTGATATGGTATGATACTAAAACGAGAAAACAACTTTTCAGATCGAGTTAAAGACCCTGTCCCAATGGGCAAAAAAGTTCCCATGTTAACACCTATGGATTTTGAGTGAAAAATGGCCCGGAAGCGAAAGTGAAAAAAATTCGTATTTTACCCATTTATATGTGTAAGACTCTTAAACTTGAGCATTTCCTTACAGATTCGTCGAAAAACATCGAGAGAAACAAAGGTTTTTCACATAGTGATTCGGGTGCCTCCACGAGGGTCTTTTCGTAAGGGTTGAGGTTGTGAAGTCTTTTCGACAAGAGTAAATGTTTTTTTTCTTCCATATTTTACGCTTAGGACAATCTATAGTGGATATGGTATGATACTAAAATGAGAAAACAACTTTTCAGATCGAGTTAACGACCCTGTCCCAATGGGCAAAAAAGTTCCCATGTTAACAACTATGGATTTTGAGTGAAAAATGGCCCGGAAGCGAAAGTGAAAAAAATTCATATTTTAACCATTTATATGTGTAAGACTCTTAAACTTGAGCGTTTCCTTACAGATTCGTCGAAAAACATCGACAGAAACAAAGGTTTTTCACATAGTCAATCGGGTGCCTCCACGAGGGTCTTTTCGTAAGGGTTGAGGTTGTGAAGTCTTTTCGACAAGAGTAAATGTATTTTTTCTTCCATATTTTAAGCTTAGGACAATGTTAGTGGATATGGTATCATATTAAAACGAGAAAACAACTTTTCAGATCGAGTTAACGACCCTGTCTCAATGGGCAAAAAAGTTCCTATGTTAACACCTATGGATTTTGAGTGAAAAATGGCCCGGAAGCGAAAGTGAAAAAAATTCGTATTTTACCCATTTATATGTGTAAGACTCTTAAACTTGAGCATTTCCTTACAGATTCGTCGAAAAACATCGAGAGAAACAAAGGTTTTTCACATAGTGATTCGGGTGCCTCCACGAGGGTCTTTTCGTAAGGGTTGAGGTTGTGAAGTCTTTTCGACAAGAGTAAATGTTTTTTTTCTTCCATATTTTACGCTTAGGACAATCTATAGTGGATATGGTATGATACTAAAACGAGAAAACAACTTTTCAGATCGAGTTAACGACCCTGTCCCAATGGGCAAAAAAGTTCCCATGTTAACAACTATGGATTTTGAGTGAAAAATGGCCCGGAAGCGAAAGTGAAAAAAATTCATATTTTAACCATTTATATGTGTAAGACTCTTAAACTTGAGCGTTTCCTTACAGATTCGTCGAAAAACATCGACAGAAACAAAGGTTTTTCACATAGTCATTCGGGTGCCTCCACGAGGGTCTTTTCGTAAGGGTTGAGGTTGTGAAGTCTTTTCGACAAGAGTAAATGTTTTTTTTTCTTCCATATTTTACACTTAGGACAATCTTTAGTGGATATGGTATGATACTAAAACGAGAAAAAAACTTTTCAGATCGAGTTAACGACCCTGTCCCAATGGGCAAAAAAGTTCCTATGTTAACACCTATGGATTTTGAGTGAAAAATGGCCCGGAAGCGAAAGTGAAAAAAATTCGTATTTTAATAATTTATATGTGTAAGACTCTTAAACTTGAGCATTTCCTTACAGATTCGTCGAAAAACATCGAGAGAAACAAAGGTTTTTCACATAGTCATTCGGGTGCCTCCACGAGGGTCTTTTCGTAAGGGTTGAGGTTGTGAAGTCTTTTCGACAAGAGTAAATGTATTTTTTCTTCCATATTTTAAGCTTAGGACAATCTTAGTGGATATGGTATCATACTAAAACGAGAAAACAACTTTTCAGATCGAGTTAACGACCCTGTCTCAATGGGCAAAAAAGTTCCTATGTTAACACCTATGGATTTTGAGTGAAAAATGGCCCGGAAGCGAAAGTGAAAAAAATTCATATTTTAACCATTGATATGTGTAAGACTCTTAAACTTGAGCGTTTCCTTACAGATTCGTCGAAAAACATCGACAGAAAATAAGGTTTTTCACATAGTCATTCGGGTGCCTCCACGAGGGTCTTTTCGTAAGGGTTGAGGTTGTGAAGTCTTTTCGACAAGAGTAAATGTTTTTTTTCTTCCATATTTTAAGCTTAGGACAATCTTTAGTGAATATGGTATCATACTAAAACGAGAAAACAACTTTTCAGATCGAGTTAAAGACCCTGTCCCAATGGGCAAAAAAGTTCCTATGTTAACACCTATGGATTTTGAGTGAAAAATGGCCCGGAAGCGAAAGTGAAAAAAATTCGTATTTTACCCATTTATATGTGTAAGACTCTTAAACTTGAGCATTTCCTTACAGATTCGTCAAAAAACATCGAGAGAAACAAAGGTTTTTCACATAGTCATTCGGGTGCCTCCACGAGGGTCTTTTCGTAAGGGTTGAGGTTGTGAAGTCTTTTCGACAAGAGTAAATGTATTTTTTCTTCCATATTTTAAGCTTAGGACAATCTTAGTGGATATGGTATCATACTAAAACGAGAAAACAACTTTTCAGATCGAGTTAACGACCCTGTCTCAATGGGCAAAAAAGTTCCTATGTTAACACCTATGGATTTTGAGTGAAAAATGGCCCGGAAGCGAAAGTGAAAAAAATTCATATTTTAACCATTTATATGTGTAAGACTCTTAAACTTGAGCGTTTCCTTACAGATTCGTCGAAAAACATCGACAGAAACAAAGGTTTTTCACATAGTCATTCGGGTGCCTCCACGAGGGTCTTTTCGTAAGGGTTGAGGTTGTGAAGTCTTTTCGACAAGAGTAAATGTTTTTTTTCTTCCATATTTTACGCTTAGGACAATCTTTAGTTGATATGGTATGATACTAAAACGAGAAAACAACTTTTCAGATCGAGTTAAAGACCCTGTCCCAATGGGCAAAAAAGTTCCTATGTTAACACCTATGGATTTTGAGTGAAAAATGGCCCGGAAGCGAAAGTGAAAAAAATTCGTATTTTACCCATTTATATGTGTAAGACTCTTAAACTTGAGCATTTCCTTACAGATTCGTCGAAAAACATCGAGAGAAACAAAGGTTTTTCACATAGTGATTCGGGTGCCTCCACGAGGGTCTTTTCGTAAGGGTTGAGGTTGTGAAGTCTTTTCGACAAGAGATAATGTTTTTTTTCTTCCATATTTTACGCTTAGGACAATCTATAGTGAATATGGTATGATACTAAAACGAGAAAACAACTTTTCAGATCGAGTTAAAGACCCTGTCCCAATGGGCAAAAAAGTTCCTATGTTAACAACTATGGATTTTGAGTGAAAAATGGCCCGGAAGCGAAAGTGAAAAAAATTCGTATTTTACCCATTTATATGTGTAAGACTCTTAAACTTGAGCATTTCCTTACAGATTCGTCGAAAAACATCGAGAGAAACAAAGGTTTTTCACATAGTGATTCGGGTGCCTCCACGAGGGTCTTTTCGTAAGGGTTGAGGTTGTGAAGTCTTTTCGACAAGAGTAAATGTTTTTTTTCTTCCATATTTTAAGCTTAGGACAATCTTTAGTGGATATGGTATCATACTAAAACGAGAAAACAACTTTTCAGATCGAGTTAACGACCCTGTCTCAATGGGCAAAAAAGTTCCTATGTTAACACCTATGGATTTTGAGTGAAAAATGGCCCGGAAGCGAATGTGAAAAAAATTCATATTTTAACCATTTATATGTGTAAGACTCTTAAACTTGAGCGTTTCCTTACAGATTCGTCGAAAAACATCGACAGAAAATAAGGTTTTTCACATAGTCATTCGGGTGCCTCCACGAGGGTCTTTTCGTAAGGGTTGAGGTTGTTAAGTCTTTTCGACAAGAGTAAATGTTTTTTTTTCTTCCATATTTTACACTTAGGACAATCTTTAGTGGATATGGTATGATACTAAAACGAGAAAAAAACTTTTCAGATCGAGTTAACGACCCTGTCCCAATGGGCAAAAAAGTTCCTATGTTAACACCTATGGATTTTGAGTGAAAAATGGCCCGGAAGCGAAAGTGAAAAAAATTCGTATTTTAATAATTTATATGTGTAAGACTCTTAAACTTGAGCATTTCCTTACAGATTCGTCGAAAAACATCGAGAGAAACAAAGGTTTTTCACATAGTCATTCGGGTGCCTCCACGAGGGTCTTTTCGTAAGGGTTGAGGTTGTGAAGTCTTTTCGACAAGAGTAAATGTATTTTTTCTTCCATATTTTAAGCTTAGGACAATCTTAGTGGATATGGTATCATACTAAAACGAGAAAACAACTTTTCAGATCGAGTTAACGACCCTGTCTCAATGGGCAAAAAAGTTCCTATGTTAACACCTATAGATTTTGAGTGAAAAATGGCCCGGAAGCGAAAGTGAAAAAAATTCATATTTTAACCATTTATATGTGTAAGACTCTTAAACTTGAGCGTTTCCTTACAGATTCGTCGAAAAACATCGACAAAAACAAAGGTTTTTCACATAGTCATTCGGGTGCCTCCACGAGGGTCTTTTCGTAAGGGTTGAGGTTGTGAAGTCTTTTCGACAAGAGTAAATGTTTTTTTTCTTCCATATTTTACGCTTAGGACAATCTTTAGTTGATATGGTATGATACTAAAACGAGAAAACAACTTTTCAGATCGAGTTAAAGACCCTGTCCCAATGGGCAAAAAAGTTCCCATGTTAACACCTATGGATTTTGAGTGAAAAATGGCCCGGAAGCGAAAGTGAAAAAAATTCGTATTTTACCCATTTATATGTGTAAGACTCTTAAACTTGAGCATTTCCTTACAGATTCGTCGAAAAACATCGAGAGAAACAAAGGTTTTTCACATAGTGATTCGGGTGCCTCCACGAGGGTCTTTTCGTAAGGGTTGAGGTTGTGAAGTCTTTTCGACAAGAGTAAATGTTTTTTTTCTTCCATATTTTACGCTTAGGACAATCTATAGTGGATATGGTATGATACTAAAATGAGAAAACAACTTTTCAGATCGAGTTAACGACCCTGTCCCAATGGGCAAAAAAGTTCCCATGTTAACAACTATGGATTTTGAGTGAAAAATGGCCCGGAAGCGAAAGTGAAAAAAATTCATATTTTAACCATTTATATGTGTAAGACTCTTAAACTTGAGCGTTTCCTTACAGATTCGTCGAAAAACATCGACAGAAACAAAGGTTTTTCACATAGTCAATCGGGTGCCTCCACGAGGGTCTTTTCGTAAGGGTTGAGGTTGTGAAGTCTTTTCGACAAGAGTAAATATATTTTTTCTTCCATATTTTAAGCTTAGGACAATGTTAGTGGATATGGTATCATACTAAAACGAGAAAACAACTTTTCAGATCGAGTTAACGACCCTGTCTCAATGGGCAAAAAAGTTCCTATGTTAACACCTATGGATTTTGAGTGAAAAATGGCCCGGAAGCGAAAGTGAAAAAAATTCGTATTTTACCCATTTATATGTGTAAGACTCTTAAACTTGAGCATTTCCTTACAGATTCGTCGAAAAACATCGAGAGAAACAAAGGTTTTTCACATAGTGATTCGGGTGCCTCCACGAGGGTCTTTTCGTAAGGGTTGAGGTTGTGAAGTCTTTTCGACAAGAGTAAATGTTTTTTTTCTTCCATATTTTACGCTTAGGACAATCTATAGTGGATATGGTATGATACTAAAACGAGAAAACAACTTTTCAGATCGAGTTAACGACCCTGTCCCAATGGGCAAAAAAGTTCCCATGTTAACAACTATGGATTTTGAGTGAAAAATGGCCCGGAAGCGAAAGTGAAAAAAATTCATATTTTAACCATTTATATGTGTAAGACTCTTAAACTTGAGCGTTTCCTTACAGATTCGTCGAAAAACATCGACAGAAACAAAGGTTTTTCACATAGTCATTCGGGTGCCTCCACGAGGGTCTTTTCGTAAGGGTTGAGGTTGTGAAGTCTTTTCGACAAGAGTAAATGTTTTTTTTCTTCCATATTTTACGCTTAGGACAATCTTTAGTGGATATGGTATGATACTAAAACGTGAAAACAACTTTTCAGATCGAGTTAACGACCCTGTCCCAATGGGCAAAAAAGTTCCTATGTTAACACCTATGGATTTTGAGTGAAAAATGGCCCGGAAGCGAAAGTGAAAAAAATTCATATTTTAACCATTTATATGTGTAAGACTCTTAAACTTGAGCGTTTCCTTACAGATTCGTCGAAAAACATCGAGAGAAACAAAGGTTTTTCACATAGTCATTCGGGTGCCTCCACGAGGGTCTTTTCGTAAGGGTTGAGGTTGTGAAGTCTTTTCGACAAGAGTAAATGTATTTTTTCTTCCATATTTTAAGCTTAGGACAATCTTAGTGGATATGGTATCATACTAAAACGAGAAAACAACTTTTCAGATCGAGTTAACGACCCTGTCTCAATGGGCAAAAAAGTTCCTATGTTAACACCTATGGATTTTGAGTGAAAAATGGCCCGGAAGCGAAAGTGAAAAAAATTCGTATTTTAACCATTTATATGTTTAAGACTCTTAAACTTGAGCATTTCCTTACAGATTCGTCGAAAAACATCGAGAGAAACAAAGGTTTTTCACATAGTCATTCGGGTGCCTCCACGAGGGTCTTTTCGTAAGGGTTGAGGTTGTGAAGTCTTTTCGACACGAGTAAATGTTTTTTTTCTTCCATATTTTATGCTTAGGACAATCTTTAGTGATTATGGTATGATACTAAAATGAGAAAACAACTTTTCAGATCGAGTTAACGACCCTGTCCCAATGGGCAAAAAAGTTCCTATGTTAACACCTATGGATTTTGAGTGAAAAATGGCCCGTAAGCGAAAGTGAAAAAAATTTATATTTTAACCATTTATATGTGTAAGACTCTTAAACTTGAGCGTTTCCTTACAGATTCGTCAAAAACATCGACAGAAACAAAGGTTTTTCACATAGTCATTCGGGTGCCTCCACGAGGGTCTTTTCGTAAGGGTTGAGGTTGTGAAGTCTTTTCGACACGAGTAAATGTTTTTTTTCTTCCATATTTTACGCTTAGGACAATCTATAGTGGATATGGTATGATACTAAAACGAGAAAACAACTTTTCAGATCGAGTTAACGACCCTGTCCCAATGGGCAAAAAAGTTCCCATGTTAACAACTATGGATTTTGAGTGAAAAATGGCCCGGAAGCGAAAGTGAAAAAAATTCATATTTTAACCATTTATATGTGTAAGACTCTTAAACTTGAGCGTTTCCTTACAGATTCGTCGAAAAACATCGACAGAAACAAAGGTTTTTCACATAGTGATTCGGGTGCCTCCACGAGGGTCTTTTCGTAAGGGTTGAGGTTGTGAAGTCTTTTCGACAAGAGTAAATGTTTTTTTTCTTCCATATTTTAAGCTTAGGACAATCTTTAGTGGATATGGTATCATACTAAAACGAGAAAACAACTTTTCAGATCGAGTTAACGACCCTGTCTCAATGGGCAAAAAAGTTCCTATGTTAACACCTATGGATTTTGAGTGAAAAATGGCCCGGAAGCGAAAGTGAAAAAAATTCATATTTTAACCATTTATATGTGTAAGACTCTTAAACTTGAGCGTTTCCTTACAGATTCGTCGAAAAACATCGACAGAAAATAAGGTTTTTCACATAGTCATTCGGGTGCCTCCACGAGGGTCTTTTCGTAAGGGTTGAGGTTGTTAAGTCTTTTCGACAAGAGTAAATGTATTTTTTCTTCCATATTTTAAGCTTAGGACAATCTTTAGTGGATATGGTATCATACTAAAATGAGAAAACAACTTTTCAGATCGAGTTAACGACCCTGTCTCAATGGGCAAAAAAGTTCCTATGTTAACACCTATGGATTTTGAGTGAAAAATGGCCCGGAAGCGAAAGTGAAAAAAATTCATATTTTAACCATTTATATGTGTAAGACTCTTAAACTTGAGCGTTTCCTTACAGATTCGTCGAAAAACATCGACAGAAACAAAGGTTTTTCACATAGTCATTCGGTTTCCTCCACGAGGGTCTTTTCGTAAGGGTTGAGGTTGTGAAGTCTTTTCGACACGAGTAAATGTTTTTTTTCTTCCATATTTTATGCTTAGGACAATCTTTAGTGATTATGGTATGATACTAAAACGAGAAAACAACTTTTCAGATCGAGTTAACGACCCTGTCCCAATGGGCAAAAAAGTTCCTATGTTAACACCTATGGATTTTGAGTGAAAAATGGCCCGGAAGCGAAAGTGAAAAAAATTCGTATTTTAACCATTTATATGTGTAAGACTCTTAAACTTGAGCATTTCCTTACAGATTCGTCGAAAAACATCGACAGAAAATAAGGTTTTTCACATAGTCATTCGGGTGCCTCCACGAGGGTCTTTTCGTAAGGGTTGAGGTTGTTAAGTCTTTTCGACAAGAGTAAATGTATTTTTTCTTCCATATTTTAAGCTTAGGACAATCTTTAGTGGATATGGTATCATACTAAAACGAGAAAACAACTTTTCAGATCGAGTTAACGACCCTGTCTCAATGGGCAAAAAAGTTCCTATGTTAACACCCATGGATTTTGAGTGAAAAATGGCCCGGAAGCGAAAGTGAAAAAAATTCATATTTTAACCATTTATATGTGTAAGACTCTTAAACTTGAGCGTTTCCTTATAGATTCGTCGAAAAACATCGACAGAAACAAAGGTTTTTCACATAGTCATTCGGGTGCCTCCACGAGGGTCTTTTCATAAGGGTTGAGGTTGTGAAGTCTTTTCGACAAGAGTAAATGTTTTTTTTCTTCCATATTTTACGCTTAGGACAATCTTTAGTTGATATGGTATGATACTAAAACGAGAAAACAACATTTCAGATCGAGTTAAAGACCCTGTCCCAATGGGCAAAAAAGTTCCCATGTTAACACCTATGGATTTTGAGTGAAAAATGGCCCGGAAGCGAAAGTGAAAAAAATTCGTATTTTACCCATTTATATGTGTAAGACTCTTAAACTTGAGCATTTCCTTACAGATTCGTCGAAAAACATCGAGAGAAACAAAGGTTTTTCACATAGTGATTCGGGTGCCTCCACGAGGGTCTTTTCGTAAGGGTTGAGGTTGTGAAGTCTTTTCGACAAGAGTAAATGTTTTTTTTCTTCCATATTTTACGCTTAGGACAATCTATAGTGGATATGGTATGATACTAAAACGAGAAAACAACTTTTCAGATCGAGTTAACGACCCTGTCCCAATGGGCAAAAAAGTTCCCATGTTAACAACTATGGATTTTGAGTGAAAAATGGCCCGGAAGCGAAAGTGAAAAAAATTCATATTTTAACCATTTATATGTGTAAGACTCTTAAACTTGAGCGTTTCCTTACAGATTCGTCGAAAAACATCGACAGAAACAAAGGTTTTTCACATAGTCATTCGGGTGCCTCCACGAGGGTCTTTTCGTAAGGGTTGAGGTTGTGAAGTCTTTTCGACAAGAGTAAATGTTTTTTTTCTTCCATATTTTAAGCTTAGGACAATCTTTAGTGGATATGGTATCATACTAAAACGAGAAAACAACTTTTCAGATCGAGTTAACGACCCTGTCTCAATGGGCAAAAAAGTTCCTATGTTAACACCTATGGATTTTGAGTGAAAAATGGCCCGGAAGCGAAAGTGAAAAAAATTCATATTTTAACCATTTATATGTGTAAGACTCTTAAACTTGAGCGTTTCCTTACAGATTCGTCGAAAAACATCGACAGAAAATAAGGTTTTTCACATAGTCATTCGGGTGCCTCCACGAGGGTCTTTTCGTAAGGGTTGAGGTTGTTAAGTCTTTTCGACAAGAGTAAATGTATTTTTTCTTCCATATTTTAAGCTTAGGACAATCTTTAGTGGATATGGTATCATACTAAAATGAGAAAACAACTTTTCAGATCGAGTTAACGACCCTGTCTCAATGGGCAAAAAAGTTCCTATGTTAACACCTATGGATTTTGAGTGAAAAATGGCCCGGAAGCGAAAGTGAAAAAAATTCATATTTTAACCATTTATATGTGTAAGACTCTTAAACTTGAGCGTTTCCTTACAGATTCGTCGAAAAACATCGACAGAAACAAAGGTTTTTCACATAGTCATTCGGTTTCCTCCACGAGGGTCTTTTCGTAAGGGTTGAGGTTGTGAAGTCTTTTCGACACGAGTAAATGTTTTTTTTCTTCCATATTTTATGCTTAGGACAATCTTTAGTGATTATGGTATGATACTAAAACGAGAAAACAACTTTTCAGATCGAGTTAACGACCCTGTCCCAATGGGCAAAAAAGTTCCTATGTTAACACCTATGGATTTTGAGTGAAAAATGGCCCGGAAGCGAAAGTGAAAAAAATTCGTATTTTAACCATTTATATGTGTAAGACTCTTAAACTTGAGCATTTCCTTACAGATTCGTCGAAAAACATCGACAGAAAATAAGGTTTTTCACATAGTCATTCGGGTGCCTCCACGAGGGTCTTTTCGTAAGGGTTGAGGTTGTTAAGTCTTTTCGACAAGAGTAAATGTATTTTTTCTTCCATATTTTAAGCTTAGGACAATCTTTAGTGGATATGGTATCATACTAAAACGAGAAAACAACTTTTCAGATCGAGTTAACGACCCTGTCTCAATGGGCAAAAAAGTTCCTATGTTAACACCTATGGATTTTGAGTGAAAAATGGCCCGGAAGCGAAAGTGAAAAAAATTCATATTTTAACCATTTATATGTGTAAGACTCTTAAACTTGAGCGTTTCCTTATAGATTCGTCGAAAAACATCGACAGAAACAAAGGTTTTTCACATAGTCATTCGGGTGCCTCCACGAGGGTCTTTTCATAAGGGTTGAGGTTGTGAAGTCTTTTCGACAAGAGTAAATGTTTTTTTTCTTCCATATTTTACGCTTAGGACAATCTTTAGTTGATATGGTATGATACTAAAACGAGAAAACAACATTTCAGATCGAGTTAAAGACCCTGTCCCAATGGGCAAAAAAGTTCCCATGTTAACACCTATGGATTTTGAGTGAAAAATGGCCCGGAAGCGAAAGTGAAAAAAATTCGTATTTTACCCATTTATATGTGTAAGACTCTTAAACTTGAGCATTTCCTTACAGATTCGTCGAAAAACATCGAGAGAAACAAAGGTTTTTCACATAGTGATTCGGGTGCCTCCACGAGGGTCTTTTCGTAAGGGTTGAGGTTGTGAAGTCTTTTCGACAAGAGTAAATGTTTTTTTTCTTCCATATTTTACGCTTAGGACAATCTATAGTGGATATGGTATGATACTAAAACGAGAAAACAACTTTTCAGATCGAGTTAACGACCCTGTCCCAATGGGCAAAAAAGTTCCCATGTTAACAACTATGGATTTTGAGTGAAAAATGGCCCGGAAGCGAAAGTGAAAAAAATTCATATTTTAACCATTTATATGTGTAAGACTCTTAAACTTGAGCGTTTCCTTACAGATTCGTCGAAAAACATCGACAGAAACAAAGGTTTTTCTCATAGTCATTCGGGTGCCTCCACGAGGGTCTTTTCGTAAGGGTTGAGGTTGTGAAGTCTTTTCGACAAGAGTAAATGTTTTTTTTCTTCCATATTTTACGCTTAGGACAATCTTTAGTGGATATGGTATGATACTAAAACGTGAAAACAACTTTTCAGATCGAGTTAACGACCCTGTCCCAATGGGCAAAAAAGTTCCTATGTTAACACCTATGGATTTTGAGTGAAAAATGGCCCGGAAGCGAAAGTGAAAAAAATTCGTATTTTAGCCATTTATATGTGTAAGACTCTTAAACTTGATCGTTTTCTTATAGATTCGTCGAAAAACATCGAGAGACACAAAGGTTTTTCACATAGTGATTCGGGTGCCTCCACGAGGGTCTTTTCGTAAGGGTTGAGGTTGTGAAGTCTTTTCGACACGAGTAAATGTATTTTTTCTTCCATATTTTACGCTTAGGACTATCTTTAGTGGATATGGTATGATACTAAAATGAGAAAACAACTTTTCAGATCGAGTTAACGACCCTGTCCCAATGGGCAAAAAAGTTCCTATGTTAACACCTATGGATTTTGAGTGAAAAATGGCCCGGAAGCGAATGTGAAAAAAATTCGTATTTTAACCATTTATATGTTTAAGACTCTTAAACTTGAGCATTTCCTTACAGATTCGTCGAAAAACATCGAGAGAAACAAAGGTTTTTCACATAGTCATTCGGGTGCCTCCACGAGGGTCTTTTCGTAAGGGTTGAGGTTGTGAAGTCTTTTCGACAAGAGTAAATGTTTTTTTTCTTCCATATTTTAAGCTTAGGACAATCTTTAGTGGATATGGTATCATACTAAAACGAGAAAACAACTTTTCAGATCGAGTTAACGACCCTGTCTCAATGGGCAAAAAAGTTCCTATGTTAACACCTATGGATTTTGAGTGAAAAATGGCCCGGAAGCGAAAGTGAAAAAAATTCATATTTTAACCATTTATATGTGTAAGACTCTTAAACTTGAGCGTTTCCTTACAGATTCGTCGAAAAACATCGACAGAAAATAAGGTTTTTCACATAGTCATTCGGGTGCCTCCACGAGGGTCTTTTCGTAAGGGTTGAGGTTGTTAAGTCTTTTCGACAAGAGTAAATGTATTTTTTCTTCCATATTTTAAGCTTAGGACAATCTTTAGTGGATATGGTATCATACTAAAATGAGAAAACAACTTTTCAGATCGAGTTAACGACCCTGTCTCAATGGGCAAAAAAGTTCCTATGTTAACACCTATGGATTTTGAGTGAAAAATGGCCCGGAAGCGAAAGTGAAAAAAATTCATATTTTAACCATTTATATGTGTAAGACTCTTAAACTTGAGCGTTTCCTTACAGATTCGTCGAAAAACATCGACAGAAACAAAGGTTTTTCACATAGTCATTCGGTTTCCTCCACGAGGGTCTTTTCGTAAGGGTTGAGGTTGTGAAGTCTTTTCGACACGAGTAAATGTTTTTTTTCTTCCATATTTTATGCTTAGGACAATCTTTAGTGATTATGGTATGATACTAAAACGAGAAAACAACTTTTCAGATCGAGTTAACGACCCTGTCCCAATGGGCAAAAAAGTTCCTATGTTAACACCTATGGATTTTGAGTGAAAAATGGCCCGGAAGCGAAAGTGAAAAAAATTCGTATTTTAACCATTTATATGTGTAAGACTCTTAAACTTGAGCATTTCCTTACAGATTCGTCGAAAAACATCGACAGAAAATAAGGTTTTTCACATAGTCATTCGGGTGCCTCCACGAGGGTCTTTTCGTAAGGGTTGAGGTTGTTAAGTCTTTTCGACAAGAGTAAATGTATTTTTTCTTCCATATTTTAAGCTTAGGACAATCTTTAGTGGATATGGTATCATACTAAAACGAGAAAACAACTTTTCAGATCGAGTTAACGACCCTGTCTCAATGGGCAAAAAAGTTCCTATGTTAACACCTATGGATTTTGAGTGAAAAATGGCCCGGAAGCGAAAGTGAAAAAAATTCATATTTTAACCATTTATATGTGTAAGACTCTTAAACTTGAGCGTTTCCTTATAGATTCGTCGAAAAACATCGACAGAAACAAAGGTTTTTCACATAGTCATTCGGGTGCCTCCACGAGGGTCTTTTCATAAGGGTTGAGGTTGTGAAGTCTTTTCGACAAGAGTAAATGTTTTTTTTCTTCCATATTTTACGCTTAGGACAATCTTTAGTTGATATGGTATGATACTAAAACGAGAAAACAACATTTCAGATCGAGTTAAAGACCCTGTCCCAATGGGCAAAAAAGTTCCCATGTTAACACCTATGGATTTTGAGTGAAAAATGGCCCGGAAGCGAAAGTGAAAAAAATTCGTATTTTACCCATTTATATGTGTAAGACTCTTAAACTTGAGCATTTCCTTACAGATTCGTCGAAAAACATCGAGAGAAACAAAGGTTTTTCACATAGTGATTCGGGTGCCTCCACGAGGGTCTTTTCGTAAGGGTTGAGGTTGTGAAGTCTTTTCGACAAGAGTAAATGTTTTTTTTCTTCCATATTTTACGCTTAGGACAATCTATAGTGGATATGGTATGATACTAAAACGAGAAAACAACTTTTCAGATCGAGTTAACGACCCTGTCCCAATGGGCAAAAAAGTTCCCATGTTAACAACTATGGATTTTGAGTGAAAAATGGCCCGGAAGCGAAAGTGAAAAAAATTCATATTTTAACCATTTATATGTGTAAGACTCTTAAACTTGAGCGTTTCCTTACAGATTCGTCGAAAAACATCGACAGAAACAAAGGTTTTTCTCATAGTCATTCGGGTGCCTCCACGAGGGTCTTTTCGTAAGGGTTGAGGTTGTGAAGTCTTTTCGACAAGAGTAAATGTTTTTTTTCTTCCATATTTTACGCTTAGGACAATCTTTAGTGGATATGGTATGATACTAAAACGTGAAAACAACTTTTCAGATCGAGTTAACGACCCTGTCCCAATGGGCAAAAAAGTTCCTATGTTAACACCTATGGATTTTGAGTGAAAAATGGCCCGGAAGCGAAAGTGAAAAAAATTCGTATTTTAGCCATTTATATGTGTAAGACTCTTAAACTTGATCGTTTTCTTATAGATTCGTCGAAAAACATCGAGAGACACAAAGGTTTTTCACATAGTGATTCGGGTGCCTCCACGAGGGTCTTTTCGTAAGGGTTGAGGTTGTGAAGTCTTTTCGACACGAGTAAATGTATTTTTTCTTCCATATTTTACGCTTAGGACTATCTTTAGTGGATATGGTATGATACTAAAATGAGAAAACAACTTTTCAGATCGAGTTAACGACCCTGTCCCAATGGGCAAAAAAGTTCCTATGTTAACACCTATGGATTTTGAGTGAAAAATGGCCCGGAAGCGAATGTGAAAAAAATTCGTATTTTAACCATTTATATGTTTAAGACTCTTAAACTTGAGCATTTCCTTACAGATTCGTCGAAAAACATCGAGAGAAACAAAGGTTTTTCACATAGTCATTCGGGTGCCTCCACGAGGGTCTTTTCGTAAGGGTTGAGGTTGTGAAGTCTTTTCGACACGAGTAAATGTTTTTTTTCTTCCATATTTTATGCTTAGGACAATCTTTAGTGATTATGGTATGATACTAAAACGAGAAAACAACTTTTCAGATCGAGTTAACGACCCTGTCCCAATGGGCAAAAAAGTTCCTATGTTAACACCTATGGATTTTGAGTGAAAAATGGCCCGGAAGCGAAAGTGAAAAAAATTTATATTTTAACCATTTATATGTGTAAGACTCTTAAACTTGAGCGTTTCCTTACAGATTCGTCAAAAACATCGACAGAAACAAAGGTTTTTCACATAGTGATTCGGGTGCCTCCACGAGGGTCTTTTCGTAAGGGTTGAGGTTGTGAAGTCTTTTCGACAAGAGTAAATGTTTTTTTTCTTCCATATTTTACGCTTAGGACAATCTATAGTGGATATGGTATGATACTAAAACGAGAAAACAACTTTTCAGATCGAGTTAAAGACCCTGTCCCAATGGGCAAAAAAGTTCCCATGTTAACAACTATGGATTTTGAGTGAAAAATGGCCCGGAAGCGAAAGTGAAAAAAATTCGTATTTTACCCATTTATATGTGTAAGACTCTTAAACTTGAGCATTTCCTTACAGATTCGTCGAAAAACATCGAGAGAAACAAAGGTTTTTCACATAGTGATTCGGGTGCCTCCACGAGGGTCTTTTCGTAAGGGTTGAGGTTGTGAAGTCTTTTCGACAAGAGTAAATGTTTTTTTTCTTCCATATTTTAAGCTTAGGACAATCTTTAGTGGATATGGTATCATACTAAAACGAGAAAACAACTTTTCAGATCGAGTTAACGACCCTGTCTCAATGGGCAAAAAAGTTCCTATGTTAACACCTATGGATTTTGAGTGAAAAATGGCCCGGAAGCGAAAGTGAAAAAAATTCATATTTTAACCATTTATATGTGTAAGACTCTTAAACTTGAGCGTTTCCTTACAGATTCGTCGAAAAACATCGACAGAAAATAAGGTTTTTCACATAGTCATTCGGGTGCCTCCACGAAGGTCTTTTCGTAAGGGTTGAGGTTGTTAAGTCTTTTCGACAAGAGTAAATGTATTTTTTCTTCCATATTTTAAGCTTAGGACAATCTTTAGTGGATATGGTATCATACTAAAACGAGAAAACAACTTTTCAGATCGAGTTAACGACCCTGTCTCAATGGGCAAAAAAGTTCCTATGTTAACACCTATGGATTTTGAGTGAAAAATGGCCCGGAAGCGAAAGTGAAAAAAATTCATATTTTAACCATTTATATGTGTAAGACTCTTAAACTTGAGCGTTTCCTTACAGATTCGTCGAAAAACATCGACAGAAACAAAGGTTTTTCACATAGTCATTCGGTTTCCTCCACGAGGGTCTTTTCGTAAGGGTTGAGGTTGTGAAGTCTTTTCGACACGAGTAAATGTTTTTTTTCTTCCATATTTTATGCTTAGGACAATCTTTAGTGATTATGGTATGATACTAAAACGAGAAAACAACTTTTCAGATCGAGTTAACGACCCTGTCCCAATGGGCAAAAAAGTTCCTATGTTAACACCTATGGATTTTGAGTGAAAAATGGCCCGGAAGCGAAAGTGAAAAAAATTCGTATTTTAACCATTTATATGTGTAAGACTCTTAAACTTGAGCATTTCCTTACAGATTCGTCGAAAAACATCGACAGAAAATAAGGTTTTTCACATAGTCATTCGGGTGCCTCCACGAGGGTCTTTTCGTAAGGGTTGAGGTTGTTAAGTCTTTTCGACAAGAGTAAATGTATTTTTTCTTCCATATTTTAAGCTTAGGACAATCTTTAGTGGATATGGTATGATACTAAAACGAGAAAACAACTTTTCAGATCGAGTTAAAGACCCTGTCCCAATGGGCAAAAAAGTTCCCATGTTAACAACTATGGATTTTGAGTGAAAAATGGCCCGGAAGCGAAAGTGAAAAAAATTCGTATTTTACCCATTTATATGTGTAAGACTCTTAAACTTGATCGTTTTCTTATAGATTCGTCGAAAAACATCGAGAGAAACAAAGGTTTTTCACATAGTGATTCGGGTGCCTCCACGAGGGTCTTTTCGTAAGGGTTGAGGTTGTGAAGTCTTTTCGACAAGAGTAAATGTTTTTTTTCTTCCATATTTTAAGCTTAGGACAATCTTTAGTGGATATGGTATCATACTAAAACGAGAAAACAACTTTTCAGATCGAGTTAACGACCCTGTCTCAATGGGCAAAAAAGTTCCTATGTTAACACCTATGGATTTTGAGTGAAAAATGGCCCGGAAGCGAAAGTGAAAAAAATTCATATTTTAACCATTTATATGTGTAAGACTCTTAAACTTGAGCGTTTCCTTACAGATTCGTCGAAAAACATCGACAGAAAATAAGGTTTTTCACATAGTCATTCGGGTGCCTCCACGAGGGTCTTTTCGTAAGGGTTGAGGTTGTTAAGTCTTTTCGACAAGAGTAAATGTATTTTTTCTTCCATATTTTAAGCTTAGGACAATCTTTAGTGGATATGGTATCATACTAAAACGAGAAAACAACTTTTCAGATCGAGTTAACGACCCTGTCTCAATGGGCAAAAAAGTTCCTATGTTAACACCTATGGATTTTGAGTGAAAAATGGCCCGGAAGCGAAAGTGAAAAAAATTCATATTTTAACCATTTATATGTGTAAGACTCTTAAACTTGAGCGTTTCCTTACAGATTCGTCGAAAAACATCGACAGAAACAAAGGTTTTTCACATAGTCATTCGGTTTCCTCCACGAGGGTCTTTTCGTAAGGGTTGAGGTTGTGAAGTCTTTTCGACACGAGTAAATGTTTTTTTTCTTCCATATTTTATGCTTAGGACAATCTTTAGTGATTATGGTATGATACTAAAACGAGAAAACAACTTTTCAGATCGAGTTAACGACCCTGTCCCAATGGGCAAAAAAGTTCCTATGTTAACACCTATGGATTTTGAGTGAAAAATGGCCCGGAAGCGAAAGTGAAAAAAATTCGTATTTTAACCATTTATATGTGTAAGACTCTTAAACTTGAGCATTTCCTTACAGATTCGTCGAAAAACATCGACAGAAAATAAGGTTTTTCACATAGTCATTCGGGTGCCTCCACGAGGGTCTTTTCGTAAGGGTTGAGGTTGTTAAGTCTTTTCGACAAGAGTAAATGTATTTTTTCTTCCATATTTTAAGCTTAGGACAATCTTTATTGGATATGGTATCATACTAAAACGAGAAAACAACTTTTCAGATCGAGTTAACGACCCTGTCTCAATGGGCAAAAAAGTTCCTATGTTAACACCTATGGATTTTGAGTGAAAAATGGCCCGGAAGCGAAAGTGAAAAAAATTCATATTTTAACCATTTATATGTGTAAGACTCTTAAACTTGAGCGTTTCCTTATAGATTCGTCGAAAAACATCGACAGAAACAAAGGTTTTTCACATAGTCATTCGGGTGCCTCCACGAGGGTCTTTTCATAAGGGTTGAGGTTGTGAAGTCTTTTCGACAAGAGTAAATGTTTTTTTTCTTCCATATTTTACGCTTAGGACAATCTTTAGTTGATATGGTATGATACTAAAACGAGAAAACAACATTTCAGATCGAGTTAAAGACCCTGTCCCAATGGGCAAAAAAGTTCCCATGTTAACACCTATGGATTTTGAGTGAAAAATGGCCCGGAAGCGAAAGTGAAAAAAATTCGTATTTTACCCATTTATATGTGTAAGACTCTTAAACTTGAGCATTTCCTTACAGATTCGTCGAAAAACATCGAGAGAAACAAAGGTTTTTCACATAGTCATTCGGGTGCCTCCACGAGGGTCTTTTCGTAAGGGTTGAGGTTGTGAAGTCTTTTCGACAAGAGTAAATGTTTTTTTTCTTCCATATTTTACGCTTAGGACAATCTTTAGTGGATATAGTATGATACTAAAACGTGAAAACAACTTTTCAGATCGAGTTAACGACCCTGTCCCAATGGGCAAAAAAGTTCCTATGTTAACACCTATGGATTTTGAGTGAAAAATGGCCCGGAAGCGAAAGTGAAAAAAATTCGTATTTTAGCCATTTATATGTGTAAGACTCTTAAACTTGATCGTTTTCTTATAGATTCGTCGAAAAACATCGAGAGACACAAAGGTTTTTCACATAGTGATTCGGGTGCCTCCACGAGGGTCTTTTCGTAAGGGTTGAGGTTGTGAAGTCTTTTCGACACGAGTAAATGTATTTTTTCTTCCATATTTTACGCTTAGGACTATCTTTAGTGGATATGGTATGATACTAAAATGAGAAAACAACTTTTCAGATCGAGTTAACGACCCTGTCCCAATGGGCAAAAAAGTTCCTATGTTAACACCTATGGATTTTGAGTGAAAAATGGCCCGGAAGCGAAAGTGAAAAAAATTCGTATTTTAACCATTTATATGTTTAAGACTCTTAAACTTGAGCATTTCCTTACAGATTCGTCGAAAAACATCGAGAGAAACAAAGGTTTTTCACATAGTCATTCGGGTGCCTCCACGAGGGTCTTTTCGTAAGGGTTGAGGTTGTGAAGTCTTTTCGACACGAGTAAATGTTTTTTTTCTTCCATATTTTATGCTTAGGACAATCTTTAGTGATTATGGTATGATACTAAAACGAGAAAACAACTTTTCAGATCGAGTTAACGACCCTGTCCCAATGGGCAAAAAAGTTCCTATGTTAACACCTATGGATTTTGAGTGAAAAATGGCCCGGAAGCGAAAGTGAAAAAAATTTATATTTTAACCATTTATATGTGTAAGACTCTTAAACTTGAGCGTTTCCTTACAGATTCGTCAAAAACATCGACAGAAACAAAGGTTTTTCACATAGTGATTCGGGTGCCTCCACGAGGGTCTTTTCGTAAGGGTTGAGGTTGTGAAGTCTTTTCGACAAGAGTAAATGTTTTTTTTCTTCCATATTTTACGCTTAGGACAATCTATAGTGGATATGGTATGATACTAAAACGAGAAAACAACTTTTCAGATCGAGTTAAAGACCCTGTCCCAATGGGCAAAAAAGTTCCCATGTTAACAACTATGGATTTTGAGTGAAAAATGGCCCGGAAGCGAAAGTGAAAAAAATTCGTATTTTACCCATTTATATGTGTAAGACTCTTAAACTTGAGCATTTCCTTACAGATTCGTCGAAAAACATCGAGAGAAACAAAGGTTTTTCACATAGTGATTCGGGTGCCTCCACGAGGGTCTTTTCGTAAGGGTTGAGGTTGTGAAGTCTTTTCGACAAGAGTAAATGTTTTTTTTCTTCCATATTTTAAGCTTAGGACAATCTTTAGTGGATATGGTATCATACTAAAACGAGAAAACAACTTTTCAGATCGAGTTAACGACCCTGTCTCAATGGGCAAAAAAGTTCCTATGTTAACACCTATGGATTTTGAGTGAAAAATGGCCCGGAAGCGAAAGTGAAAAAAATTCATATTTTAACCATTTATATGTGTAAGACTCTTAAACTTGAGCGTTTCCTTACAGATTCGTCGAAAAACATCGACAGAAAATAAGGTTTTTCACATAGTCATTCGGGTGCCTCCACGAAGGTCTTTTCGTAAGGGTTGAGGTTGTTAAGTCTTTTCGACAAGAGTAAATGTATTTTTTCTTCCATATTTTAAGCTTAGGACAATCTTTAGTGGATATGGTATCATACTAAAACGAGAAAACAACTTTTCAGATCGAGTTAACGACCCTGTCTCAATGGGCAAAAAAGTTCCTATGTTAACACCTATGGATTTTGAGTGAAAAATGGCCCGGAAGCGAAAGTGAAAAAAATTCATATTTTAACCATTTATATGTGTAAGACTCTTAAACTTGAGCGTTTCCTTACAGATTCGTCGAAAAACATCGACAGAAACAAAGGTTTTTCACATAGTCATTCGGTTTCCTCCACGAGGGTCTTTTCGTAAGGGTTGAGGTTGTGAAGTCTTTTCGACACGAGTAAATGTTTTTTTTCTTCCATATTTTATGCTTAGGACAATCTTTAGTGATTATGGTATGATACTAAAACGAGAAAACAACTTTTCAGATCGAGTTAACGACCCTGTCCCAATGGGCAAAAAAGTTCCTATGTTAACACCTATGGATTTTGAGTGAAAAATGGCCCGGAAGCGAAAGTGAAAAAAATTCGTATTTTAACCATTTATATGTGTAAGACTCTTAAACTTGAGCATTTCCTTACAGATTCGTCGAAAAACATCGACAGAAAATAAGGTTTTTCACATAGTCATTCGGGTGCCTCCACGAGGGTCTTTTCGTAAGGGTTGAGGTTGTTAAGTCTTTTCGACAAGAGTAAATGTATTTTTTCTTCCATATTTTAAGCTTAGGACAATCTTTAGTGGATATGGTATCATACTAAAACGAGAAAACAACTTTTCAGATCGAGTTAACGACCCTGTCTCAATGGGCAAAAAAGTTCCCATGTTAACAACTATGGATTTTGAGTGAAAAATGGCCCGGAAGCGAAAGTGAAAAAAATTCGTATTTTAGCCATTTATATGTGTAAGACTCTTAAACTTGATCGTTTTCTTATAGATTCGTCGAAAAACATCGAGAGACACAAAGGTTTTTCACATAGTGATTCGGGTGCCTCCACGAGGGTCTTTTCGTAAGGGTTGAGGTTGTGAAGTCTTTTCGACACGAGTAAATGTATTTTTTCTTCCATATTTTACGCTTAGGACTATCTTTAGTGGATATGGTATGATACTAAAATGAGAAAACAACTTTTCAGATCGAGTTAACGACCCTGTCCCAATGGGCAAAAAAGTTCCCATGTTAACACCTATGGATTTTGAGTGAAAAATGGCCCGGAAGCGAAAGTGAAAAAAATTCGTATTTTAACCATTTATATGTTTAAGACTCTTAAACTTGAGCATTTCCTTACAGATTCGTCGAAAAACATCGAGAGAAACAAAGGTTTTTCACATAGTCATTCGGGTGCCTCCACGAGGGTCTTTTCGTAAGGGTTGAGGTTGTGAAGTCTTTTCGACAAGAGTAAATGTTTTTTTTCTTCCATATTTTACGCTTAGGACAATCTATAGTGGATATGGTATGATACTAAAACGAGAAAACAACTTTTCAGATCGAGTTAACGACCCTGTCCCAATGGGCAAAAAAGTTCCCATGTTAACAACTATGGATTTTGAGTGAAAAATGGCCCGGAAGCGAAAGTGAAAAAAATTCATATTTTAACCATTTATATGTGTAAGACTCTTAAACTTGAGCGTTTCCTTACAGATTCGTCGAAAAACATCGACAGAAACAAAGGTTTTTCACATAGTCATTCGGGTGCCTCCACGAGGGTCTTTTCGTAAGGGTTGAGGTTGTGAAGTCTTTTCGACAAGAGTAAATGTTTTTTTTCTTCCATATTTTACGCTTAGGACAATCTTTAGTGGATATGGTATGATACTAAAACGTGAAAACAACTTTTCAGATCGAGTTAACGACCCTGTCCCAATGGGCAAAAAAGTTCCTATGTTAACACCTATGGATTTTGAGTGAAAAATGGCCCGGAAGCGAAAGTGAAAAAAATTCGTATTTTAGCCATTTATATGTGTAAGACTCTTAAACTTGATCGTTTTCTTATAGATTCGTCGAAAAACATCGAGAGACACAAAGGTTTTTCACATAGTGATTCGGGTGCCTCCACGAGGGTCTTTTCGTAAGGGTTGAGGTTGTGAAGTCTTTTCGACACGAGTAAATGTATTTTTTCTTCCATATTTTACGCTTAGGACTATCTTTAGTGGATATGGTATGATACTAAAATGAGAAAACAACTTTTCAGATCGAGTTAACGACCCTGTCCCAATGGGCAAAAAAGTTCCTATGTTAACACCTATGGATTTTGAGTGAAAAATGGCCCGGAAGCGAAAGTGAAAAAAATTCATATTTTAACCATTTATATGTGTAAGACTCTTAAACTTGAGCGTTTCCTTACAGATTCGTCGAAAAACATCGACAGAAAATAAGGTTTTTCACATAGTCATTCGGGTGCCTCCACGAGGGTCTTTTCGTAAGGGTTGAGGTTGTTAAGTCTTTTCGACAAGAGTAAATGTATTTTTTCTTCCATATTTTAAGCTTAGGACAATCTTTAGTGGATATGGTATCATACTAAAACGAGAAAACAACTTTTCAGATCGAGTTAACGACCCTGTCTCAATGGGCAAAAAAGTTCCTATGTTAACACCTATGGATTTTGAGTGAAAAATGGCCCGGAAGCGAAAGTGAAAAAAATTCATATTTTAACCATTTATATGTGTAAGACTCTTAAACTTGAGCGTTTCCTTACAGATTCGTCGAAAAACATCGACAGAAACAAAGGTTTTTCACATAGTCATTCGGTTTCCTCCACGAGGGTCTTTTCGTAAGGGTTGAGGTTGTGAAGTCTTTTCGACACGAGTAAATGTTTTTTTTCTTCCATATTTTATGCTTAGGACAATCTTTAGTGATTATGGTATGATACTAAAACGAGAAAACAACTTTTCAGATCGAGTTAACGACCCTGTCCCAATGGGCAAAAAAGTTCCTATGTTAACACCTATGGATTTTGAGTGAAAAATGGCCCGGAAGCGAAAGTGAAAAAAATTCGTATTTTAACCATTTATATGTGTAAGACTCTTAAACTTGAGCATTTCCTTACAGATTCGTCGAAAAACATCGAGAGAAACAAAGGTTTTTCACATAGTGATTCGGGTGCCTCCACGAGGGTCTTTTCGTAAGGGTTGAGGTTGTGAAGTCTTTTCGACACGAGTAAATGTATTTTTTCTTCCATATTTTACGCTTAGGACTATCTTTAGTGGATATGGTATGATACTAAAATGAGAAAACAACTTTTCAGATCGAGTTAACGACCCTGTCCCAATGGGCAAAAAAGTTCCTATGTTAACACCTATGGATTTTGAGTGAAAAATGGCCCGGAAGCGAAAGTGAAAAAAATTCGTATTTTAACCATTTATATGTTTAAGACTCTTAAACTTGAGCATTTCCTTACAGATTCGTCGAAAAACATCGAGAGAAACAAAGGTTTTTCACATAGTCATTCGGGTGCCTCCACGAGGGTCTTTTCGTAAGGGTTGAGGTTGTGAAGTCTTTTCGACACGAGTAAATGTTTTTTTTCTTCCATATTTTATGCTTAGGACAATCTTTAGTGATTATGGTATGATACTAAAACGAGAAAACAACTTTTCAGATCGAGTTAACGACCCTGTCCCAATGGGCAAAAAAGTTCCTATGTTAACACCTATGGATTTTGAGTGAAAAATGGCCCGGAAGCGAAAGTGAAAAAAATTTATATTTTAACCATTTATATGTGTAAGACTCTTAAACTTGAGCGTTTCCTTACAGATTCGTCAAAAACATCGACAGAAACAAAGGTTTTTCACATAGTGATTCGGGTGCCTCCACGAGGGTCTTTTCGTAAGGGTTGAGGTTGTGAAGTCTTTTCGACAAGAGTAAATGTTTTTTTTCTCCCATATTTTACGCTTAGGACAATCTATAGTGGATATGGTATGATACTAAAACGAGAAAACAACTTTTCAGATCGAGTTAAAGACCCTGTCCCAATGGGCAAAAAAGTTCCCATGTTAACAACTATGGATTTTGAGTGAAAAATGGCCCGGAAGCGAAAGTGAAAAAAATTCGTATTTTACCCATTTATATGTGTAAGACTCTTAAACTTGAGCATTTCCTTACAGATTCGTCGAAAAACATCGAGAGAAACAAAGGTTTTTCACATAGTGATTTGGGTGCCTCCACGAGGGTCTTTTCGTAAGGGTTGAGGTTGTGAAGTCTTTTCGACAAGAGTAAATGTTTTTTTTCTTCCATATTTTAAGCTTAGGACAATCTTTAGTGGATATGGTATCATACTAAAACGAGAAAACAACTTTTCAGATCGAGTTAACGACCCTGTCTCAATGGGCAAAAAAGTTCCTATGTTAACACCTATGGATTTTGAGTGAAAAATGGCCCGGAAGCGAAAGTGAAAAAAATTCATATTTTAACCATTTATATGTGTAAGACTCTTAAACTTGAGCGTTTCCTTACAGATTCGTCGAAAAACATCGACAGAAAATAAGGTTTTTCACATAGTCATTCGGGTGCCTCCACGAGGGTCTTTTCGTAAGGGTTGAGGTTGTGAAGTCTTTTCGACACGAGTAAATGTTTTTTTTCTTCCATATTTTACGCTTAGGACAATCTTTAGTGGATATGGTATGATACTAAAACGTGAAAACAACTTTTCAGATCGAGTTAACGACCCTGTCCCAATGGGCAAAAAAGTTCCTATGTTAACACCTATGGATTTTGAGTGAAAAATGGCCCGGAAGCGAAAGTGAAAAAAATTCGTATTTTAGCCATTTATATGTGTAAGACTCTTAAACTTGATCGTTTTCTTATAGATTCGTCGAAAAACATCGAGAGACACAAAGGTTTTTCACATAGTGATTCGGGTGCCTCCACGAGGGTCTTTTCGTAAGGGTTGAGGTTGTGAAGTCTTTTCGACACGAGTAAATGTATTTTTTCTTCCATATTTTACGCTTAGGACTATCTTTAGTGGATATGGTATGATACTAAAATGAGAAAACAACTTTTCAGATCGAGTTAAAGACCCTGTCCCAATGGGCAAAAAAGTTCCCATGTTAACACCTATGGATTTTGAGTGAAAAATGGCCCGGAAGCGAAAGTGAAAAAAATTCGTATTTTACCCATTTATATGTGTAAGACTCTTAAACTTGAGCATTTCCTTACAGATTCGTCGAAAAACATCGAGAGAAACAAAGGTTTTTCACATAGTGATTCGGGTGCCTCCACGAGGGTCTTTTCGTAAGGGTTGAGGTTGTGAAGTCTTTTCGACAAGAGTAAATGTATTTTTTCTTCCATATTTTAAGCTTAGGACAATCTTTAGTGGATATGGTATCATACTAAAACGAGAAAACAACTTTTCAGATCGAGTTAACGACCCTGTCCCAATGGGCAAAAAAGTTCCTATGTTAACACCTATGGATTTTGAGTGAAAAATGGCCCGGAAGCGAAAGTGAAAAAAATTCGTATTTTAGCCATTTATATGTGTAAGACTCTTAAACTTGATCGTTTTCTTATAGATTCGTCGAAAAACATCGAGAGACACAAAGGTTTTTCACATAGTGATTCGGGTGCCTCCACGAGGGTCTTTTCGTAAGGGTTGAGGTTGTGAAGTCTTTTCGACACGAGTAAATGTATTTTTTCTTCCATATTTTACGCTTAGGACTATCTTTAGTGGATATGGTATGATACTAAAATGAGAAAACAACTTTTCAGATCGAGTTAAAGACCCTGTCCCAATGGGCAAAAAAGTTCCCATGTTAACACCTATGGATTTTGAGTGAAAAATGGCCCGGAAGCGAAAGTGAAAAAAATTCGTATTTTACCCATTTATATGTGTAAGACTCTTAAACTTGAGCATTTCCTTACAGATTCGTCGAAAAACATCGACAGAAACAAAGGTTTTTCACATAGTCATTCGGGTGCCTCCACGAGGGTCTTTTCGTAAGGGTTGAGGTTGTGAAGTCTTTTCGACAAGAGTAAATGTTTTTTTTCTTCCATATTTTACGCTTAGGACAATCTATAGTGGATATGGTATGATACTAAAACGAGAAAACAACTTTTCAGATCGAGTTAACGACCCTGTCCCAATGGGCAAAAAAGTTCCCATGTTAACAACTATGGATTTTGAGTGAAAAATGGCCCGGAAGCGAAAGTGAAAAAAATTTATATTTTAACCATTTATATGTGTAAGACTCTTAAACTTGAGCGTTTCCTTACAGATTCGTCGAAAAACATCGACAGAAACAAAGGTTTTTCACATAGTCATTCGGGTGCCTCCACGAGGGTCTTTTCGTAAGGGTTGAGGTTGTGAAGTCTTTTCGACAAGAGTAAATGTTTTTTTTCTTCCATATTTTACGCTTAGGACAATCTTTAGTGGATATGGTATGATACTAAAACGTGAAAACAACTTTTCAGATCGAGTTAACGACCCTGTCCCAATGGGCAAAAAAGTTCCTATGTTAACACCTATGGATTTTGAGTGAAAAATGGCCCGGAAGCGAAAGTGAAAAAAATTTGTATTTTAGCCATTTATATGTGTAAGACTCTTAAACTTGATCGTTTTCTTATAGATTCGTCGAAAAACATCGAGAGACACAAAGGTTTTTCACATAGTGATTCGGGTGCCTCCACGAGGGTCTTTTCGTAAGGGTTGAGGTTGTGAAGTCTTTTCGACACGAGTAAATGTATTTTTTCTTCCATATTTTACGCTTAGGACTATCTTTAGTGGATATGGTATGATACTAAAATGAGAAAACAACTTTTCAGATCGAGTTAACGACCCTGTCCCAATGGGCAAAAAAGTTCCTATGTTAACACCTATGGATTTTGAGTGAAAAATGGCCCGGAAGCGAAAGTGAAAAAAATTCGTATTTTAACCATTTATATGTTTAAGACTCTTAAACTTGAGCATTTCCTTACAGATTCGTCGAAAAACATCGAGAGAAACAAAGGTTTTTCACATAGTCATTCGGGTGCCTCCACGAGGGTCTTTTCGTAAGGGTTGAGGTTGTGAAGTCTTTTCGACACGAGTAAATGTTTTTTTTCTTCCATATTTTATGCTTAGGACAATCTTTAGTGATTATGGTATGATACTAAAACGAGAAAACAACTTTTCAGATCGAGTTAACGACCCTGTCCCAATGGGCAAAAAAGTTCCTATGTTAACACCTATGGATTTTGAGTGAAAAATGGCCCGGAAGCGAAAGTGAAAAAAATTTATATTTTAACCATTTATATGTGTAAGACTCTTAAACTTGAGCGTTTCCTTACAGATTCGTCAAAAACATCGACAGAAACAAAGGTTTTTCACATAGTGATTCGGGTGCCTCCACGAGGGTCTTTTCGTAAGGGTTGAGGTTGTGAAGTCTTTTCGACAAGAGTAAATGTTTTTTTTCTTCCATATTTTACGCTTAGGACAATCTATAGTGGATATGGTATGATACTAAAACGAGAAAACAACTTTTCAGATCGAGTTAAAGACCCTGTCCCAATGGGCAAAAAAGTTCCCATGTTAACAACTATGGATTTTGAGTGAAAAATGGCCCGGAAGCGAAAGTGAAAAAAATTCGTATTTTACCCATTTATATGTGTAAGACTCTTAAACTTGAGCATTTCCTTACAGATTCGTCGAAAAACATCGAGAGAAACAAAGGTTTTTCACATAGTGATTCGGGTGCCTCCACGAGGGTCTTTTCGTAAGGGTTGAGGTTGTGAAGTCTTTTCGACAAGAGTAAATGTTTTTTTTCTTCCATATTTTAAGCTTAGGACAATCTTTAGTGGATATGGTATCATACTAAAACGAGAAAACAACTTTTCAGATCGAGTTAACGACCCTGTCTCAATGGGCAAAAAAGTTCCTATGTTAACACCTATGGATTTTGAGTGAAAAATGGCCCGGAAGCGAAAGTGAAAAAAATTCATATTTTAACCATTTATATGTGTAAGACTCTTAAACTTGAGCGTTTCCTTACAGATTCGTCGAAAAACATCGACAGAAAATAAGGTTTTTCACATAGTCATTCGGGTGCCTCCACGAGGGTCTTTTCGTAAGGGTTGAGGTTGTTAAGTCTTTTCGACAAGAGTAAATGTATTTTTTCTTCCATATTTTAAGCTTAGGACAATCTTTAGTGGATATGGTATCATACTAAAACGAGAAAACAACTTTTCAGATCGAGTTAACGACCCAGTCTCAATGGGCAAAAAAGTTCCTATGTTAACACCTATGGATTTTGAGTGAAAAATGGCCCGGAAGCGAAAGTGAAAAAAATTCATATTTTAACCATTTATATGTGTAAGACTCTTAAACTTGAGCGTTTCCTTACAGATTCGTCGAAAAACATCGACAGAAACAAAGGTTTTTCACATAGTCATTCGGTTTCCTCCACGAGGGTCTTTTCGTAAGGGTTGAGGTTGTGAAGTCTTTTCGACACGAGTAAATGTTTTTTTTCTTCCATATTTTATGCTTAGGACAATCTTTAGTGATTATGGTATGATACTAAAACGAGAAAACAACTTTTCAGATCGAGTTAACGACCCTGTCCCAATGGGCAAAAAAGTTCCTATGTTAACACCTATGGATTTTGAGTGAAAAATGGCCCGGAAGCGAAAGTGAAAAAAATTCGTATTTTAACCATTTATATGTGTAAGACTCTTAAACTTGAGCATTTCCTTACAGATTCGTCGAAAAACATCGACAGAAAATAAGGTTTTTCACATAGTCATTCGGGTGCCTCCACGAGGGTCTTTTCGTAAGGGTTGAGGTTGTTAAGTCTTTTCGACAAGAGTAAATGTATTTTTTCTTCCATATTTTAAGCTTAGGACAATCTTTAGTGGATATGGTATCATACTAAAACGAGAAAACAACTTTTCAGATCGAGTTAACGACCCTGTCTCAATGGGCAAAAAAGTTCCTAAACACCTATGGATTTTGAGTGAAAAATGGCCCGGAAGCGAAAGTGAAAAAAATTCATATTTTAACCATTTATATGTGTAAGACTCTTAAACTTGAGCGTTTCCTTATAGATTCGTCGAAAAACATCGACAGAAACAAAGGTTTTTCACATAGTCATTCGGGTGCCTCCACGAGGGTCTTTTCATAAGGGTTGAGGTTGTGAAGTCTTTTCGACAAGAGTAAATGTTTTTTTTCTTCCATATTTTACGCTTAGGACAATCTTTAGTTGATATGGTATGATACTAAAACGAGAAAACAACATTTCAGATCGAGTTAAAGACCCTGTCCCAATGGGCAAAAAAGTTCCCATGTTAACACCTATGGATTTTGAGTGAAAAATGGCCCGGAAGCGAAAGTGAAAAAAATTCGTATTTTACCCATTTATATGTGTAAGACTCTTAAACTTGAGCATTTCCTTACAGATTCGTCGAAAAACATCGACAGAAACAAAGGTTTTTCACATAGTCATTCGGGTGCCTCCACGAGGGTCTTTTCGTAAGGGTTGAGGTTGTGAAGTCTTTTCGACAAGAGTAAATGTTTTTTTTCTTCCATATTTTACGCTTAGGACAATCTATAGTGGATATGGTATGATACTAAAACGAGAAAACAACTTTTCAGATCGAGTTAACGACCCTGTCCCAATGGGCAAAAAAGTTCCCATGTTAACAACTATGGATTTTGAGTGAAAAATGGCCCGGAAGCGAAAGTGAAAAAAATTCATATTTTAACCATTTATATGTGTAAGACTCTTAAACTTGAGCGTTTCCTTACAGATTCGTCGAAAAACATCGACAGAAACAAAGGTTTTTCACATAGTCATTCGGGTGCCTCCACGAGGGTCTTTTCGTAAGGGTTGAGGTTGTGAAGTCTTTTCGACAAGAGTAAATGTTTTTTTTCTTCCATATTTTACGCTTAGGACAATCTTTAGTGGATATGGTATGATACTAAAACGTGAAAACAACTTTTCAGATCGAGTTAACGACCCTGTCCCAATGGGCAAAAAAGTTCCTATGTTAACACCTATGGATTTTGAGTGAAAAATGGCCCGGAAGCGAAAGTGAAAAAAATTCGTATTTTAGCCATTTATATGTGTAAGACTCTTAAACTTGATCGTTTTCTTATAGATTCGTCGAAAAACATCGAGAGACACAAAGGTTTTTCACATAGTGATTCGGGTGCCTCCACGAGGGTCTTTTCGTAAGGGTTGAGGTTGTGAAGTCTTTTCGACACGAGTAAATGTATTTTTTCTTCCATATTTTACGCTTAGGACTATCTTTAGTGGATATGGTATGATACTAAAATGAGAAAACAACTTTTCAGATCGAGTTAACGACCCTGTCCCAATGGGCAAAAAAGTTCCTATGTTAACACCTATGGATTTTGAGTGAAAAATGGCCCGGAAGCGAAAGTGAAAAAAATTCGTATTTTAACCATTTATATGTTTAAGACTCTTAAACTTGAGCATTTCCTTACAGATTCGTCGAAAAACATCGAGAGAAACAAAGGTTTTTCACATAGTCATTCGGGTGCCTCCACGAGGGTCTTTTCGTAAGGGTTGAGGTTGTGAAGTCTTTTCGACACGAGTAAATGTTTTTTTTCTTCCATATTTTATGCTTAGGACAATCTTTAGTGATTATGGTATGATACTAAAACGAGAAAACAACTTTTCAGATCGAGTTAACGACCCTGTCCCAATGGGCAAAAAAGTTCCTATGTTAACACCTATGGATTTTGAGTGAAAAATGGCCCGGAAGCGAAAGTGAAAAAAATTTATATTTTAACCATTTATATGTGTAAGACTCTTAAACTTGAGCGTTTCCTTACAGATTCGTCAAAAACATCGACAGAAACAAAGGTTTTTCACATAGTGATTCGGGTGCCTCCACGAGGGTCTTTTCGTAAGGGTTGAGGTTGTGAAGTCTTTTCGACAAGAGTAAATGTTTTTTTTCTTCCATATTTTAAGCTTAGGACAATCTTTAGTGGATATGGTATCATACTAAAACGAGAAAACAACTTTTCAGATCGAGTTAACGACCCTGTCTCAATGGGCAAAAAAGTTCCTATGTTAACACCTATGGATTTTGAGTGAAAAATGGCCCGGAAGCGAAAGTGAAAAAAATTCATATTTTAACCATTTATATGTGTAAGACTCTTAAACTTGAGCGTTTCCTTACAGATTCGTCGAAAAACATCGACAGAAAATAAGGTTTTTCACATAGTCATTCGGGTGCCTCCACGAGGGTCTTTTCGTAAGGGTTGAGGTTGTTAAGTCTTTTCGACAAGAGTAAATGTATTTTTTCTTCCATATTTTAAGCTTAGGACAATCTTTAGTGGATATGGTATCATACTAAAACGAGAAAACAACTTTTCAGATCGAGTTAACGACCCAGTCTCAATGGGCAAAAAAGTTCCTATGTTAACACCTATGGATTTTGAGTGAAAAATGGCCCGGAAGCGAAAGTGAAAAAAATTCATATTTTAACCATTTATATGTGTAAGACTCTTAAACTTGAGCGTTTCCTTACAGATTCGTCGAAAAACATCGACAGAAACAAAGGTTTTTCACATAGTCATTCGGTTTCCTCCACGAGGGTCTTTTCGTAAGGGTTGAGGTTGTGAAGTCTTTTCGACACGAGTAAATGTTTTTTTTCTTCCATATTTTATGCTTAGGACAATCTTTAGTGATTATGGTATGATACTAAAACGAGAAAACAACTTTTCAGATCGAGTTAACGACCCTGTCCCAATGGGCAAAAAAGTTCCTATGTTAACACCTATGGATTTTGAGTGAAAAATGGCCCGGAAGCGAAAGTGAAAAAAATTCGTATTTTAACCATTTATATGTGTAAGACTCTTAAACTTGAGCATTTCCTTACAGATTCGTCGAAAAACATCGACAGAAAATAAGGTTTTTCACATAGTCATTCGGGTGCCTCCACGAGGGTCTTTTCGTAAGGGTTGAGGTTGTTAAGTCTTTTCGACAAGAGTAAATGTATTTTTTCTTCCATATTTTAAGCTTAGGACAATCTTTAGTGGATATGGTATCATACTAAAACGAGAAAACAACTTTTCAGATCGAGTTAACGACCCTGTCTCAATGGGCAAAAAAGTTCCTAAACACCTATGGATTTTGAGTGAAAAATGGCCCGGAAGCGAAAGTGAAAAAAATTCATATTTTAACCATTTATATGTGTAAGACTCTTAAACTTGAGCGTTTCCTTATAGATTCGTCGAAAAACATCGACAGAAACAAAGGTTTTTCACATAGTCATTCGGGTGCCTCCACGAGGGTCTTTTCATAAGGGTTGAGGTTGTGAAGTCTTTTCGACAAGAGTAAATGTTTTTTTTCTTCCATATTTTACGCTTAGGACAATCTTTAGTTGATATGGTATGATACTAAAACGAGAAAACAACATTTCAGATCGAGTTAAAGACCCTGTCCCAATGGGCAAAAAAGTTCCCATGTTAACACCTATGGATTTTGAGTGAAAAATGGCCCGGAAGCGAAAGTGAAAAAAATTCGTATTTTACCCATTTATATGTGTAAGACTCTTAAACTTGAGCATTTCCTTACAGATTCGTCGAAAAACATCGACAGAAACAAAGGTTTTTCACATAGTCATTCGGGTGCCTCCACGAGGGTCTTTTCGTAAGGGTTGAGGTTGTGAAGTCTTTTCGACAAGAGTAAATGTTTTTTTTCTTCCATATTTTACGCTTAGGACAATCTATAGTGGATATGGTATGATACTAAAACGAGAAAACAACTTTTCAGATCGAGTTAACGACCCTGTCCCAATGGGCAAAAAAGTTCCCATGTTAACAACTATGGATTTTGAGTGAAAAATGGCCCGGAAGCGAAAGTGAAAAAAATTCATATTTTAACCATTTATATGTGTAAGACTCTTAAACTTGAGCGTTTCCTTACAGATTCGTCGAAAAACATCGACAGAAACAAAGGTTTTTCACATAGTCATTCGGGTGCCTCCACGAGGGTCTTTTCGTAAGGGTTGAGGTTGTGAAGTCTTTTCGACAAGAGTAAATGTTTTTTTTCTTCCATATTTTACGCTTAGGACAATCTTTAGTGGATATGGTATGATACTAAAACGTGAAAACAACTTTTCAGATCGAGTTAACGACCCTGTCCCAATGGGCAAAAAAGTTCCTATGTTAACACCTATGGATTTTGAGTGAAAAATGGCCCGGAAGCGAAAGTGAAAAAAATTCGTATTTTAGCCATTTATATGTGTAAGACTCTTAAACTTGATCGTTTTCTTATAGATTCGTCGAAAAACATCGAGAGACACAAAGGTTTTTCACATAGTGATTCGGGTGCCTCCACGAGGGTCTTTTCGTAAGGGTTGAGGTTGTGAAGTCTTTTCGACACGAGTAAATGTATTTTTTCTTCCATATTTTACGCTTAGGACTATCTTTAGTGGATATGGTATGATACTAAAATGAGAAAACAACTTTTCAGATCGAGTTAACGACCCTGTCCCAATGGGCAAAAAAGTTCCTATGTTAACACCTATGGATTTTGAGTGAAAAATGGCCCGGAAGCGAAAGTGAAAAAAATTCGTATTTTAACCATTTATATGTTTAAGACTCTTAAACTTGAGCATTTCCTTACAGATTCGTCGAAAAACATCGAGAGAAACAAAGGTTTTTCACATAGTCATTCGGGTGCCTCCACGAGGGTCTTTTCGTAAGGGTTGAGGTTGTGAAGTCTTTTCGACACGAGTAAATGTTTTTTTTCTTCCATATTTTATGCTTAGGACAATCTTTAGTGATTATGGTATGATACTAAAACGAGAAAACAACTTTTCAGATCGAGTTAACGACCCTGTCCCAATGGGCAAAAAAGTTCCTATGTTAACACCTATGGATTTTGAGTGAAAAATGGCCCGGAAGCGAAAGTGAAAAAAATTTATATTTTAACCATTTATATGTGTAAGACTCTTAAACTTGAGCGTTTCCTTACAGATTCGTCAAAAACATCGACAGAAACAAAGGTTTTTCACATAGTGATTCGGGTGCCTCCACGAGGGTCTTTTCGTAAGGGTTGAGGTTGTGAAGTCTTTTCGACAAGAGTAAATGTTTTTTTTCTTCCATATTTTACGCTTAGGACAATCTATAGTGGATATGGTATGATACTAAAACGAGAAAACAACTTTTCAGATCGAGTTAAAGACCCTGTCCCAATGGGCAAAAAAGTTCCCATGTTAACACCTATGGATTTTGAGTGAAAAATGGCCCGGAAGCGAAAGTGAAAAAAATTCGTATTTTACCCATTTATATGTGTAAGACTCTTAAACTTGAGCATTTCCTTACAGATTCGTCGAAAAACATCGAGAGAAACAAAGGTTTTTCACATAGTGATTCGGGTGCCTCCACGAGGGTCTTTTCGTAAGGGTTGAGGTTGTGAAGTCTTTTCGACAAGAGTAAATGTTTTTTTTCTTCCATATTTTAAGCTTAGGACAATCTTTAGTGGATATGGTATCATACTAAAACGAGAAAACAACTTTTCAGATCGAGTTAACGACCCTGTCTCAATGGGCAAAAAAGTTCCTATGTTAACACCTATGGATTTTGAGTGAAAAATGGCCCGGAAGCGAAAGTGAAAAAAATTCATATTTTAACCATTTATATGTGTAAGACTCTTAAACTTGAGCGTTTCCTTACAGATTCGTCGAAAAACATCGACAGAAAATAAGGTTTTTCACATAGTCATTCGGGTGCCTCCACGAGGGTCTTTTCGTAAGGGTTGAGGTTGTTAAGTCTTTTCGACAAGAGTAAATGTATTTTTTCTTCCATATTTTAAGCTTAGGACAATCTTTAGTGGATATGGTATGATACTAAAACGAGAAAACAACTTTTCAGATCGAGTTAACGACCCTGTCTCAATGGGAAAAAAAAGTTCCTATGTTAACACCTATGGATTTTGAGTGAAAAATGGCCCGGAAGCGAAAGTGAAAAAAATTCGTATTTTAACCATTTATATGTTTAAGACTCTTAAACTTGAGCATTTCCTTACAGATTCGTCGAAAAACATCGAGAGAAACAAAGGTTTTTCACATAGTCATTCGGGTGCCTCCACGAGGGTCTTTTCGTAAGGGTTGAGGTTGTGAAGTCTTTTCGACACGAGTAAATGTTTTTTTTCTTCCATATTTTATGCTTAGGACAATCTTTAGTGATTATGGTATGATACTAAAACGAGAAAACAACTTTTCAGATCGAGTTAACGACCCTGTCCCAATGGGCAAAAAAGTTCCTATGTTAACACCTATGGATTTTGAGTGAAAAATGGCCCGGAAGCGAAAGTGAAAAAAATTTATATTTTAACCATTTATATGTGTAAGACTCTTAAACTTGAGCGTTTCCTTACAGATTCGTCAAAAACATCGACAGAAACAAAGGTTTTTCACATAGTGATTCGGGTGCCTCCACGAGGGTCTTTTCGTAAGGGTTGAGGTTGTGAAGTCTTTTCGACAAGAGTAAATGTTTTTTTTCTTCCATATTTTAAGCTTAGGACAATCTTTAGTGGATATGGTATCATACTAAAACGAGAAAACAACTTTTCAGATCGAGTTAACGACCCTGTCTCAATGGGCAAAAAAGTTCCTATGTTAACACCTATGGATTTTGAGTGAAAAATGGCCCGGAAGCGAAAGTGAAAAAAATTCATATTTTAACCATTTATATGTGTAAGACTCTTAAACTTGAGCGTTTCCTTACAGATTCGTCGAAAAACATCGACAGAAAATAAGGTTTTTCACATAGTCATTCGGGTGCCTCCACGAGGGTCTTTTCGTAAGGGTTGAGGTTGTTAAGTCTTTTCGACAAGAGTAAATGTATTTTTTCTTCCATATTTTAAGCTTAGGACAATCTTTAGTGGATATGGTATCATACTAAAACGAGAAAACAACTTTTCAGATCGAGTTAACGACCCAGTCTCAATGGGCAAAAAAGTTCCTATGTTAACACCTATGGATTTTGAGTGAAAAATGGCCCGGAAGCGAAAGTGAAAAAAATTCATATTTTAACCATTTATATGTGTAAGACTCTTAAACTTGAGCGTTTCCTTACAGATTCGTCGAAAAACATCGACAGAAACAAAGGTTTTTCACATAGTCATTCGGTTTCCTCCACGAGGGTCTTTTCGTAAGGGTTGAGGTTGTGAAGTCTTTTCGACACGAGTAAATGTTTTTTTTCTTCCATATTTTATGCTTAGGACAATCTTTAGTGATTATGGTATGATACTAAAACGAGAAAACAACTTTTCAGATCGAGTTAACGACCCTGTCCCAATGGGCAAAAAAGTTCCTATGTTAACACCTATGGATTTTGAGTGAAAAATGGCCCGGAAGCGAAAGTGAAAAAAATTCGTATTTTAACCATTTATATGTGTAAGACTCTTAAACTTGAGCATTTCCTTACAGATTCGTCGAAAAACATCGACAGAAAATAAGGTTTTTCACATAGTCATTCGGGTGCCTCCACGAGGGTCTTTTCGTAAGGGTTGAGGTTGTTAAGTCTTTTCGACAAGAGTAAATGTATTTTTTCTTCCATATTTTAAGCTTAGGACAATCTTTAGTGGATATGGTATCATACTAAAACGAGAAAACAACTTTTCAGATCGAGTTAACGACCCTGTCTCAATGGGCAAAAAAGTTCCTAAACACCTATGGATTTTGAGTGAAAAATGGCCCGGAAGCGAAAGTGAAAAAAATTCATATTTTAACCATTTATATGTGTAAGACTCTTAAACTTGAGCGTTTCCTTATAGATTCGTCGAAAAACATCGACAGAAACAAAGGTTTTTCACATAGTCATTCGGGTGCCTCCACGAGGGTCTTTTCATAAGGGTTGAGGTTGTGAAGTCTTTTCGACAAGAGTAAATGTTTTTTTTCTTCCATATTTTACGCTTAGGACAATCTTTAGTTGATATGGTATGATACTAAAACGAGAAAACAACATTTCAGATCGAGTTAAAGACCCTGTCCCAATGGGCAAAAAAGTTCCCATGTTAACACCTATGGATTTTGAGTGAAAAATGGCCCGGAAGCGAAAGTGAAAAAAATTCGTATTTTACCCATTTATATGTGTAAGACTCTTAAACTTGAGCATTTCCTTACAGATTCGTCGAAAAACATCGACAGAAACAAAGGTTTTTCACATAGTCATTCGGGTGCCTCCACGAGGGTCTTTTCGTAAGGGTTGAGGTTGTGAAGTCTTTTCGACAAGAGTAAATGTTTTTTTTCTTCCATATTTTACGCTTAGGACAATCTATAGTGGATATGGTATGATACTAAAACGAGAAAACAACTTTTCAGATCGAGTTAACGACCCTGTCCCAATGGGCAAAAAAGTTCCCATGTTAACAACTATGGATTTTGAGTGAAAAATGGCCCGGAAGCGAAAGTGAAAAAAATTCATATTTTAACCATTTATATGTGTAAGACTCTTAAACTTGAGCGTTTCCTTACAGATTCGTCGAAAAACATCGACAGAAACAAAGGTTTTTCACATAGTCATTCGGGTGCCTCCACGAGGGTCTTTTCGTAAGGGTTGAGGTTGTGAAGTCTTTTCGACAAGAGTAAATGTTTTTTTTCTTCCATATTTTACGCTTAGGACAATCTTTAGTGGATATGGTATGATACTAAAACGTGAAAACAACTTTTCAGATCGAGTTAACGACCCTGTCCCAATGGGCAAAAAAGTTCCTATGTTAACACCTATGGATTTTGAGTGAAAAATGGCCCGGAAGCGAAAGTGAAAAAAATTCGTATTTTAGCCATTTATATGTGTAAGACTCTTAAACTTGATCGTTTTCTTATAGATTCGTCGAAAAACATCGAGAGACACAAAGGTTTTTCACATAGTGATTCGGGTGCCTCCACGAGGGTCTTTTCGTAAGGGTTGAGGTTGTGAAGTCTTTTCGACACGAGTAAATGTATTTTTTCTTCCATATTTTACGCTTAGGACTATCTTTAGTGGATATGGTATGATACTAAAATGAGAAAACAACTTTTCAGATCGAGTTAACGACCCTGTCCCAATGGGCAAAAAAGTTCCTATGTTAACACCTATGGATTTTGAGTGAAAAATGGCCCGGAAGCGAAAGTGAAAAAAATTCGTATTTTAACCATTTATATGTTTAAGACTCTTAAACTTGAGCATTTCCTTACAGATTCGTCGAAAAACATCGAGAGAAACAAAGGTTTTTCACATAGTCATTCGGGTGCCTCCACGAGGGTCTTTTCGTAAGGGTTGAGGTTGTGAAGTCTTTTCGACACGAGTAAATGTTTTTTTTCTTCCATATTTTATGCTTAGGACAATCTTTAGTGATTATGGTATGATACTAAAACGAGAAAACAACTTTTCAGATCGAGTTAACGACCCTGTCCCAATGGGCAAAAAAGTTCCTATGTTAACACCTATGGATTTTGAGTGAAAAATGGCCCGGAAGCGAAAGTGAAAAAAATTTATATTTTAACCATTTATATGTGTAAGACTCTTAAACTTGAGCGTTTCCTTACAGATTCGTCAAAAACATCGACAGAAACAAAGGTTTTTCACATAGTGATTCGGGTGCCTCCACGAGGGTCTTTTCGTAAGGGTTGAGGTTGTGAAGTCTTTTCGACAAGAGTAAATGTTTTTTTTCTTCCATATTTTACGCTTAGGACAATCTATAGTGGATATGGTATGATACTAAAACGAGAAAACAACTTTTCAGATCGAGTTAAAGACCCTGTCCCAATGGGCAAAAAAGTTCCCATGTTAACACCTATGGATTTTGAGTGAAAAATGGCCCGGAAGCGAAAGTGAAAAAAATTCGTATTTTACCCATTTATATGTGTAAGACTCTTAAACTTGAGCATTTCCTTACAGATTCGTCGAAAAACATCGAGAGAAACAAAGGTTTTTCACATAGTGATTCGGGTGCCTCCACGAGGGTCTTTTCGTAAGGGTTGAGGTTGTGAAGTCTTTTCGACAAGAGTAAATGTTTTTTTTCTTCCATATTTTAAGCTTAGGACAATCTTTAGTGGATATGGTATCATACTAAAACGAGAAAACAACTTTTCAGATCGAGTTAACGACCCTGTCTCAATGGGCAAAAAAGTTCCTATGTTAACACCTATGGATTTTGAGTGAAAAATGGCCCGGAAGCGAAAGTGAAAAAAATTCATATTTTAACCATTTATATGTGTAAGACTCTTAAACTTGAGCGTTTCCTTACAGATTCGTCGAAAAACATCGACAGAAAATAAGGTTTTTCACATAGTCATTCGGGTGCCTCCACGAGGGTCTTTTCGTAAGGGTTGAGGTTGTTAAGTCTTTTCGACAAGAGTAAATGTATTTTTTCTTCCATATTTTAAGCTTAGGACAATCTTTAGTGGATATGGTATGATACTAAAACGAGAAAACAACTTTTCAGATCGAGTTAACGACCCTGTCTCAATGGGAAAAAAAAGTTCCTATGTTAACACCTATGGATTTTGAGTGAAAAATGGCCCGGAAGCGAAAGTGAAAAAAATTCATATTTTAACCATTTATATGTGTAAGACTCTTAAACTTGAGCGTTTCCTTACAGATTCGTCGAAAAACATCGACAGAAACAAAGGTTTTTCACATAGTCATTCGGTTTCCTCCACGAGGGTCTTTTCGTAAGGGTTGAGGTTGTGAAGTCTTTTCGACACGAGTAAATGTTTTTTTTCTTCCATATTTTATGCTTAGGACAATCTTTAGTGATTATGGTATGATACTAAAACGAGAAAACAACTTTTCAGATCGAGTTAACGACCCTGTCCCAATGGGCAAAAAAGTTCCTATGTTAACACCTATGGATTTTGAGTGAAAAATGGCCCGGAAGCGAAAGTGAAAAAAATTCGTATTTTAACCATTTATATGTGTAAGACTCTTAAACTTGAGCATTTCCTTACAGATTCGTCGAAAAACATCGAGAGAAACAAAGGTTTTTCACATAGTGATTCGGGTGCCTCCACGAGGGTCTTTTCGTAAGGGTTGAGGTTGTGAAGTCTTTTCGACAAGAGTAAATGTATTTTTTCTTCCATATTTTAAGCTTAGGAAAATCTTTAGTGGATATGGTATCATACTAAAACGAGAAAACAACTTTTCAGATCGAGTTAACGACCCTGTCTCAATGGGCAAAAAAGTTCCTATGTTAACACCTATGGATTTTGAGTGAAAAATGGCCCGGAAGCGAAAGTGAAAAAAATTCATATTTTAACCATTTATATGTGTAAGACTCTTAAACTTGAGCGTTTCCTTACAGATTCGTCGAAAAACATCGACAGAAACAAAGGTTTTTCACATAGTCATTCGGGTGCCTCCACGAGGGTCTTTTCGTAAGGGTTGAGGTTGTGAAGTCTTTTCGACAAGAGTAAATGTTTTTTTTCTTCCATATTTTACGCTTAGGACAATCTTTAGTTGATATGGTATGATACTAAAACGAGAAAACAACATTTCAGATCGAGTTAAAGACCCTGTCCCAATGGGCAAAAAAGTTCCCATGTTAACACCTATGGATTTTGAGTGAAAAATGGCCCGGAAGCGAAAGTGAAAAAAATTCGTATTTTACCCATTTATATGTGTAAGACTCTTAAACTTGAGCATTTCCTTACAGATTCGTCGAAAAACATCGACAGAAACAAAGGTTTTTCACATAGTCATTCGGGTGCCTCCACGAGGGTCTTTTCGTAAGGGTTGAGGTTGTGAAGTCTTTTCGACAAGAGTAAATGTTTTTTTTCTTCCATATTTTACGCTTAGGACAATCTATAGTGGATATGGTATGATACTAAAACGAGAAAACAACTTTTCAGATCGAGTTAACGACCCTGTCCCAATGGGCAAAAAAGTTCCCATGTTAACAACTATGGATTTTGAGTGAAAAATGGCCCGGAAGCGAAAGTGAAAAAAATTCATATTTTAACCATTTATATGTGTAAGACTCTTAAACTTGAGCGTTTCCTTACAGATTCGTCGAAAAACATCGACAGAAACAAAGGTTTTTCACATAGTGATTCGGGTGCCTCCACGAGGGTCTTTTCGTAAGGGTTGAGGTTGTGAAGTCTTTTCGACAAGAGTAAATGTTTTTTTTCTTCCATATTTTACGCTTAGGACAATCTTTAGTGGATATGGTATGATACTAAAACGTGAAAACAACTTTTCAGATCGAGTTAACGACCCTGTCCCAATGGGCAAAAAAGTTCCTATGTTAACACCTATGGATTTTGAGTGAAAAATGGCCCGGAAGCGAAAGTGAAAAAAATTCGTATTTTAGCCATTTATATGTGTAAGACTCTTAAACTTGATCGTTTTCTTATAGATTCGTCGAAAAACATCGAGAGACACAAAGGTTTTTCACATAGTGATTCGGGTGCCTCCACGAGGGTCTTTTCGTAAGGGTTGAGGTTGTGAAGTCTTTTCGACACGAGTAAATGTATTTTTTCTTCCATATTTTACGCTTAGGACTATCTTTAGTGGATATGGTATGATACTAAAATGAGAAAACAACTTTTCAGATCGAGTTAACGACCCTGTCCCAATGGGCAAAAAAGTTCCTATGTTAACACCTATGGATTTTGAGTGAAAAATGGCCCGGAAGCGAAAGTGAAAAAAATTCGTATTTTAACCATTTATATGTTTAAGACTCTTAAACTTGAGCATTTCCTTACAGATTCGTCGAAAAACATCGAGAGAAACAAAGGTTTTTCACATAGTCATTCGGGTGCCTCCACGAGGGTCTTTTCGTAAGGGTTGAGGTTGTGAAGTCTTTTCGACACGAGTAAATGTTTTTTTTCTTCCATATTTTATGCTTAGGACAATCTTTAGTGATTATGGTATGATACTAAAACGAGAAAACAACTTTTCAGATCGAGTTAACGACCCTGTCCCAATGGGCAAAAAAGTTCCTATGTTAACACCTATGGATTTTGAGTGAAAAATGGCCCGGAAGCGAAAGTGAAAAAAATTTATATTTTAACCATTTATATGTGTAAGACTCTTAAACTTGAGCGTTTCCTTACAGATTCGTCAAAAACATCGACAGAAACAAAGGTTTTTCACATAGTGATTCGGGTGCCTCCACGAGGGTCTTTTCGTAAGGGTTGAGGTTGTGAAGTCTTTTCGACAAGAGTAAATGTTTTTTTTCTTCCATATTTTACGCTTAGGACAATCTATAGTGGATATGGTATGATACTAAAACGAGAAAACAACTTTTCAGATCGAGTTAACGACCCTGTCCCAATGGGCAAAAAAGTTCCCATGTTAACAACTATGGATTTTGAGTGAAAAATGGCCCGGAAGCGAAAGTGAAAAAAATTCGTATTTTACCCATTTATATGTGTAAGACTCTTAAACTTGAGCGTTTCCTTACAGATTCGTCAAAAACATCGACAGAAACAAAGGTTTTTCACATAGTGATTCGGGTGCCTCCACGAGGGTCTTTTCGTAAGGGTTGAGGTTGTGAAGTCTTTTCGACAAGAGTAAATGTTTTTTTTCTTCCATATTTTACGCTTAGGACAATCTATAGTGGATATGGTATGATACTAAAACGAGAAAACAACTTTTCAGATCGAGTTAACGACCCTGTCCCAATGGGCAAAAAAGTTCCCATGTTAACAACTATGGATTTTGAGTGAAAAATGGCCCGGAAGCGAAAGTGAAAAAAATTCGTATTTTACCCATTTATATGTGTAAGACTCTTAAACTTGAGCATTTCCTTACAGATTCGTCGAAAAACATCGAGAGAAACAAAGGTTTTTCACATAGTGATTCGGGTGCCTCCACGAGGGTCTTTTCGTAAGGGTTGAGGTTGTGAAGTCTTTTCGACAAGAGTAAATGTTTTTTTTCTTCCATATTTTAAGCTTAGGACAATCTTTAGTGGATATGGTATCATACTAAAACGAGAAAACAACTTTTCAGATCGAGTTAACGACCCTGTCTCAATGGGCAAAAAAGTTCCTATGTTAACACCTATGGATTTTGAGTGAAAAATGGCCCGGAAGCGAAAGTGAAAAAAATTCATATTTTAACCATTTATATGTGTAAGACTCTTAAACTTGAGCGTTTCCTTACAGATTCGTCGAAAAACATCGACAGAAAATAAGGTTTTTCACATAGTCATTCGGGTGCCTCCACGAGGGTCTTTTCGTAAGGGTTGAGGTTGTGAAGTCTTTTCGACACGAGTAAATGTTTTTTTTCTTCCATATTTTATGCTTAGGACAATCTTTAGTGATTATGGTATGATACTAAAACGAGAAAACAACTTTTCAGATCGAGTTAACGACCCTGTCCCAATGGGCAAAAAAGTTCCTATGTTAACACCTATGGATTTTGAGTGAAAAATGGCCCGGAAGCGAAAGTGAAAAAAATTTATATTTTAACCATTTATATGTGTAAGACTCTTAAACTTGAGCGTTTCCTTACAGATTCGTCAAAAACATCGACAGAAACAAAGGTTTTTCACATAGTGATTCGGGTGCCTCCACGAGGGTCTTTTCGTAAGGGTTGAGGTTGTGAAGTCTTTTCGACAAGAGTAAATGTTTTTTTTCTTCCATATTTTACGCTTAGGACAATCTATAGTGGATATGGTATGATACTAAAACGAGAAAACAACTTTTCAGATCGAGTTAAAGACCCTGTCCCAATGGGCAAAAAAGTTCCCATGTTAACAACTATGGATTTTGAGTGAAAAATGGCCCGGAAGCGAAAGTGAAAAAAATTCGTATTTTACCCATTTATATGTGTAAGACTCTTAAACTTGAGCATTTCCTTACAGATTCGTCGAAAAACATCGAGAGAAACAAAGGTTTTTCACATAGTGATTCGGGTGCCTCCACGAGGGTCTTTTCGTAAGGGTTGAGGTTGTGAAGTCTTTTCGACAAGAGTAAATGTTTTTTTTCTTCCATATTTTAAGCTTAGGACAATCTTTAGTGGATATGGTATCATACTAAAACGAGAAAACAACTTTTCAGATCGAGTTAACGACCCTGTCTCAATGGGCAAAAAAGTTCCTATGTTAACACCTATGGATTTTGAGTGAAAAATGGCCCGGAAGCGAAAGTGAAAAAAATTCATATTTTAACCATTTATATGTGTAAGACTCTTAAACTTGAGCGTTTCCTTACAGATTCGTCGAAAAACATCGACAGAAAATAAGGTTTTTCACATAGTCATTCGGGTGCCTCCACGAGGGTCTTTTCGTAAGGGTTGAGGTTGTGAAGTCTTTTCGACACGAGTAAATGTTTTTTTTCTTCCATATTTTATGCTTAGGACAATCTTTAGTGATTATGGTATGATACTAAAACGAGAAAACAACTTTTCAGATCGAGTTAACGACCCTGTCCCAATGGGCAAAAAAGTTCCTATGTTAACACCTATGGATTTTGAGTGAAAAATGGCCCGGAAGCGAAAGTGAAAAAAATTTATATTTTAACCATTTATATGTGTAAGACTCTTAAACTTGAGCGTTTCCTTACAGATTCGTCAAAAACATCGACAGAAACAAAGGTTTTTCACATAGTGATTCGGGTGCCTCCACGAGGGTCTTTTCGTAAGGGTTGAGGTTGTGAAGTCTTTTCGACAAGAGTAAATGTTTTTTTTCTTCCATATTTTACGCTTAGGACAATCTATAGTGGATATGGTATGATACTAAAACGAGAAAACAACTTTTCAGATCGAGTTAAAGACCCTGTCCCAATGGGCAAAAAAGTTCCCATGTTAACAACTATGGATTTTGAGTGAAAAATGGCCCGGAAGCGAAAGTGAAAAAAATTCGTATTTTACCCATTTATATGTGTAAGACTCTTAAACTTGAGCATTTCCTTACAGATTCGTCGAAAAACATCGAGAGAAACAAAGGTTTTTCACATAGTGATTCGGGTGCCTCCACGAGGGTCTTTTCGTAAGGGTTGAGGTTGTGAAGTCTTTTCGACAAGAGTAAATGTTTTTTTTCTTCCATATTTTAAGCTTAGGACAATCTTTAGTGGATATGGTATCATACTAAAACGAGAAAACAACTTTTCAGATCGAGTTAACGACCCTGTCTCAATGGGCAAAAAAGTTCCTATGTTAACACCTATGGATTTTGAGTGAAAAATGGCCCGGAAGCGAAAGTGAAAAAAATTCATATTTTAACCATTTATATGTGTAAGACTCTTAAACTTGAGCGTTTCCTTACAGATTCGTCGAAAAACATCGACAGAAAATAAGGTTTTTCACATAGTCATTCGGGTGCCTCCACGAGGGTCTTTTCGTAAGGGTTGAGGTTGTGAAGTCTTTTCGACACGAGTAAATGTTTTTTTTCTTCCATATTTTATGCTTAGGACAATCTTTAGTGATTATGGTATGATACTAAAACGAGAAAACAACTTTTCAGATCGAGTTAACGACCCTGTCCCAATGGGCAAAAAAGTTCCTATGTTAACACCTATGGATTTTGAGTGAAAAATGGCCCGGAAGCGAAAGTGAAAAAAATTTATATTTTAACCATTTATATGTGTAAGACTCTTAAACTTGAGCGTTTCCTTACAGATTCGTCAAAAACATCGACAGAAACAAAGGTTTTTCACATAGTGATTCGGGTGCCTCCACGAGGGTCTTTTCGTAAGGGTTGAGGTTGTGAAGTCTTTTCGACAAGAGTAAATGTTTTTTTTCTTCCATATTTTACGCTTAGGACAATCTATAGTGGATATGGTATGATACTAAAACGAGAAAACAACTTTTCAGATCGAGTTAAAGACCCTGTCCCAATGGGCAAAAAAGTTCCCATGTTAACAACTATGGATTTTGAGTGAAAAATGGCCCGGAAGCGAAAGTGAAAAAAATTCGTATTTTACCCATTTATATGTGTAAGACTCTTAAACTTGAGCATTTCCTTACAGATTCGTCGAAAAACATCGAGAGAAACAAAGGTTTTTCACATAGTGATTCGGGTGCCTCCACGAGGGTCTTTTCGTAAGGGTTGAGGTTGTGAAGTCTTTTCGACAAGAGTAAATGTTTTTTTTCTTCCATATTTTAAGCTTAGGACAATCTTTAGTGGATATGGTATCATACTAAAACGAGAAAACAACTTTTCAGATCGAGTTAACGACCCTGTCTCAATGGGCAAAAAAGTTCCTATGTTAACACCTATGGATTTTGAGTGAAAAATGGCCCGGAAGCGAAAGTGAAAAAAATTCATATTTTAACCATTTATATGTGTAAGACTCTTAAACTTGAGCGTTTCCTTACAGATTCGTCGAAAAACATCGACAGAAAATAAGGTTTTTCACATAGTCATTCGGGTGCCTCCACGAGGGTCTTTTCGTAAGGGTTGAGGTTGTGAAGTCTTTTCGACACGAGTAAATGTTTTTTTTCTTCCATATTTTATGCTTAGGACAATCTTTAGTGATTATGGTATGATACTAAAACGAGAAAACAACTTTTCAGATTGAGTTAACGACCCTGTCCCAATGGGCAAAAAAGTTCCTATGTTAACACCTATGGATTTTGAGTGAAAAATGGCCCGGAAGCGAAAGTGAAAAAAATTTATATTTTAACCATTTATATGTGTAAGACTCTTAAACTTGAGCGTTTCCTTACAGATTCGTCAAAAACATCGACAGAAACAAAGGTTTTTCACATAGTGATTCGGGTGCCTCCACGAGGGTCTTTTCGTAAGGGTTGAGGTTGTGAAGTCTTTTCGACAAGAGTAAATGTTTTTTTTCTTCCATATTTTACGCTTAGGACAATCTATAGTGGATATGGTATGATACTAAAACGAGAAAACAACTTTTCAGATCGAGTTAAAGACCCTGTCCCAATGGGCAAAAAAGTTCCCATGTTAACAACTATGGATTTTGAGTGAAAAATGGCCCGGAAGCGAAAGTGAAAAAAATTCGTATTTTACCCATTTATATGTGTAAGACTCTTAAACTTGAGCATTTCCTTACAGATTCGTCGAAAAACATCGAGAGAAACAAAGGTTTTTCACATAGTGATTCGGGTGCCTCCACGAGGGTCTTTTCGTAAGGGTTGAGGTTGTGAAGTCTTTTCGACAAGAGTAAATGTTTTTTTTCTTCCATATTTTAAGCTTAGGACAATCTTTAGTGGATATGGTATCATACTAAAACGAGAAAACAACTTTTCAGATCGAGTTAACGACCCTGTCTCAATGGGCAAAAAAGTTCCTATGTTAACACCTATGGATTTTGAGTGAAAAATGGCCCGGAAGCGAAAGTGAAAAAAATTCATATTTTAACCATTTATATGTGTAAGACTCTTAAACTTGAGCGTTTCCTTACAGATTCGTCGAAAAACATCGACAGAAACAAAGGTTTTTCACATAGTCATTCGGGTGCCTCCACGAGGGTCTTTTCGTAAGGGTTGAGGTTGTGAAGTCTTTTCGACAAGAGTAAATGTTTTTTTTCTTCCATATTTTACGCTTAGGACAATCTTTAGTTGATATGGTATGATACTAAAACGAGAAAACAACATTTCAGATCGAGTTAAAGACCCTGTCCCAATGGGCAAAAAAGTTCCCATGTTAACACCTATGGATTTTGAGTGAAAAATGGCCCGGAAGCGAAAGTGAAAAAAATTCGTATTTTACCCATTTATATGTGTAAGACTCTTAAACTTGAGCATTTCCTTACAGATTCGTCGAAAAACATCGACAGAAACAAAGGTTTTTCACATAGTCATTCGGGTGCCTCCACGAGGGTCTTTTCGTAAGGGTTGAGGTTGTGAAGTCTTTTCGACAAGAGTAAATGTTTTTTTTCTTCCATATTTTACGCTTAGGACAATCTATAGTGGATATGGTATGATACTAAAACGAGAAAACAACTTTTCAGATCGAGTTAACGACCCTGTCCCAATGGGCAAAAAAGTTCCCATGTTAACAACTATGGATTTTGAGTGAAAAATGGCCCGGAAGCGAAAGTGAAAAAAATTCATATTTTAACCATTTATATGTGTAAGATTCTTAAACATGAGCATTTCCTTACAGATTCGTCGAAAAACATCGACAGAAAATAAGGTTTTTCACATAGTCATTCGGGTGCCTCCACGAGGGTCTTTTCGTAAGGGTTGAGGTTGTTAAGTCTTTTCGACAAGAGTAAATGTATTTTTTCTTCCATATTTTAAGCTTAGCACAATCTTTAGTGGATATGGTATCATACTAAAACGAGAAAACAACTTTTCAGATCGAGTTAACGACCCTGTCTCAATGGGCAAAAAAGTTCCTATGTTAACACCTATGGATTTTGAGTGAAAAATGGCCCGGAAGCGAAAGTGAAAAAAATTCATATTTTAACCATTTATATGTGTAAGACTCTTAAACTTGAGCGTTTCCTTATAGATTCGTCGAAAAACATCGACAGAAACAAAGGTTTTTCACATAGTCATTCGGGTGCCTCCACGAGGGTCTTTTCATAAGGGTTGAGGTTGTGAAGTCTTTTCGACAAGAGTAAATGTTTTTTTTCTTCCATATTTTACGCTTAGGACAATCTTTAGTTGATATGGTATGATACTAAAACGAGAAAACAACATTTCAGATCGAGTTAAAGACCCTGTCCCAATGGGCAAAAAAGTTCCCATGTTAACACCTATGGATTTTGAGTGAAAAATGGCCCGGAAGCGAAAGTGAAAAAAATTCGTATTTTACCCATTTATATGTGTAAGACTCTTAAACTTGAGCATTTCCTTACAGATTCGTCGAAAAACATCGAGAGAAACAAAGGTTTTTCACATAGTGATTCGGGTGCCTCCACGAGGGTCTTTTCGTAAGGGTTGAGGTTGTGAAGTCTTTTCGACAAGAGTAAATGTTTTTTTTCTTCCATATTTTACGCTTAGGACAATCTATAGTGGATATGGTATGATACGAAAACGAGAAAACAACTTTTCAGATCGAGTTAACGACCCTGTCCCAATGGGCAAAAAAGTTCCCATGTTAACAACTATGGATTTTGAGTGAAAAATGGCCCGGAAGCGAAAGTGAAAAAAATTCATATTTTAACCATTTATATGTGTAAGACTCTTAAACTTGAGCGTTTCCTTACAGATTCGTCGAAAAACATCGACAGAAACAAAGGTTTTTCACAGTCATTCGGGTGCCTCCACGAGGGTCTTTTCGTAAGGGTTGAGGTTGTGAAGTCTTTTCGACAAGAGTAAATGTTTTTTTTCTTCCATATTTTACGCTTAGGACAATCTTTAGTGGATATGGTATGATACTAAAACGTGAAAACAACTTTTCAGATCAAGTTAACGACCCTGTCCCAATGGGCAAAAAAGTTCCTATGTTAACACCTATGGATTTTGAGTGAAAAATGGCCCGGAAGCGAAAGTGAAAAAAATTCGTATTTTAGCCATTTATATGTGTAAGACTCTTAAACTTGATCGTTTTCTTATAGATTCGTCGAAAAACATCGAGAGACACAAAGGTTTTTCACATAGTGATTTGGGTGCCTCCACGAGGGTCTTTTCGTAAGGGTTGAGGTTGTGAAGTCTTTTCGACAAGAGTAAATGTTTTTTTTCTTCCATATTTTACGCTTAGGACAATCTATAGTGGATATGGTATGATACGAAAACGAGAAAACAACTTTTCAGATCGAGTTAACGACCCTGTCCCAATGGGCAAAAAAGTTCCCATGTTAACAACTATGGATTTTGAGTGAAAAATGGCCCGGAAGCGAAAGTGAAAAAAATTCATATTTTAACCATTTATATGTGTAAGACTCTTAAACTTGAGCGTTTCCTTACAGATTCGTCGAAAAACATCGACAGAAACAAAGGTTTTTCACATAGTCATTCGGGTGCCTCCACGAGGGTCTTTTCGTAAGGGTTGAGGTTGTGAAGTCTTTTCGACAAGAGTAAATGTTTTTTTTATTCCATATTTTACGCTTAGGACAATCTTTAGTGGATATGGTATGATACTAAAACGTGAAAACAACTTTTCAGATCAAGTTAACGACCCTGTCCCAATGGGCAAAAAAGTTCCTATGTTAACACCTATGGATTTTGAGTGAAAAATGGCCCGGAAGCGAAAGTGAAAAAAATTCGTATTTTAGCCATTTATATGTGTAAGACTCTTAAACTTGATCGTTTTCTTATAGATTCGTCGAAAAACATCGAGAGACACAAAGGTTTTTCACATAGTGATTTGGGTGCCTCCACGAGGGTCTTTTCGTAAGGGTTGAGGTTGTGAAGTCTTTTCGACACGAGTAAATGTATTTTTTCTTCCATATTTTACGCTTAGGACTATCTTTAGTGGATATGGTATGATACTAAAATGAGAAAACAACTTTTCAGATCGAGTTAACGACCCTGTCCCAATGGGCAAAAAAGTTCCTATGTTAACACCTATGGATTTTGAGTGAAAAATGGCCCGGAAGCGAAAGTGAAAAAAATTCGTATTTTAACCATTTATATGTTTAAGACTCTTAAACTTGAGCATTTCCTTACAGATTCGTCGAAAAACATCGAGAGAAACAAAGGTTTTTCACATAGTCATTCGGGTGCCTCCACGAGGGTCTTTTCGTAAGGGTTGAGGTTGTGAAGTCTTTTCGACACGAGTAAATGTTTTTTTTCTTCCATATTTTATGCTTAGGACAATCTTTAGTGATTATGGTATGATACTAAAACGAGAAAACAACTTTTCAGATCGAGTTAACGACCCTGTCCCAATGGGCAAAAAAGTTCCTATGTTAACACCTATGGATTTTGAGTGAAAAATGGCCCGGAAGCGAAAGTGAAAAAAATTTATATTTTAACCATTTATATGTGTAAGACTCTTAAACTTGAGCGTTTCCTTACAGATTCGTCAAAAACATCGACAGAAACAAAGGTTTTTCACATAGTGATTCGGGTGCCTCCACGAGGGTCTTTTCGTAAGGGTTGAGGTTGTGAAGTCTTTTCGACAAGAGTAAATGTATTTTTTCTTCCATATTTTAAGCTTAGGACAATCTTTAGTGGATATGGTATCATACTAAAACGAGAAAACAACTTTTCAGATCGAGTTAACGACCCTGTCTCAATGGGCAAAAAAGTTCCTATGTTAACACCTATGGATTTTGAGTGAAAAATGGCCCGGAAGCGAAAGTGAAAAAAATTCATATTTTAACCATTTATATGTGTAAGACTCTTAAACTTGAGCGTTTCCTTACAGATTCGTCGAAAAACATCGACAGAAACAAAGGTTTTTCACATAGTCATTCGGTTTCCTCCACGAGGGTCTTTTCGTAAGGGTTGAGGTTGTGAAGTCTTTTCGACACGAGTAAATGTTTTTTTTCTTCCATATTTTATGCTTAGGACAATCTTTAGTGATTATGGTATGATACTAAAACGAGAAAACAACTTTTCAGATCGAGTTAACGACCCTTTCCCAATTGGCAAAAAAGTTCCTATGTTAACACCTATGGATTTTGAGTGAAAAATGGCCCGGAAGCGAAAGTGAAAAAAATTCATATTTTAACCATTTATATGTGTAAGATTCTTAAACATGAGCATTTCCTTACAGATTCGTCGAAAAACATCGACAGAAAATAAGGTTTTTCACATAGTCATTCGGGTGCCTCCACGAGGGTCTTTTCGTAAGGGTTGAGGTTGTTAAGTCTTTTCGACAAGAGTAAATGTATTTTTTCTTCCATATTTTAAGCTTAGCACAATCTTTAGTGGATATGGTATCATACTAAAACGAGAAAACAACTTTTCAGATCGAGTTAACGACCCTGTCTCAATGGGCAAAAAAGTTCCTATGTTAACACCTATGGATTTTGAGTGAAAAATGGCCCGGAAGCGAAAGTGAAAAAAATTCATATTTTAACCATTTATATGTGTAAGACTCTTAAACTTGAGCGTTTCCTTATAGATTCGTCGAAAAACATCGACAGAAACAAAGGTTTTTCACATAGTCATTCGGGTGCCTCCACGAGGGTCTTTTCATAAGGGTTGAGGTTGTGAAGTCTTTTCGACAAGAGTAAATGTTTTTTTTCTTCCATATTTTACGCTTAGGACAATCTTTAGTTGATATGGTATGATACTAAAACGAGAAAACAACATTTCAGATCGAGTTAAAGACCCTGTCCCAATGGGCAAAAAAGTTCCCATGTTAACACCTATGGATTTTGAGTGAAAAATGGCCCGGAAGCGAAAGTGAAAAAAATTCGTATTTTACCCATTTATATGTGTAAGACTCTTAAACTTGAGCATTTCCTTACAGATTCGTCGAAAAACATCGAGAGAAACAAAGGTTTTTCACATAGTGATTCGGGTGCCTCCACGAGGGTCTTTTCGTAAGGGTTGAGGTTGTGAAGTCTTTTCGACAAGAGTAAATGTTTTTTTTCTTCCATATTTTACGCTTAGGACAATCTATAGTGGATATGGTATGATACGAAAACGAGAAAACAACTTTTCAGATCGAGTTAACGACCCTGTCCCAATGGGCAAAAAAGTTCCCATGTTAACAACTATGGATTTTGAGTGAAAAATGGCCCGGAAGCGAAAGTGAAAAAAATTCATATTTTAACCATTTATATGTGTAAGACTCTTAAACTTGAGCGTTTCCTTACAGATTCGTCGAAAAACATCGACAGAAACAAAGGTTTTTCACAGTCATTCGGGTGCCTCCACGAGGGTCTTTTCGTAAGGGTTGAGGTTGTGAAGTCTTTTCGACAAGAGTAAATGTTTTTTTTATTCCATATTTTACGCTTAGGACAATCTTTAGTGGATATGGTATGATACTAAAACGTGAAAACAACTTTTCAGATCAAGTTAACGACCCTGTCCCAATGGGCAAAAAAGTTCCTATGTTAACACCTATGGATTTTGAGTGAAAAATGGCCCGGAAGCGAAAGTGAAAAAAATTTATATTTTAACCATTTATATGTGTAAGACTCTTAAACTTGAGCGTTTCCTTACAGATTCGTCAAAAACATCGACAGAAACAAAGGTTTTTCACATAGTGATTCGGGTGCCTCCACGAGGGTCTTTTCGTAAGGGTTGAGGTTGTGAAGTCTTTTCGACAAGAGTAAATGTTTTTTTTCTTCCATATTTTACGCTTAGGACAATCTATAGTGGATATGGTATGATACTAAAACGAGAAAACAACTTTTAAGATCGAGTTAACGACCCTGTCCCAATGGGCAAAAAAGTTCCCATGTTAACAACTATGGATTTTGAGTGAAAAATGGCCCGGAAGCGAAAGTGAAAAAAATTCGTATTTTACCCATTTATATGTGTAAGACTCTTAAACTTGAGCATTTCCTTACAGATTCGTCGAAAAACATCGAGAGAAACAAAGGTTTTTCACATAGTGATTCGGGTGCCTCCACGAGGGTCTTTTCGTAAGGGTTGAGGTTGTGAAGTCTTTTCGACACGAGTAAATGTTTTTTTTCTTCCATATTTTATGCTTAGGACAATCTTTAGTGATTATGGTATGATACTAAAACGAGAAAACAACTTTTCAGATCGAGTTAACGACCCTGTCCCAATGGGCAAAAAAGTTCCTATGTTAACACCTATGGATTTTGAGTGAAAAATGGCCCGGAAGCGAAAGTGAAAAAAATTTATATTTTAACCATTTATATGTGTAAGACTCTTAAACTTGAGCGTTTCCTTACAGATTCGTCAAAAACATCGACAGAAACAAAGGTTTTTCACATAGTGATTCGGGTGCCTCCACGAGGGTCTTTTCGTAAGGGTTGAGGTTGTGAAGTCTTTTCGACAAGAGTAAATGTTTTTTTTCTTCCATATTTTACGCTTAGGACAATCTATAGTGGATATGGTATGATACGAAAACGAGAAAACAACTTTTCAGATCGAGTTAACGACCCTGTCCCAATGGGCAAAAAAGTTCCCATGTTAACAACTATGGATTTTGAGTGAAAAATGGCCCGGAAGCGAAAGTGAAAAAAATTCATATTTTAACCATTTATATGTGTAAGACTCTTAAACTTGAGCGTTTCCTTACAGATTCGTCGAAAAACATCGACAGAAACAAAGGTTTTTCACATAGTCATTCGGGTGCCTCCACGAGGGTCTTTTCGTAAGGGTTGAGGTTGTGAAGTCTTTTCGACAAGAGTAAATGTTTTTTTTCTTCCATATTTTACGCTTAGGACAATCTTTAGTGGATATGGTATGATACTAAAACGTGAAAACAACTTTTCAGATCAAGTTAACGACCCTGTCCCAATGGGCAAAAAAGTTCCTATGTTAACACCTATGGATTTTGAGTGAAAAATGGCCCGGAAGCGAAAGTGAAAAAAATTCGTATTTTAGCCATTTATATGTGTAAGACTCTTAAACTTGATCGTTTTCTTATAGATTCGTCGAAAAACATCGAGAGACACAAAGGTTTTTCACATAGTGATTTGGGTGCCTCCACGAGGGTCTTTTCGTAAGGGTTGAGGTTGTGAAGTCTTTTCGACACGAGTAAATGTATTTTTTCTTCCATATTTTACGCTTAGGACTATCTTTAGTGGATATGGTATGATACTAAAATGAGAAAACAACTTTTCAGATCGAGTTAACGACCCTGTCCCAATGGGCAAAAAAGTTCCTATGTTAACACCTATGGATTTTGAGTGAAAAATGGCCCGGAAGCGAAAGTGAAAAAAATTCGTATTTTAACCATTTATATGTTTAAGACTCTTAAACTTGAGCATTTCCTTACAGATTCGTCGAAAAACATCGAGAGAAACAAAGGTTTTTCACATAGTCATTCGGGTGCCTCCACGAGGGTCTTTTCGTAAGGGTTGAGGTTGTGAAGTCTTTTCGACACGAGTAAATGTTTTTTTTCTTCCATATTTTATGCTTAGGACAATCTTTAGTGATTATGGTATGATACTAAAACGAGAAAACAACTTTTCAGATCGAGTTAACGACCCTGTCCCAATGGGCAAAAAAGTTCCTATGTTAACACCTATGGATTTTGAGTGAAAAATGGCCCGGAAGCGAAAGTGAAAAAAATTTATATTTTAACCATTTATATGTGTAAGACTCTTAAACTTGAGCGTTTCCTTACAGATTCGTCAAAAACATCGACAGAAACAAAGGTTTTTCACATAGTGATTCGGGTGCCTCCACGAGGGTCTTTTCGTAAGGGTTGAGGTTGTGAAGTCTTTTCGACAAGAGTAAATGTTTTTTTTCTTCCATATTTTACGCTTAGGACAATCTATAGTGGATATGGTATGATACTAAAACGAGAAAACAACTTTTAAGATCGAGTTAACGACCCTGTCCCAATGGGCAAAAAAGTTCCCATGTTAACAACTATGGATTTTGAGTGAAAAATGGCCCGGAAGCGAAAGTGAAAAAAATTCGTATTTTACCCATTTATATGTGTAAGACTCTTAAACTTGAGCATTTCCTTACAGATTCGTCGAAAAACATCGAGAGAAACAAAGGTTTTTCACATAGTGATTCGGGTGCCTCCACGAGGGTCTTTTCGTAAGGGTTGAGGTTGTGAAGTCTTTTCGACAAGAGTAAATGTTTTTTTTCTTCCATATTTTACGCTTAGGACAATCTTTAGTGGATATGGTATCATACTAAAACGAGAAAACAACTTTTCAGATCGAGTTAACGACCCTGTCTCAATGGGCAAAAAAGTTCCTATGTTAACACCTATGGATTTTGAGTGAAAAATGGCCCGGAAGCGAAAGTGAAAAAAATTCATATTTTAACCATTTATATGTGTAAGACTCTTAAACTTGAGCGTTTCCTTACAGATTCGTCGAAAAACATCGACAGAAAATAAGGTTTTTCACATAGTCATTCGGGTGCCTCCACGAGGGTCTTTTCGTAAGGGTTGAGGTTGTTAAGTCTTTTCGACAAGAGTAAATGTATTTTTTCTTCCATATTTTAAGCTTAGGACAATCTTTAGTGGATATGGTATCATACTAAAACGAGAAAACAACTTTTCAGATCGAGTTAACGACCCTGTCTCAATGGGCAAAAAAGTTCCTATGTTAACACCTATGGATTTTGAGTGAAAAATGGCCCGGAAGCGAAAGTGAAAAAAATTCATATTTTAACCATTTATATGTGTAAGACTCTTAAACTTGAGCGTTTCCTTACAGATTCGTCGAAAAACATCGACAGAAACAAAGGTTTTTCACATAGTCATTCGGTTTCCTCCACGAGGGTCTTTTCGTAAGGGTTGAGGTTGTGAAGTCTTTTCGACACGAGTAAATGTTTTTTTTCTTCCATATTTTATGCTTAGGACAATCTTTAGTGATTATGGTATGATACTAAAACGAGAAAACAACTTTTCAGATCGAGTTAACGACCCTGTCCCAATGGGCAAAAAAGTTCCTATGTTAACACCTATGGATTTTGAGTGAAAAATGGCCCGGAAGCGAAAGTGAAAAAAATTCATATTTTAACCATTTATATGTGTAAGACTCTTAAACTTGAGCGTTTCCTTACAGATTCGTCGAAAAACATCGACAGAAAATAAGGTTTTTCACATAGTCATTCGGGTGCCTCCACGAGGGTCTTTTCGTAAGGGTTGAGGTTGTTAAGTCTTTTCGACAAGAGTAAATGTATTTTTTCTTCCATATTTTAAGCTTAGGACAATCTTTAGTGGATATGGTATCATACTAAAACGAGAAAACAACTTTTCAGATCGAGTTAACGACCCTGTCTAAATGGGCAAAAAAGTTCCTATGTTAACACCTATGGATTTTGAGTGAAAAATGGCCCGGAAGCGAAAGTGAAAAAAATTCATATTTTAACCATTTATATGTGTAAGACTCTTAAACTTGAGCGTTTCCTTACAGATTCGTCGAAAAACATCGACAGAAACAAAGGTTTTTCACATAGTCATTCGGTTTCCTCCACGAGGGTCTTTTCGTAAGGGTTGAGGTTGTGAAGTCTTTTCGACACGAGTAAATGTTTTTTTTCTTCCATATTTTATGCTTAGGACAATCTTTAGTGATTATGGTATGATACTAAAACGAGAAAACAACTTTTCAGATCGAGTTAACGACCCTGTCCCAATGGGCAAAAAAGTTCCTATGTTAACACCTATGGATTTTGAGTGAAAAATGGCCCGGAAGCGAAAGTGAAAAAAATTCGTATTTTAACCATTTATATGTGTAAGACTCTTAAACTTGAGCATTTCCTTACAGATTCGTCGAAAAACATCGAGAGAAACAAAGGTTTTTCACATAGTGATTCGGGTGCCTCCACGAGGGTCTTTTCGTAAGGGTTGAGGTTGTGAAGTCTTTTCGACAAGAGTAAATGTATTTTTTCTTCCATATTTTAAGCTTAGGAAAATCTTTAGTGGATATGGTATCATACTAAAACGAGAAAACAACTTTTCAGATCGAGTTAACGACCCTGTCTCAATGGGCAAAAAAGTTCCTATGTTAACACCTATGGATTTTGAGTGAAAAATGGCCCGGAAGCGAAAGTGAAAAAAATTCATATTTTAACCATTTATATGTGTAAGACTCTTAAACTTGAGCGTTTCCTTATAGATTCGTCGAAAAACATCGACAGAAACAAAGGTTTTTCACATAGTGATTCGGGTGCCTCCACGAGGGTCTTTTCGTAAGGGTTGAGGTTGTGAAGTCTTTTCGACAAGAGTAAATGTTTTTTTTCTTCCATATTTTACGCTTAGGACAATCTTTAGTTGATATGGTATGATACTAAAACGAGAAAACAACATTTCAGATCGAGTTAAAATCCCTGTCCCAATGGGCAAAAAAGTTCCCATGTTAACACCTATGGATTTTGAGTGAAAAATGGCCCGGAAGCGAAAGTGAAAAAAATTCGTATTTTACCCATTTATATGTGTAAGACTCTTAAACTTGAGCATTTCCTTACAGATTCGTCGAAAAACATCGAGAGAAACAAAGGTTTTTCACATAGTGATTCGGGTGCCTCCACGAGGGTCTTTTCGTAAGGGTTGAGGTTGTGAAGTCTTTTCGACAAGAGTAAATGTTTTTTTTCTTCCATATTTTATGCTTAGGACAATCTTTAGTGATTATGGTATGATACTAAAACGAGAAAACAACTTTTCAGATCGAGTTAACGACCCTGTCCCAATGGGCAAAAAAGTTCCTATGTTAACACCTATGGATTTTGAGTGAAAAATGGCCCGGAAGCGAAAGTGAAAAAAATTCATATTTTAACCATTTATATGTGTAAGACTCTTAAACTTGAGCGTTTCCTTACAGATTCGTCGAAAAACATCGACAGAAAATAAGGTTTTTCACATAGTCATTCGGGTGCCTCCACGAGGGTCTTTTCGTAAGGGTTGAGGTTGTTAAGTCTTTTCGACAAGAGTAAATGTATTTTTTCTTCCATATTTTAAGCTTAGGACAATCTTTAGTGGATATGGTATCATACTAAAACGAGAAAACAACTTTTCAGATCGAGTTAACGACCCTGTCTAAATGGGCAAAAAAGTTCCTATGTTAACACCTATGGATTTTGAGTGAAAAATGGCCCGGAAGCGAAAGTGAAAAAAATTCATATTTTAACCATTTATATGTGTAAGACTCTTAAACTTGAGCGTTTCCTTACAGATTCGTCGAAAAACATCGACAGAAACAAAGGTTTTTCACATAGTCATTCGGTTTCCTCCACGAGGGTCTTTTCGTAAGGGTTGAGGTTGTGAAGTCTTTTCGACACGAGTAAATGTTTTTTTTCTTCCATATTTTATGCTTAGGACAATCTTTAGTGATTATGGTATGATACTAAAACGAGAAAACAACTTTTCAGATCGAGTTAACGACCCTGTCCCAATGGGCAAAAAAGTTCCTATGTTAACACCTATGGATTTTGAGTGAAAAATGGCCCGGAAGCGAAAGTGAAAAAAATTCGTATTTTAACCATTTATATGTGTAAGACTCTTAAACTTGAGCATTTCCTTACAGATTCGTCGAAAAACATCGAGAGAAACAAAGGTTTTTCACATAGTGATTCGGGTGCCTCCACGAGGGTCTTTTCGTAAGGGTTGAGGTTGTGAAGTCTTTTCGACAAGAGTAAATGTATTTTTTCTTCCATATTTTAAGCTTAGGAAAATCTTTAGTGGATATGGTATCATACTAAAACGAGAAAACAACTTTTCAGATCGAGTTAACGACCCTGTCTCAATGGGCAAAAAAGTTCCTATGTTAACACCTATGGATTTTGAGTGAAAAATGGCCCGGAAGCGAAAGTGAAAAAAATTCATATTTTAACCATTTATATGTGTAAGACTCTTAAACTTGAGCGTTTCCTTATAGATTCGTCGAAAAACATCGACAGAAACAAAGGTTTTTCACATAGTGATTCGGGTGCCTCCACGAGGGTCTTTTCGTAAGGGTTGAGGTTGTGAAGTCTTTTCGACAAGAGTAAATGTTTTTTTTCTTCCATATTTTACGCTTAGGACAATCTTTAGTTGATATGGTATGATACTAAAACGAGAAAACAACATTTCAGATCGAGTTAAAATCCCTGTCCCAATGGGCAAAAAAGTTCCCATGTTAACACCTATGGATTTTGAGTGAAAAATGGCCCGGAAGCGAAAGTGAAAAAAATTCGTATTTTACCCATTTATATGTGTAAGACTCTTAAACTTGAGCATTTCCTTACAGATTCGTCGAAAAACATCGAGAGAAACAAAGGTTTTTCACATAGTGATTCGGGTGCCTCCACGAGGGTCTTTTCGTAAGGGTTGAGGTTGTGAAGTCTTTTCGACAAGAGTAAATGTTTTTTTTGTTCCATATTTTACGCTTAGGACAATCTATAGTGGATATGGTATGATACTAAAACGAGAAAACAACTTTTCAGATCGAGTTAAAGACCCTGTCCCAATGGGCAAAAAAGTTCCTATGTTAACACCTATGGATTTTGAGTGAAAAATGGCCCGGAAGCGAAAGTGAAAAAAATTCATATTTTAACCATTTATATGTGTAAGACTCTTAAACTTGAGCGTTTCCTTACAGATTCGTCGAAAAACATCGACAGAAAATAAGGTTTTTCACATAGTCATTCGGGTGCCTCCACGAGGGTCTTTTCGTAAGGGTTGAGGTTGTTAAGTCTTTTCGACAAGAGTAAATGTATTTTTTCTTCCATATTTTAAGCTTAGGACAATCTTTAGTGGATATGGTATCATACTAAAACGAGAAAACAACTTTTCAGATCGAGTTAACGACCCTGTCTAAATGGGCAAAAAAGTTCCTATGTTAACACCTATGGATTTTGAGTGAAAAATGGCCCGGAAGCGAAAGTGAAAAAAATTCATATTTTAACCATTTATATGTGTAAGACTCTTAAACTTGAGCGTTTCCTTACAGATTCGTCGAAAAACATCGACAGAAACAAAGGTTTTTCACATAGTCATTCGGTTTCCTCCACGAGGGTCTTTTCGTAAGGGTTGAGGTTGTGAAGTCTTTTCGACACGAGTAAATGTTTTTTTTCTTCCATATTTTATGCTTAGGACAATCTTTAGTGATTATGGTATGATACTAAAACGAGAAAACAACTTTTCAGATCGAGTTAACGACCCTGTCCCAATGGGCAAAAAAGTTCCTATGTTAACACCTATGGATTTTGAGTGAAAAATGGCCCGGAAGCGAAAGTGAAAAAAATTCGTATTTTAACCATTTATATGTGTAAGACTCTTAAACTTGAGCATTTCCTTACAGATTCGTCGAAAAACATCGAGAGAAACAAAGGTTTTTCACATAGTGATTCGGGTGCCTCCACGAGGGTCTTTTCGTAAGGGTTGAGGTTGTGAAGTCTTTTCGACAAGAGTAAATGTATTTTTTCTTCCATATTTTAAGCTTAGGAAAATCTTTAGTGGATATGGTATCATACTAAAACGAGAAAACAACTTTTCAGATCGAGTTAACGACCCTGTCTCAATGGGCAAAAAAGTTCCTATGTTAACACCTATGGATTTTGAGTGAAAAATGGCCCGGAAGCGAAAGTGAAAAAAATTCATATTTTAACCATTTATATGTGTAAGACTCTTAAACTTGAGCGTTTCCTTATAGATTCGTCGAAAAACATCGACAGAAACAAAGGTTTTTCACATAGTGATTCGGGTGCCTCCACGAGGGTCTTTTCGTAAGGGTTGAGGTTGTGAAGTCTTTTCGACAAGAGTAAATGTTTTTTTTCTTCCATATTTTACGCTTAGGACAATCTTTAGTTGATATGGTATGATACTAAAACGAGAAAACAACATTTCAGATCGAGTTAAAATCCCTGTCCCAATGGGCAAAAAAGTTCCCATGTTAACACCTATGGATTTTGAGTGAAAAATGGCCCGGAAGCGAAAGTGAAAAAAATTCGTATTTTACCCATTTATATGTGTAAGACTCTTAAACTTGAGCATTTCCTTACAGATTCGTCGAAAAACATCGAGAGAAACAAAGGTTTTTCACATAGTGATTCGGGTGCCTCCACGAGGGTCTTTTCGTAAGGGTTGAGGTTGTGAAGTCTTTTCGACAAGAGTAAATGTTTTTTTTGTTCCATATTTTACGCTTAGGACAATCTATAGTGGATATGGTATGATACTAAAACGAGAAAACAACTTTTCAGATCGAGTTAAAGACCCTGTCCCAATGGGCAAAAAAGTTCCCATGTTAACAACTATGGATTTTGAGTGAAAAATGGCCCGTAAGCGAAAGTGAAAAAAATTCATATTTTAACCATTTATATGTGTAAGACTCTTAAACTTGAGCGTTTCCTTACAGATTCGTCGAAAAACATCGACAGAAAATAAGGTTTTTCACATAGTCATTCGGGTGCCTCCACGAGGGTCTTTTCGTAAGGGTTGAGGTTGTGAAGTCTTTTCGACAAGAGTAAATGTTTTTTTTCTTCCATATTTTACGCTTAGGACAATCTTTAGTGGATATGGTATGATACTAAAACGTGAAAACAACTTTTCAGATCGAGTTAACGACCCTGTCCCAATGGGCAAAAAAGTTCCTATGTTAACACCTATGGATTTTGAGTGAAAAATGGCCCGGAAGCGAAAGTGAAAAAAATTCGTATTTTAACCATTTATATGTGTAAGACTCTTAAACTTGAGCGTTTTCTTATAGATTCGTCGAAAAACATCGAGAGACACAAAGGTTTTTCACATAGTGATTCGGGTGCCTCCACGAGGGTCTTTTCGTAAGGGTTGAGGTTGTGAAGTCTTTTCGACACGAGTAAATGTATTTTTTCTTCCATATTTTAAGCTTAGGACAATCTTTAGTGGATATGGTATGATACTAAAACGAGAAAAAAACTTTTCAGATCGAGTTAACGACCCTGTCTCAATGGGCAAAAAAGTTCCTATGTTAACACCTATGGATTTTGAGTGAAAAATGGCCCGGAAGCGAAAGTGAAAAAAATTCGTATTTTAACCATTTATATGTGTAAGACTCTTAAACTTGAGCGTTTCCTTACAGATTCGTCGAAAAACATCGAGAGAAACAAAGGTTTTTCACATAGTCATTCGGGTGCCTCCACGAGGGTCTTTTCGTAAGGGTTGAGGTTGTGAAGTCTTTTCGACAAGAGTAAATGTTTTTTTTCTTCCATATTTTATGCTTAGGACAATCTTTAGTGGATATGGTATGATACTAAAACGAGAAAATAACTTTTCAGATCGAGTTAAAGACCCTGTCCCAATGGTTAAAAAAGTTCCCATGTTAACACCTATGGATTTTGAGTGAAAAATGGCCCGGAAGCGAAAGTGAAAAAAATTCGTATTTTACCCATTTATATGTGTAAGACTCTTAAACTTGAGCATTTCCTTACAGATTCGTCGAAAAACATCGAGAGAAACAAAGGTTTTTCACATAGTGATTCGGGTGCCTCCACGAGGGTCTTTTCGTAAGGGTTGAGGTTGTGAAGTCTTTTCGACACGAGTAAATGTATTTTTTCTTCCATATTTTAAGCTTAGGACAATCTTTAGTGGATATGGTATGATACTAAAACGAGAAAAAAACTTTTCAGATCGAGTTAACGACCCTGTCTCAATGGGCAAAAAAGTTCCTATGTTAACACCTATGGATTTTGAGTGAAAAATGGCCCGGAAGCGAAAGTGAAAAAAATTCATATTTTAACCATTTATATGTGTAAGACTCTTGAACTTGAGCGTTTCCTTATAGATTCGTCGAAAAACATCGACAGAAACAAAGGTTTTTCACATAGTCATTCGGGTGCCTCCACGAGGGTCTTTTCGTAAGGGTTGAGGTTGTGAAGTCTTTTCGACAAGAGTAAATGTTTTTTTTCTTCCATATTTTACGCTTAGGACAATCTTTAGTTGATATGGTATGATACTAAAATGAGAAAACAACATTTCAGATCGAGTTAAAGACCCTGTCCCAATGGGCAAAAAAGTTCCCATGTTAACACCTATGGATTTTGAGTGAAAAATGGCCCGGAAGCGAAAGTGAAAAAAATTCGTATTTTACCCATTTATATGTGTAAGACTCTTAAACTTGAGCATTTCCTTACAGATTCGTCGAAAAACATCGAGAGAAACAAAGGTTTTTCACATAGTGATTCGGGTGCCTCCACGAGGGTCTTTTCGTAAGGGTTGAGGTTGTGAAGTCTTTTCGACAAGAGTAAATGTTTTTTTTGTTCCATATTTTACGCTTAGGACAATCTATAGTGGATATGGTATGATACTAAAACGAGAAAACAACTTTTCAGATCGAGTTAAAGACCCTGTCCCAATGGGCAAAAAAGTTCCCATGTTAACACCTATGGATTTTGAGTGAAAAATGGCCCGGAAGCGAAAGTGAAAAAAATTCATATTTTACCCATTTATATGTGTAAGACTCTTAAACTTGAGCATTTCCTTACAGATTCGTCGAAAAACATCGAGAGAAACAAAGGTTTTTCACATAGTGATTCGGGTGCCTCCACGAGGGTCTTTTCGTAAGGGTTGAGGTTGTAAAGTCTTTTCGACAAGAGTAAATGTTTTTTTTCTTCCATATTTTACGCTTAGGACAATCTTTAGTGGATATGGTATGATACTAAAACGAGAAAACAACTTTTCAGATCGAGTTAAAGACCCTGTCCCAATGGGCAAAAAAGTTCCCATGTTAACACCTATGGATTTTGAGTGAAAAATGGCCCGGAAGCGAAAGTGAAAAAAATTCGTATTTTACCCATTTATATGTGTAAGACTCTTAAACTTGAGCATTTCCTTACAGATTCGTCGAAAAACATCGAGAGAAACAAAGGTTTTTCACATAGTGATTCGGGTGCCTCCACGAGGGTCTTTTCGTAAGGGTTGAGGTTGTAAAGTCTTTTCGACACGAGTAAATGTTTTTTTTCTTCCATATTTTATGCTTAGGACAATCTTTAGTGGATATGGTATGATACTAAAACGAGAAAATAACTTTTCAGATCGAGTTAAAGACCCTGTCCCAATGGTTAAAAAAGTTCCCATGTTAACACCTATGGATTTTGAGTGAAAAATGGCCCGGAAGCGAAAGTGAAAAAAATTCGTATTTTACCCATTTATATGTGTAAGACTCTTAAACTTGAGCATTTCCTTACAGATTCGTCGAAAAACATCGAGAGAAACAAAGGTTTTTCACATAGTGATTCGGGTGCCTCCACGAGGGTCTTTTCGTAAGGGTTGAGGTTGTGAAGTCTTTTCGACACGAGTAAATGTATTTTTTCTTCCATATTTTAAGCTTAGGACAATCTTTAGTGGATATGGTATGATACTAAAACGAGAAAAAAACTTTTCAGATCGAGTTAACGACCCTGTCTCAATGGGCAAAAAAGTTCCTATGTTAACACCTATGGATTTTGAGTGAAAAATGGCCCGGAAGCGAAAGTGAAAAAAATTCATATTTTAACCATTTATATGTGTAAGACTCTTAAACTTGAGCGTTTCCTTATAGATTCGTCGAAAAACATCGACAGAAACAAAGGTTTTTCACATAGTCATTCGGGTGCCTCCACGAGGGTCTTTTCGTAAAGGTTGAGGTTGTGAAGTCTTTTCGACAAGAGTAAATGTTTTTTTTCTTCCATATTTTACGCTTAGGACAATCTTTAGTTGATATGGTATGATACTAAAATGAGAAAACAACATTTCAGATCGAGTTAAAGACCCTGTCCCAATGGGCAAAAAAGTTCCCATGTTAACACCTATGGATTTTGAGTGAAAAATGGCCCGGAAGCGAAAGTGAAAAAAATTCGTATTTTACCCATTTATATGTGTAAGACTCTTAAACTTGAGCATTTCCTTACAGATTCGTCGAAAAACATCGAGAGAAACAAAGGTTTTTCACATAGTGATTCGGGTGCCTCCACGAGGGTCTTTTCGTAAGGGTTGAGGTTGTAAAGTCTTTTCGACAAGAGTAAATGTTTTTTTTCTTCCATATTTTACGCTTAGGACAATCTTTAGTGGATATGGTATGATACTAAAACGAGAAAACAACTTTTCAGATCGAGTTAAAGACCCTGTCCCAATGGGCAAAAAAGTTCCCATGTTAACACCTATGGATTTTGAGTGAAAAATGGCCCGGAAGCGAAAGTGAAAAAAATTCGTATTTTACCCATTTATATGTGTAAGACTCTTAAACTTGAGCATTTCCTTACAGATTCGTCGAAAAACATCGAGAGAAACAAAGGTTTTTCACATAGTGATTCGGGTGCCTCCACGAGGGTCTTTTCGTAAGGGTTGAGGTTGTAAAGTCTTTTCGACAAGAGTAAATGTTTTTTTTCTTCCATATTTTACGCTTAGGACAATCTTTAGTGGATATGGTATGATACTAAAACGAGAAAACAACTTTTCAGATCGAGTTAAAGACCCTGTCCCAATGGGCAAAAAAGTTCCCATGTTAACACCTATGGATTTTGAGTGAAAAATGGCCCGGAAGCGAAAGTGAAAAAAATTCGTATTTTAACCATTTATATGTGTAAGACTCTTAAACTTGAGCGTTTCCTTACAAATTCGTCGAAAAACATCGACAGAAACAAAGGTTTTTCACATAGTCATTCGGGTGCCTCCACGAGGGTCTTTTCGTAAGGGTTGAGGTTGTGAAGTCTTTTCGACACGAGTAAATGTTTTTTTTCTTCCATATTTTACGCTTAGGACAATCTTTAGTGGATATGGTATGATACTAAAACGTGAAAACAACTTTTCAGATCGAGTTAACGACCCTGTCCCAATGGGCAAAAAAGTTCCTATGTTAACACCTATGGATTTTGAGTGAAAAATGGCCCGGAAGCGAAAGTGAAAAAAATTCGTATTTTAACCATTTATATGTGTAAGACTCTTAAACTTGAGCGTTTTCTTACAGATTCGTCGAAAAACATCGACAGAAAATAAGGTTTTTCACATAGTCATTAGGGTGCCTCCACGAGGGTCTTTTCGTAAGGGTTGAGGTTGTGAAGTCTTTTCGACAAGAGTAAATGTTTTTTTTCTTCCATATTTTACGCTTAGGAAAATCTTTAGTGGATATGGTATGATACTAAAACGAGAAAACAACTTTTCAGATCGAGTTAAAGACTCTGTCCCAATGGGCAAAAAAGTTCCCATGTTAACACCTATGGATTTTGAGTGAAAAATGGCCCGGAAGCGAAAGTGAAAAAAATTCGTATTTTACCCATTTATATGTGTAAGACTCTTAAACTTGAGCATTTCCTTACAGATTCGTCGAAAAACATCGAGAGAAACAAAGGTTTTTCACATAGTGATTCGGGTGCCTCCACGAGGGTCTTTTCGTAAGGGTTGAGGTTGTGAGGTCTTTTCGACAAGAGTAAATGTTTTTTTTCTTCCATATTTTACGCTTAGGAAAATCTTTAGTGGATATGGTATGATACTAAAACGAGAAAACAACTTTTCAGATCGAGTTAAAGACCCTGTCCCAATGGGCAAAAAAGTTCCCATGTTAACACCTATGGATTTTGAGTGAAAAATGGCCCGGAAGCGAAAGTGAAAAAAATTCGTATTTTACCCATTTATATGTGTAAGACTCTTAAACTTGAGCATTTCCTTACAGATTCGTCGAAAAACATCGAGAGAAACAAAGGTTTTTCACATAGTGATTCGGGTGCCTCCACGAGGGTCTTTTCGTAAGGGTTGAGGTTGTGAAGTCTTTTCGACACGAGTAAATGTTTTTTTTCTTCCATATTTTATGCTTAGGACAATCTTTAGTGGATATGGTATGATACTAAAACATGAAAACAATATTTCAGATCGAGTTAACGACCCTGTCCCAATGGGCAAAAAAGTTCCTATGTTAACACCTATGGATTTTGAGTGAAAAATGGCCCGGAAGCGAAAGTGAAAAAAATTCGTATTTTAACCATTTATATGTGTAAGACGCTTAAACTTGAGCGTTTTCTTATAGATTCGTCGAAAAACATCGAGAGACACAAAGGTTTTTCACATAGTGATTCGGGTGCCTCCACGAGGGTCTTTTCGTAAGGGTTGATGTTGTGAAGTCTTTTCGACACGAGTAAATGTATTTTTTCTTCCATATTTTAAGCTTAGGACAATCTTTAGTGGATATGGTATGATACTAAAACGAGAAAAAAACTTTTCAGATCGAGTTAACGACCCTGTCTCAATGGGCAAAAAAGTTCCTATGTTAACACCTATGGATTTTGAGTGAAAAATGGCCCGGAAGCGAAAGTGAAAAAAATTTGTATTTTAACCATTTATATGTGTAAGACTCTTAAACTTAAGCATTTCCTTACAGATTCGTCGAAAAACATCGAGAGAAACAAAGGTTTTTCACATAGTCATTCGGGTGCCTCCACGAGGGTCTTTTCGTAAGGGTTGAGGTTGTGAAGTCTTTTCGACACGAGTAAATGTTTTTTTTCTTCCATATTTTATGCTTAGGACAATCTTTAGTGTATATGGTATGATACTAAAACGTGAAAACAACGTTTCAGATCGAGTTAACGACCCTGTCCCAATGGGCAAAAAAGTTCCTATGTTAACACCTATGGATTTTGAGTGAAAAATGGCCCGGAAGCGAAAGTGAAAAAAATTCGTATTTTAACAATTTATATGTGTAAGACTCTTAAACTTGAGCGTTTTCTTATAGATTCGTCGAAAAACATCGAGAGACACAAAGGTTTTTCACATAGTGATTCGGGTGCCTCCACGAGGGTCTTTTCGTAAGGGTTGAGGTTGTGAAGTCTTTTCGACACGAGTAAATGTATTTTTTCTTCCATATTTTAAGCTTAGGACAATCTTTAGTGGATATGGTATGATACTAAAACGAGAAAAAAACTTTTCAGATCGAGTTAACGACCCTGTCTCAATGGGCAAAAAAGTTCCTATGTTAACACCTATGGATTTTGAGTGAAAAATGGCCCGGAAGCGAAAGTGAAAAAAATTCGTATTTTAACCATTTATATGTGTAAGACTCTTAAACTTGAGCATTTCCTTACAGATTCGTCGAAAAACATCGAGAGAAACAAAGGTTTTTCACATAGTCATTCGGGTGCCTCCACGAGGGTCTTTTCGTAAGGGTTGAGGTTGTGAAGTCTTTTCGACACGAGTAAATGTTTTTTTTCTTCCATATTTTAAGCTTAGGACAATCTTTAGTGGATATAGTATGATACTAAAACGAGAAAACAACTTTTCAGATCGAGTTAACGACCCTGTCCCAATGGGCAAAAAAGTTCCTATGTTAACACCTATGGATTTTGAGTGAAAAATGGCCCGGAAGCGAAAGTGAAAAAAATTCGTATTTTAACCATTTATATGTGTAAGACTCTTAAACTTGAGCATTTCCTTACAGATTCGTCGAAAAACATCGAGAGAAACAAAGGTTTTTCACATAGTGATTCGGGTGCCTCCACGAGGGTCTTTTCGTAAGGGTTGAGGTTGTGAAGTCTTTTCGACACGAGTAAATGTATTTTTTCTTCCATATTTTAAGCTTAGGACAATCTTTAGTGGATATGGTATGATACTAAAACGAGAAAAAAACTTTTCAGATCGAGTTAACGACCCTGTCTCAATGGGCAAAAAAGTTCCCATGTTAACACCTATGGATTTTGAGTGAAAAATGGCCCGGAAGCGAAAGTGAAAAAAATTCGTATTTTAACCATTTATATGTGTAAGACGCTTAAACTTGAGCGTTTTCTTATAGATTCGTCGAAAAACATCGAGAGACACAAAGGTTTTTCACATAGTGATTCGGGTGCCTCCACGAGGGTCTTTTCGTAAGGGTTGAGGTTGTGAAGTCTTTTCGACACGAGTAAATGTATTTTTTCTTCCATATTTTAAGCTTAGGACAATCTTTAGTGGATATGGTATGATACTAAAACGAGAAAAAAACTTTTCAGATCGAGTTAACGACCCTGTCTCAATGGGCAAAAAAGTTCCTATGTTAACACCTATGGATTTTGAGTGAAAAATGGCCCGGAAGCGAAAGTGAAAAAAATTCGTATTTTAACCATTTATATGTGTAAGACTCTTAAACTTGAGCATTTCCTTACAGATTCGTCGAAAAACATCGAGAGAAACAAAGGTTTTTCACATAGTCATTCGGGTGCCTCCACGAGGGTCTTTTCGTAAGGGTTGAGGTTGTGAAGTCTTTTCGACACGAGTAAATGTTTTTTTTCTTCCATATTTTAAGCTTAGGACAATCTTTAGTGGATATGGTACGATACTAAAACGAGAAAACAACTTTTCAGATCGAGTTAACGACCCTAAGCCAATGGGCAAAAAAGTTCCTATGTTAACACCTATGGATTTTGAGTGAAAAATGGCCCGGAAGCGAAAGTGAAAAAAATTCATATTTTAACCATTTATATGTGTAAGACTCTTAAACTTGAACGTTTCCTTATAGATTCGTCGAAAAACATCGAGAGAAACAAAGGTTTTGCACATAGTGATTCGGGTGCCTCCACGAGGGTCTTTTCGTAAGGGTTGAGGTTGTGAAGTCTTTTCGACACGAGTAAATGTTTTTTTTCTTCCATATTTTAAGCTTAGGACAATCTTTAGTGGATATGGTACGATACTAAAACGAGAAAACAACTTTTCAGATCGAGTTAACGACCCTAAGCCAATGGGCAAAAAAGTTCCTATGTTAACACCTATGGATTTTGAGTGAAAAATGGCCCGGAAGCGAAAGTGAAAAAAATTCATATTTTAACCATTTATATGTGTAAGACTCTTAAACTTGAGCGTTTCCTTATAGATTCGTCGAAAAACATCGAGAGAAACAAAGGTTTTGCACATAGTGATTCGGGTGCCTCCACGAGGGTCTTTTCGTAAGGGTTGAGGTTGTGAAGTCTTTTCGACACGAGTAAATGTTTTTTTTCTTCCATATTTTAAGCTTAGGACAATCTTTAGTGGATATAGTATGATACTAAAACGAGAAAACAATATTTCAGATCGAGTTAACGACCCTGTCCCAATGGGCAAAAAAGTTCCTATGTTAACACCTATGGATTTTGAGTGAAAAATGGCCCGGAAGCGAAAGTGAAAAAAATTCGTATTTTAACCATTTATATGTGTAAGACGCTTAAACTTGAGCGTTTTCTTATAGATTCGTCGAAAAACATCGAGAGACACAAAGGTTTTTCACATAGTGATTCGGGTGCCTCCACGAGGGTCTTTTCGTAAGGGTTGAGGTTGTGAAGTCTTTTCGACACGAGTAAATGTATTTTTTCTTCCATATTTTAAGCTTAGGACAATCTTTAGTGGATATGGTATGATACTAAAACGAGAAAAAAACTTTTCAGATCGAGTTAACGACCCTGTCTCAATGGGCAAAAAAGTTCCTATGTTAACACCTATGGATTTTGAGTGAAAAATGGCCCGGAAGCGAAAGTGAAAAAAATTCGTATTTTAACCATTTATATGTGTAAGACTCTTAAACTTGAGCATTTCCTTACAGATTCGTCGAAAAACATCGAGAGAAACAAAGGTTTTTCACATAGTCATTCGGGTGCCTCCACGAGGGTCTTTTCGTAAGGGTTGAGGTTGTGAAGTCTTTTCGACACAAGTAAATGTATTTTTTCTTCCATATTTTACGCTTAGGACAATCTTTAGTGGATATGGTATGATACTAAAACGAGAAAAAAACTTTTCAAATCGAGTTAACGACCCTGTCCCAATGGGCAAAAAAGTTCCTATGTTAACACAAATGGATTTTGAGTGAAAAATGGCCCGGAAGCGAAAGTGAAAAAAATTTATATTTTAACCATTTATATGTGTAAGACTCTTAAACTTGAGCGTTTCCTTACAGATTCGTCAAAAAACATCGACAGAAACAAAGGTTTTTCACATAGTCATTCGGGTGCCTCCACGAGGGTCTTTTCGTAAGGGTTGAGGTTGTGAAGTCTTTTCGACACGAGTAAATGTTTTTTTTCTTCCATATTTTACGCTTAGGACAATCTTTAGTGGATATGGTATGATACTAAAACGAGAAAACAACTTTTCAGATCGAGTTAACGACCCTGTCCCAATGGGCAAAAAAGTTCCTATGTTAACACCTATGGATTTTGAGTGAAAAATGGCCCGGAATCGAAAGTGAAAAAAATTCGTATTTTCACCATTTATATGTGTAAGACTCTTAAACTTGAGCGTTTTCTTATAGATTCGTCGAAAAACATCGAGAGACACAAAGGTTTTTCACATAGTGATTCGGGTGCCTCCACGAGGGTCTTTTCGTAAGGGTTGAGGTTGTGAAGTCTTTTCGACACGAGTAAATGTATTTTTTCTTCCATATTTTAAGCTTAGGACAATCTTTAGTGGATATGGTATGATACTAAAACGAGAAAAAAACTTTTCAGATCGAGTTAACGACCCTGTCTCAATGGGCAAAAAAGTTCCTATGTTAACACCTATGGATTTTGAGTGAAAAATGACCCGGAAGCGAAAGTGAAAAAAATTCGTATTTTAACCATTTATATGTGTAAGACTCTTAAACTTGAGCATTTCCTTACAGATTCGTCGAAAAACATCGAGAGAAACAAAGGTTTTTCACATAGTCATTCGGGTGCCTCCACGAGGGTCTTTTCGTAAGGGTTGAGGTTGTGAAGTCTTTTCGACACGAGTAAATGTTTTTTTTCTTCCATATTTTAAGCTTAGGACAATCTTTAGTGGATATAGTATGATACTAAAACGAGAAAACAACTTTTCAGATCGAGTTAACGACCCTGTCCCAATGGGCAAAAAAGTTCCTATGTTAACACCTATGGATTTTGAGTGAAAAATGGCCCGGAAGCGAAAGTGAAAAAAATTCGTATTTTAACCATTTATATGTGTAAGACTCTTAAACTTGAGCATTTCCTTACAGATTCGTCGAAAAACATCGAGAGAAACAAAGGTTTTTCACATAGTGATTCGGGTGCCTCCACGAGGGTCTTTTCGTAAGGGTTGAGGTTGTGAAGTCTTTTCGACACGAGTAAATGTTTTTTTTCTTCCATATTTTATGCTTAGGACAATCTTTAGTGGATATGGTATGATACTAAAACGTGAAAACAACGTTTCAGATCGAGTTAACGACCCTGTCCCAATGGGCAAAAAAGTTCCTATGTTAACACCTATGGATTTTGAGTGAAAAATGGCCCGGAAGCGAAAGTGAAAAAAATTCGTATTTTAACCATTTATATGTGTAAGACGCTTAAACTTGAGCGTTTTCTTATAGATTCGTCGAAAAACATCGAGAGACACAAAGGTTTTTCACATAGTGATTCGGGTGCCTCCACGAGGGTCTTTTCGTAAGGGTTGAGGTTGTGAAGTCTTTTCGACACGAGTAAATGTATTTTTTCTTCCATATTTTAAGCTTAGGACAATCTTTAGTGGATATGGTATGATACTAAAACGAGAAAAAAACTTTTCAGATCGAGTTAACGACCCTGTCTCAATGGGCAAAAAAGTTCCTATGTTAACACCTATGGATTTTGAGTGAAAAATGGCCCGGAAGCGAAAGTGAAAAAAATTCGTATTTTAACCATTTATATGTGTAAGACTCTTAAACTTGAGCATTTCCTTACAGATTCGTCGAAAAACATCGAGAGAAACAAAGGTTTTTCACATAGTCATTCGGGTGCCTCCACGAGGGTCTTTTCGTAAGGGTTGAGGTTGTGAAGTCTTTTCGACACGAGTAAATGTTTTTTTTCTTCCATATTTTAAGCTTAGGACAATCTTTAGTGGATATGGTACGATACTAAAACGAGAAAACAACTTTTCAGATCGAGTTAACGACCCTAAGCCAATGGGCAAAAAAGTTCCTATGTTAACACCTATGGATTTTGAGTGAAAAATGGCCCGGAAGCGAAAGTGAAAAAAATTCATATTTTAACCATTTATATGTGTAAGACTCTTAAACTTGAACGTTTCCTTATAGATTCGTCGAAAAACATCGAGAGAAACAAAGGTTTTGCACATAGTGATTCGGGTGCCTCCACGAGGGTCTTTTCGTAAGGGTTGAGGTTGTGAAGTCTTTTCGACACGAGTAAATGTTTTTTTTCTTCCATATTTTAAGCTTAGGACAATCTTTAGTGGATATGGTACGATACTAAAACGAGAAAACAACTTTTCAGATCGAGTTAACGACCCTAAGCCAATGGGCAAAAAAGTTCCTATGTTAACACCTATGGATTTTGAGTGAAAAATGGCCCGGAAGCGAAAGTGAAAAAAATTCATATTTTAACCATTTATATGTGTAAGACTCTTAAACTTGAGCGTTTCCTTATAGATTCGTCGAAAAACATCGAGAGAAACAAAGGTTTTGCACATAGTGATTCGGGTGCCTCCACGAGGGTCTTTTCGTAAGGGTTGAGGTTGTGAAGTCTTTTCGACACGAGTAAATGTTTTTTTTCTTCCATATTTTAAGCTTAGGACAATCTTTAGTGGATATAGTATGATACTAAAACGAGAAAACAATATTTCAGATCGAGTTAACGACCCTGTCCCAATGGGCAAAAAAGTTCCTATGTTAACACCTATGGATTTTGAGTGAAAAATGGCCCGGAAGCGAAAGTGAAAAAAATTCGTATTTTAACCATTTATATGTGTAAGACGCTTAAACTTGAGCGTTTTCTTATAGATTCGTCGAAAAACATCGAGAGACACAAAGGTTTTTCACATAGTGATTCGGGTGCCTCCACGAGGGTCTTTTCGTAAGGGTTGAGGTTGTGAAGTCTTTTCGACACGAGTAAATGTATTTTTTCTTCCATATTTTAAGCTTAGGACAATCTTTAGTGGATATGGTATGATACTAAAACGAGAAAAAAACTTTTCAGATCGAGTTAACGACCCTGTCTCAATGGGCAAAAAAGTTCCTATGTTAACACCTATGGATTTTGAGTGAAAAATGGCCCGGAAGCGAAAGTGAAAAAAATTCGTATTTTAACCATTTATATGTGTAAGACTCTTAAACTTGAGCATTTCCTTACAGATTCGTCGAAAAACATCGAGAGAAACAAAGGTTTTTCACATAGTCATTCGGGTGCCTCCACGAGGGTCTTTTCGTAAGGGTTGAGGTTGTGAAGTCTTTTCGACACAAGTAAATGTATTTTTTCTTCCATATTTTACGCTTAGGACAATCTTTAGTGGATATGGTATGATACTAAAACGAGAAAAAAACTTTTCAAATCGAGTTAACGACCCTGTCCCAATGGGCAAAAAAGTTCCTATGTTAACACAAATGGATTTTGAGTGAAAAATGGCCCGGAAGCGAAAGTGAAAAAAATTTATATTTTAACCATTTATATGTGTAAGACTCTTAAACTTGAGCGTTTCCTTACAGATTCGTCAAAAAACATCGACAGAAACAAAGGTTTTTCACATAGTCATTCGGGTGCCTCCACGAGGGTCTTTTCGTAAGGGTTGAGGTTGTGAAGTCTTTTCGACACGAGTAAATGTTTTTTTTCTTCCATATTTTACGCTTAGGACAATCTTTAGTGGATATGGTATGATACTAAAACGAGAAAACAACTTTTCAGATCGAGTTAACGACCCTGTCCCAATGGGCAAAAAAGTTCCTATGTTAACACCTATGGATTTTGAGTGAAAAATGGCCCGGAAGCGAAAGTGAAAAAAATTCGTATTTTAACCATTTATATGTGTAAGACTCTTAAACTTGAGCATTTCCTTACAGATTCGTCGAAAAACATCGAGAGAAACAAAGGTTTTTCACATAGTGATTCGGGTGCCTCCACGAGGGTCTTTTCGTAAGGGTTGAGGTTGTGAAGTCTTTTCGACACGAGTAAATATTTTTTTTCTTCCATATTTTACGCTTAGGACAATCTTTAGTGGATATGGTATGATACTAAAACGAGAAAAAAACTTTTCAGATCGAGTTAACGACCCTGTCCCAATGGGCAAAAAAGTTCCTATGTTAACACCTATGGATTTTGAGTGAAAAATGGCCCGGAAGCGAAAGTGAAAAAAATTCGTATTTTAACCATCTATATGTGTAAGACTCTTAAACTTGAGCGTTTCCTTACAGATTCGTCGAAAAACATCGACAGAAACAAAGGTTTTTCACATAGTCATTCGGGTGCCTCCACGAGGGTCTTTTCGTAAGGGTTGAGGTTGTGAAGTCTTTTCGACACGAGTAAATGTTTTTTTTCTTCCATATTTTAAGCTTAGGACAATCTTTAGTGGATATGGTACGATACTAAAATGAGAAAACAACTTTTCAGATCGAGTTAACGACCCTGTCCCAATGGGCAAAAAAGTTCCTATGTTAACACCTATGGATTTTGAGTGAAAAATGGCCCGGAAGCGAAAGTGAAAAAAATTCATATTTTAACCATTTATATGTGTAAGACTCTTAAACTTGAGCGTTTCCTTACAGATTCGTCGAAAAACATCGAGAGAAACAAAGGTTTTTCACATAGTCATTCGGGTGCCTCCACGAGGGTCTTTTCGTAAGGGTTGAGGTTGTGAAGTCTTTTCGACACGAGTAAATGTATTTTTTCTTCCATATTTTACGCTTAGGACTATCTTTAGTGGATATGGTATGATACTAAAACGAGAAAACAACTTTTCAGATCGAGTTAACGACCCTGTCCCAATGGGCAAAAAAGTTCCTATGTTAACACCTATGGATTTTGAGTGAAAAATGGCCCGGAAGCGAAAGTGAAAAAAATTCGTATTTTAACCATTTATATGTGTAAGACTCTTAAACTTGAGCATTTCCTTACAGATTCGTCGAAAAACATCGAGAGAAACAAAGGTTTTTCACATAGTCATTCGGGTGCCTCCACGAGGGTCTTTTCGTAAGGGTTGAGGTTGTGAAGTCTTTTCGACACGAGTAAATGTTTTTTTTCTTCCATATTTTACGCTTAGGACAATCTTTAGTGGATATGGTATGATACTAAAACGAGAAAAAAACTTTTCAGATCGAGTTAACGACCCTGTCCCAATGGGCAAAAAAGTTCCTATGTTAACACCTATGGATTTTGAGTGAAAAATGGCCCGGAAGCGAAAGTGAAAAAAATTCATATTTTAACCATTTATATGTGTAAGACTCTTAAACTTGAGTGTTTCCTTACAGATTCGTCGAAAAACATCGAGAGAAACAAAGGTTTTTCACATAGTCATTCGGGTGCCTCCACGAGGGTCTTTTCGTAAGGGTTGAGGTTGTGAAGTCTTTTCGACACGAGTAAATGTATTTTTTCTTCCATATTTTACGCTTAGGACTATCTTTAGTGGATATGGTATGATACTAAAACGAGAAAACAACTTTTCAGATCGAGTTAACGACCCTGTCCCAATGGGCAAAAAAGTTCCTATGTTAACACCTATGGATTTTGAGTGAAAAATGGCCCGGAAGCGAAAGTGAAAAAAATTCGTATTTTAACCATTTATATGTGTAAGACTCTTAAACTTGAGCATTTCCTTACAGATTCGTTGAAAAACATCGAGAGAAACAAAGGTTTTTCACATAGTGATTCGGGTGCCTCCACGAGGGTCTTTTCGTAAGGGTTGAGGTTGTGAAGTCTTTTCGACACGAGTAAATGTTTTTTTTCTTCCATATTTTACGCTTAGGACAATCTTTAGTGGATATAGTATGATACTAAAACGAGAAAAAAACTTTTCAGATCGAGTTAACGACCCTGTCCCAATGGGCAAAAAAGTTCCTATGTTAACACCTATGGATTTTGAGTGAAAAATGGCCCGGAAGCGAAAGTGAAAAAAATTCGTATTTTAACCATCTATATGTGTAAGACTCTTAAACTTGAGCGTTTCCTTACAGATTCGTCGAAAAACATCGACAGAAACAAAGGTTTTTCACATAGTCATTCGGGTGCCTCCACGAGTGTCTTTTCGTAAGGGTTGAGGTTGTGAAGTCTTTTCGACACGAGTAAATGTTTTTTTTCTTCCATATTTTAAGCTTAGGACAATCTTTAGTGGATATGGTACGATACTAAAACGAGAAAACAACTTTTCAGATCGAGTTAACGACCCTGTCCCAATGGGCAAAAAAGTTCCTATGTTAACACCTATGGATTTTGAGTGAAAAATGGCCCGGAAGCGAAAGTGAAAAAAATTCATATTTTAACCATTTATATGTGTAAGACTCTTAAACTTGAGCGTTTCCTTACAGATTCGTCGAAAAACATCGAGAGAAACAAAGTTTTTTCACATAGTCATTCGGGTGCCTCCACGAGGGTCTTTTCGTAAGGGTTGAGGTTGTGAAGTCTTTTCGACACGAGTAAATGTATTTTTTCTTCCATATTTTACGCTTAGGACTATCTTTAGTGGATATGGTATGATACTAAAACGAGAAAACAACTTTTCAGATCGAGTTAACGACCCTGTCCCAATGGGCAAAAAAGTTCCTATGTTAACACCTATGGATTTTGAGTGAAAAATGGCCCGGAAGCGAAAGTGAAAAAAATTCGTATTTTAACCATTTATATGTGTAAGACTCTTAAACTTGAGCATTTCCTTACAGATTCGTTGAAAAACATCGAGAGAAACAAAGGTTTTTCACATAGTGATTCGGGTGCCTCCACGAGGGTCTTTTCGTAAGGGTTGAGGTTGTGAAGTCTTTTCGACACGAGTAAATGTTTTTTTTCTTCCATATTTTACGCTTAGGACAATCTTTAGTGGATATGGTATGATACTAAAACGAGAAAAAAACTTTTCAGATCGAGTTAACGACCCTGTCCCAATGGGCAAAAAAGTTCCTATGTTAACACCTATGGATTTTGAGTGAAAAATGGCCCGGAAGCGAAAGTGAAAAAAATTCATATTTTAACCATTTATGTGTGTAAGACTCTTAAACTTGAGCGTTTCCTTACAGATTCGTCGAAAAACATCGAGAGAAACAAAGGTTTTTCACATAGTCATTCGGGTGCCTCCACGAGGGTCTTTTCGTAAGGGTTGAGGTTGTGAAGTCTTTTCGACACGAGTAAATGTATTTTTTCTTCCATATTTTACGCTTAGGACTATCTTTAGTGGATATGGTATGATACTAAAACGAGAAAACAACTTTTCAGATCGAGTTAACGACCCTGTCCCAATGGGCAAAAAAGTTCCTATGTTAACACCTATGGATTTTGAGTGAAAAATGGCCCGGAAGCGAAAGTGAAAAAAATTCGTATTTTAACCATCTATATGTGTAAGACTCTTAAACTTGAGCATTTCCTTACAGATTCGTCGAAAAACATCGAGAGAAACAAAGGTTTTTCACATAGTGATTCGGGTGCCTCCACGAGGGTCTTTTCGTAAGGGTTGAGGTTGTGAAGTCTTTTCGACACGAGTAAATGTTTTTTTTCTTCCATATTTTAAGCTTAGGACAATCTTTAGTGGATATGGTACGATACTAAAACGAGAAAACAACTTCTCAGATCGAGTTAACGACCCTGTCCCAATGGGCAAAAAAGTTCCTATGTTAACACCTATGGATTTTGAGTGAAAAATGGCCCGGAAGCGAAAGTGAAAAAAATTCGTATTTTAACCATTTATATGTGTAAGACGCTTAAACTTGAGCGTTTTCTTATAGATTCGTCGAAAAACATCGAGAGAAACAAAGGTTTTTCACATAGTGATTCGGGTGCCTCCACGAGGGTCTTTTCGTAAGGGTTGAGGTTGTGAAGTCTTTTCGACACGAGTAAATGTTTTTTTTCTTCCATATTTTACGCTTAGGACAATCTTTAGTGGATATGGTATGATACTAAAACGAGAAAAAAACTTTTCAGATCGAGTTAACGACCCTGTCCCAATGGGCAAAAAAGTTCCTATGTTAACACCTATGGATTTTGAGTGAAAAATGGCCCGGAAGCGAAAGTGAAAAAAATTCGTATTTTAACCATCTATATGTGTAAGACTCTTAAACTTGAGCGTTTCCTTACAGATTCGTCGAAAAAAATCGAGAGAAACAAAGGTTTTTCACATAGTCATTCGGGTGCCTCCACGAGGGTCTTTTCGTAAGGGTTGAGGTTGTGAAGTCTTTTCGACACGAGTAAATGTTTTTTTTCTTCCATATTTTAAGCTTAGGACAATCTTTAGTGGATATGGTACGATACTAAAACGAGAAAACAACTTCTCAGATCGAGTTAACGACCCTGTCCCAATGGGCAAAAAAGTTCCTATGTTAACACCTATGGATTTTGAGTGAAAAATGGCCCGGAAGCGAAAGTGAAAAAAATTCGTATTTTAACCATCTATATGTGTAAGACTCTTAAACTTGAGCGTTTCCTTATAGATTCGTCGAAAAACATCGACAGAAACAAAGGTTTTTCACATAGTGATTCGGGTGCCTCCACGAGGGTCTTTTCGTAAGGGTTGAGGTTGTGAAGTCTTTTCGACACGAGTAAATGTTTTTTTTCTTCCATATTTTACGCTTAGGACAATCTTTAGTGGATATGGTATGATACTAAAACGAGAAAAAAACTTTTCAGATCGAGTTAACGACCCTGTCCCAATGGGCAAAAAAGTTCCTATGTTAACACCTATGGATTTTGAGTGAAAAATGGCCCGGAAGCGAAAGTGAAAAAAATTCATATTTTAACCATTTATATGTGTAAGACTCTTAAACTTGAGCGTTTCCTTACAGATTCGTCGAAAAACATCGAGAGAAACAAAGGTTTTTCACATAGTCATTCGGGTGCCTCCACGAGGGTCTTTTCGTAAGGGTTGAGGTTGTGAAGTCTTTTCGACACGAGTAAATGTTTTTTTTCTTCCATATTTTACGCTTAGGACAATCTTTAGTGGATATGGTATGATACTAAAACGAGAAAAAAACTTTTCAGATCGAGTTAACGACCCTGTCCCAATGGGCAAAAAAGTTCCTATGTTAACACCTATGGATTTTGAGTGAAAAATGGCCCGGAAGCGAAAGTGAAAAAAATTCGTATTTTAACCATCTATATGTGTAAGACTCTTAAACTTGAGCGTTTCCTTACAGATTCGTCGAAAAACATCGACAGAAACAAAGGTTTTTCACATAGTGATTCGGGTGCCTCCACGAGGGTCTTTTCGTAAGGGTTGAGGTTGTGAAGTCTTTTCGACACGAGTAAATGTTTTTTTTCTTCCATATTTTACGCTTAGGACAATCTTTAGTGGATATGGTATGATACTAAAACGAGAAAAAAACTTTTCAGATCGAGTTAACGACCCTGTCCCAATGGGCAAAAAAGTTCCTATGTTAACACCTATGGATTTTAAGTGAAAAATGGCCCGGAAGCGAAAGTGAAAAAAATTCATATTTTAACCATTTATATGTGTAAGACTCTTAAACTTGAGCGTTTCCTTACAGATTCGTCGAAAAACATCGAGAGAAACAAAGGTTTTTCACATAGTCATTCGGGTGCCTCCACGAGGGTCTTTTCGTAAGGGTTGAGGTTGTGAAGTCTTTTCGACACGAGTAAATGTATTTTTTCTTCCATATTTTACGCTTAGGACTATCTTTAGTGGATATGGTATGATAATAAAACGAGAAAACAACTTTTCAGATCGAGTTAACGACCCTGTCCCAATGGGCAAAAAAGTTCCTATGTTAACACCTATGGATTTTGAGTGAAAAATGGCCCGGAAGCGAAAGTGAAAAAAATTCGTATTTTAACCATTTATATGTGTAAGACTCTTAAACTTGAGCATTTCCTTACAGATTCGTTCAAAAACATCGAGAGAAACAAAGGTTTTTCACATAGTGATTCGGGTGCCTCCACGAGGGTCTTTTCGTAAGGGTTGAGGTTGTGAAGTCTTTTCGACACGAGTAAATGTTTTTTTTCTTCCATATTTTATGCTTAGGACAATCTTTAGTGGATATGGTATGATACTAAAACGAGAAAAAAACTTTTCAGATCGAGTTAACGACCCTGTCCCAATGGGCAAAAAAGTTCCTATGTGTCACCTATGGATTTTGAGTGAAAAATGGCCCGGAAGCGAAAGTGAAAAAAATTCGTATTTTAACCATTTATATGTGTAAGACTCTTAAACTTGAGCATATCCTTACAGATTCGTCGAAAAACATCGAGAGAAACAAAGGTTTTTCACATAGTCATTCGGGTGCCTCCACGAGGGTCTTTTCGTAAGGGTTGAGGTTGTGAAGTCTTTTCGACAAGAGTAAATGTATTTTTTCTTCCATATTTTAAGCTTAGGACAATCTTTAGTGGATATGGTACGATACTAAAACGAGAAAACAACTTTTCAGATCGAGTTAACGACCCTGTCCCAATGGGCAAAAAAGTTCCTATGTTAACACCTATGGATTTTGAGTGAAAAATGGCCCGGAAGCGAAAGTGAAAAAAATTCATATTTTAACCATTTATATGTGTAAGACTCTTAAACTTGAGCGTTTTCTTACAGATTCGTCGAAAAACATCGAGAGAAACAAAGGTTTTTCACATAGTCATTCGGGTGCCTCCACGAGGGTCTTTTCGTAAGGGTTGAGGTTGTGAAGTCTTTTCGACACGAGTAAATGTTTTTTTTCTTCCATATTTTACGCTTAGGACTATCTTTAGTGGATATGGTATGATACTAAAACGAGAAAAAAACTTTTCAGATCGAGTTAACGACCCTGTCCCAATGGGCAAAAAAGTTCCTATGTTAACACCTATGGATTTTGAGTGAAAAATGGCCCGGAAGCGAAAGTGAAAAAAATTCATATTTTAACCATTTATATGTGTAAGACTCTTAAACTTGAGCGTTTCCTTACAGATTCGTCGAAAAACATCGAGAGAAACAAAGGTTTTTCACATAGTCATTCGGGTGCCTCCACGAGGGTCTTTTCGTAAGGGTTGAGGGTGTGAAGTCTTTTCGACAAGAGTAAATGTATTTTTTCTTCCATATTTTAAGCTTAGGACAATCTTTAGTGGATATGGTACGATACTAAAACGAGAAAACAACTTTTCAGATCGAGTTAACGACCCTGTCCCAATGGGCAAAAAAGTTCCTATGTTAACACCTATGGATTTTGAGTGAAAAATGGACCGGAAGCGAAAGTGAAAAAAATTCGTATTTTAACCATTTATATGTGTAAGACTCTTAAACTTGAGCATATCCTTACAGATTCGTCGAAAAACATCGAGAGAAACAAAGGTTTTTCACATAGTCATTCGGGTGCCTCCACGAGGGTCTTTTCGTAAGGGTTGAGGTTGTGAAGTCTTTTCGACAAGAGTAAATGTATTTTTTCTTCCATATTTTAAGCTTAGGACAATCTTTAGTGGATATGGTACGATACTAAAACGAGAAAACAACTTTTCAGATCGAGTTAACGACCCTGTCCCAATGGGCAAAAAAGTTCCTATGTTAACACCTATGGATTTTGAGTGAAAAATGGCCCGGAAGCGAAAGTGAAAAACATTCATATTTTAACCATTTATATGTGTAAGACTCTTAAACTTGAGCGTTTCCTTACAGATTCGTCGAAAAACATCGAGAGAAACAAAGGTTTTTCACATAGTCATTCGGGTGCCTCCACGAGGGTCTTTTCGTAAGGGTTGAGGTTGTGAAGTCTTTTCGACACGAGTAAATGTATTTTTTCTTCCATATTTTACGCTTAGGACTATCTTTAGTGGATATGGTATGATACTAAAACGAGAAAACAACTTTTCAGATCGAGTTAACGACCCTGTCCCAATGGGCAAAAAAGTTCCTATGTTAACACCTATGGATTTTGAGTGAAAAATGGCCCGGAAGCGAAAGTGAAAAAAATTCGTATTTTAACCATTTATATGTGTAAGACTCTTAAACTTGAGCATATCCTTACAGATTCGTCGAAAAACATCGAGAGAAACAAAGGTTTTTCACATAGTCATTCGGGTGCCTCCACGAGGGACTTTTCGTAAGGGTTGAGGTTGTGAAGTCTTTTCGACAAGAGTAAATGTATTTTTTCTTCCATATTTTAAGCTTAGGACAATCTTTAGTGGATATGGTACGATACTAAAACGAGAAAACAACTTTTCAGATCGAGTTAACGACCCTGTCCCAATGGGCAAAAAAGTTCCTATGTTAACACCTATGGATTTTGAGTGAAAAATGGACCGGAAGCGAAAGTGAAAAAAATTCGTATTTTAACCATTTATATGTGTAAGACTCTTAAACTTGAGCATATCCTTACAGATTCGTCGAAAAACATCGAGAGAAACAAAGGTTTTTCACATAGTCATTCGGGTGCCTCCACGAGGGTCTTTTCGTAAGGGTTGAGGTTGTGAAGTCTTTTCGACAAGAGTAAATGTATTTTTTCTTCCATATTTTAAGCTTAGGACAATCTTTAGTGGATATGGTACGATACTAAAACGAGAAAACAACTTTTCAGATCGAGTTAACGACCCTGTCCCAATGGGCAAAAAAGTTCCTATGTTAACACCTATGGATTTTGAGTGAAAAATGGCCCGGAAGCGAAAGTGAAAAAAATTCATATTTTAACCATTTATATGTGTAAGACTCTTAAACTTGAGCGTTTCCTTACAGATTCGTCGAAAAACATCGAGAGAAACAAAGGTTTTTCACATAGTCATTCGGGTGCCTCCACGAGGGTCTTTTCGTAAGGGTTGAGGTTGTGAAGTCTTTTCGACACGAGTAAATGTATTTTTTCTTCCATATTTTACGCTTAGGACTATCTTTAGTGGATATGGTATGATACTAAAACGAGAAAAAAACTTTTCAGATCGAGTTAACGACCCTGTCCCAATGGGCAAAAAAGTTCCTATGTTAACACCTATGGATTTTGAGTGAAAAATGGCCCGGAAGCGAAAGTGAAAAAAATTCATATTTTAACCATTTATATGTGTAAGACTCTTAAACTTGAGCGTTTCCTTACAGATTCGTCGAAAAACATCGAGAGAAACAAAGGTTTTTCACATAGTCATTCGGGTGCCTCCACGAGGGTCTTTTCGTAAGGGTTGAGGGTGTGAAGTCTTTTCGACAAGAGTAAATGTATTTTTTCTTCCATATTTTAAGCTTAGGACAATCTTTAGTGGATATGGTACGATACTAAAACGAGAAAACAACTTTTCAGATCGAGTTAACGACCCTGTCCCAATGGGCAAAAAAGTTCCTATGTGTCACCTATGGATTTTGAGTGAAAAATGGCCCGGAAGCGAAAGTGAAAAAAATTCGTATTTTAACCATTTATATGTGTAAGACTCTTAAACTTGAGCATATCCTTACAGATTCGTCGAAAAACATCGAGAGAAACAAAGGTTTTTCACATAGTCATTCGGGTGCCTCCACGAGGGTCTTTTCGTAAGGGTTGAGGTTGTGAAGTCTTTTCGACAAGAGTAAATGTATTTTTTCTTCCATATTTTAAGCTTAGGACAATCTTTAGTGGATATGGTACGATACTAAAACGAGAAAACAACTTTTCAGATCGAGTTAACGACCCTGTCCCAATGGGCAAAAAAGTTCCTATGTTAACACCTATGGATTTTGAGTGAAAAATGGCCCGGAAGCGAAAGTGAAAAAAATTCATATTTTAACCATTTATATGTGTAAGACTCTTAAACTTGAGCGTTTCCTTACAGATTCGTCGAAAAACATCGAGAGAAACAAAGGTTTTTCACATAGTCATTCGGGTGCCTCCACGAGGGTCTTTTCGTAAGGGTTGAGGTTGTGAAGTCTTTTCGACACGAGTAAATGTTTTTTTTCTTCCATATTTTACGCTTAGGACAATCTTTAGTGGATATGGTATGATACTAAAACGAGAAAAAAACTTTTCAGATCGAGTTAACGACCCTGTCCCAATGGGCAAAAAAGTTCCTATGTTAACACCTATGGATTTTGAGTGAAAAATGGCCCGGAAGCGAAAGTGAAAAAAATTCGTATTTTAACCATCTATATGTGTAAGACTCTTAAACTTGAGCGTTTCCTTACAGATTCGTCGAAAAACATCGACAGAAACAAAGGTTTTTCACATAGTGATTCGGGTGCCTCCACGAGGGTCTTTTCGTAAGGGTTGAGGTTGTGAAGTCTTTTCGACACGAGTAAATGTTTTTTTTCTTCCATATTTTACGCTTAGGACAATCTTTAGTGGATATGGTATGATAATAAAACGAGAAAACAACTTTTCAGATCGAGTTAACGACCCTGTCCCAATGGGCAAAAAAGTTCCTATGTTAACACCTATGGATTTTGAGTGAAAAATGGCCCGGAAGCGAAAGTGAAAAAAATTCATATTTTAACCATTTATATGTGTAAGACTCTTAAACTTGAGCGTTTCCTTACAGATTCGTCGAAAAACATCGAGAGAAACAAAGGTTTTTCACATAGTCATTCGGGTGCCTCCACGAGGGTCTTTTCGTAAGGGTTGAGGGTGTGAAGTCTTTTCGACAAGAGTAAATGTATTTTTTCTTCCATATTTTAAGCTTAGGACAATCTTTAGTGGATATGGTACGATACTAAAACGAGAAAACAACTTTTCAGATCGAGTTAACGACCCTGTCCCAATGGGCAAAAAAGTTCCTATGTTAACACCTATGGATTTTGAGTGAAAAATGGCCCGGAAGCGAAAGTGAAAAAAATTCGTATTTTAACCATTTATATGTGTAAGACTCTTAAACTTGAGCATTTCCTTACAGATTCGTTGAAAAACATCGAGAGAAACAAAGGTTTTTCACATAGTGATTCGGGTGCCTCCACGAGGGTCTTTTCGTAAGGGTTGAGGTTGTGAAGTCTTTTCGACACGAGTAAATGTTTTTTTTCTTCCATATTTTACGCTTAGGACAATCTTTAGTGGATATGGTATGATACTAAAACGAGAAAAAAACTTTTCAGATCGAGTTAACGACCCTGTCCCAATGGGCAAAAAAGTTCCTATGTTAACACCTATGGATTTTGAGTGAAAAATGGCCCGGAAGCGAAAGTGAAAAAAATTCATATTTTAACCATTTATATGTGTAAGACTCTTAAACTTGAGCGTTTCCTTACAGATTCGTCGAAAAACATCGAGAGAAACAAAGGTTTTTCACATAGTCATTCGGGTGCCTCCACGAGGGTCTTTTCGTAAGGGTTGAGGGTGTGAAGTCTTTTCGACAAGAGTAAATGTATTTTTTCTTCCATATTTTAAGCTTAGGACAATCTTTAGTGGATATGGTACGATACTAAAACGAGAAAACAACTTTTCAGATCGAGTTAACGACCCTGTCCCAATGGGCAAAAAAGTTCCTATGTGTCACCTATGGATTTTGAGTGAAAAATGGCCCGGAAGCGAAAGTGAAAAAAATTCGTATTTTAACCATTTATATGTGTAAGACTCTTAAACTTGAGCATATCCTTACAGATTCGTCGAAAAACATCGAGAGAAACAAAGGTTTTTCACATAGTCATTCGGGTGCCTCCACGAGGGTCTTTTCGTAAGGGTTGAGGTTGTGAAGTCTTTTCGACAAGAGTAAATGTATTTTTTCTTCCATATTTTAAGCTTAGGACAATCTTTAGTGGATATGGTACGATACTAAAACGAGAAAACAACTTTTCAGATCGAGTTAACGACCCTGTCCCAATGGGCAAAAAAGTTCCTATGTTAACACCTATGGATTTTGAGTGAAAAATGGCCCGGAAGCGAAAGTGAAAAAAATTCATATTTTAACCATTTATATGTGTAAGACTCTTAAACTTGAGCGTTTCCTTACAGATTCGTCGAAAAACATCGAGAGAAACAAAGGTTTTTCACATAGTCATTCGGGTGCCTCCACGAGGGTCTTTTCGTAAGGGTTGAGGTTGTGAAGTCTTTTCGACACGAGTAAATGTATTTTTTCTTCCATATTTTACGCTTAGGACTATCTTTAGTGGATATGGTATGATACTAAAATGAGAAAACAACTTTTCAGATCGAGTTAACGACCCTGTCCCAATGGGCAAAAAAGTTCCTATGTTAACACCTATGGATTTTGAGTGAAAAATGGCCCGGAAGCGAAAGTGAAAAAAATTCGTATTTTAACCATTTATATGTGTAAGACTCTTAAACTTGAGCGTATCCTTACAGATTCGTCGAAAAACATCGAGAGAAACAAAGGTTTTTCACATAGTCATTCGGGTGCCTCCACGAGGGTCTTTTCGTAAGGGTTGAGGGTGTGAAGTCTTTTCGACAAGAGTAAATGTATTTTTTCTTCCATATTTTAAGCTTAGGACAATCTTTAGTGGATATGGTACGATACTAAAACGAGAAAACAACTTTTCAGATCGAGTTAACGACCCTGTCCCAATGGGCAAAAAAGTTCCTATGTTAACACCTATGGATTTTGAGTGAAAAATGGCCCGGAAGCGAAAGTGAAAAAAATTCATATTTTAACCATTTATATGTGTAAGACTCTTAAACTTGAGCGTTTCCTTACAGATTCGTCGAAAAACATCGAGAGAAACAAAGGTTTTTCACATAGTCATTCGGGTGCCTCCACGAGGGTCTTTTCGTAAGGGTTGAGGGTGTGAAGTCTTTTCGACAAGAGTAAATGTATTTTTTCTTCCATATTTTAAGCTTAGGACAATCTTTAGTGGATATGGTACGATACTAAAACGAGAAAACAACTTTTCAGATCGAGTTAACGACCCTGTCCCAATGGGCAAAAAAGTTCCTATGTTAACACCTATGGATTTTGAGTGAAAAATGGCCCGGAAGCGAAAGTGAAAAAAATTCGTATTTTAACCATTTATATGTGTAAGACTCTTAAACTTGAGCATTTCCTTACAGATTCGTTGAAAAACATCGAGAGAAACAAAGGTTTTTCACATAGTGATTCGGGTGCCTCCACGAGGGTCTTTTCGTAAGGGTTGAGGTTGTGAAGTCTTTTCGACACGAGTAAATGTTTTTTTTCTTCCATATTTTACGCTTAGGACAATCTTTAGTGGATATGGTATGATACTAAAACGAGAAAAAAACTTTTCAGATCGAGTTAACGACCCTGTCCCAATGGGCAAAAAAGTTCCTATGTTAACACCTATGGATTTTGAGTGAAAAATGGCCCGGAAGCGAAAGTGAAAAAAATTCATATTTTAACCATTTATATGTGTAAGACTCTTAAACTTGAGCGTTTCCTTACAGATTCGTCGAAAAACATCGAGAGAAACAAAGGTTTTTCACATAGTCATTCGGGTGCCTCCACGAGGGTCTTTTCGTAAGGGTTGAGGGTGTGAAGTCTTTTCGACAAGAGTAAATGTATTTTTTCTTCCATATTTTAAGCTTAGGACAATCTTTAGTGGATATGGTACGATACTAAAACGAGAAAACAACTTTTCAGATCGAGTTAACGACCCTGTCCCAATGGGCAAAAAAGTTCCTATGTGTCACCTATGGATTTTGAGTGAAAAATGGCCCGGAAGCGAAAGTGAAAAAAATTCGTATTTTAACCATTTATATGTGTAAGACTCTTAAACTTGAGCATATCCTTACAGATTCGTCGAAAAACATCGAGAGAAACAAAGGTTTTTCACATAGTCATTCGGGTGCCTCCACGAGGGTCTTTTCGTAAGGGTTGAGGTTGTGAAGTCTTTTCGACAAGAGTAAATGTATTTTTTCTTCCATATTTTAAGCTTAGGACAATCTTTAGTGGATATGGTACGATACTAAAACGAGAAAACAACTTTTCAGATCGAGTTAACGACCCTGTCCCAATGGGCAAAAAAGTTCCTATGTTAACACCTATGGATTTTGAGTGAAAAATGGCCCGGAAGCGAAAGTGAAAAAAATTCATATTTTAACCATTTATATGTGTAAGACTCTTAAACTTGAGCGTTTCCTTACAGATTCGTCGAAAAACATCGAGAGAAACAAAGGTTTTTCACATAGTCATTCGGGTGCCTCCACGAGGGTCTTTTCGTAAGGGTTGAGGTTGTGAAGTCTTTTCGACACGAGTAAATGTATTTTTTCTTCCATATTTTACGCTTAGGACTATCTTTAGTGGATATGGTATGATACTAAAATGAGAAAACAACTTTTCAGATCGAGTTAACGACCCTGTCCCAATGGGCAAAAAAGTTCCTATGTTAACACCTATGGATTTTGAGTGAAAAATGGCCCGGAAGCGAAAGTGAAAAAAATTCGTATTTTAACCATTTATATGTGTAAGACTCTTAAACTTGAGCGTATCCTTACAGATTCGTCGAAAAACATCGAGAGAAACAAAGGTTTTTCACATAGTCATTCGGGTGCCTCCACGAGGGTCTTTTCGTAAGGGTTGAGGGTGTGAAGTCTTTTCGACAAGAGTAAATGTATTTTTTCTTCCATATTTTAAGCTTAGGACAATCTTTAGTGGATATGGTACGATACTAAAACGAGAAAACAACTTTTCAGATCGAGTTAACGACCCTGTCCCAATGGGCAAAAAAGTTCCTATGTTAACACCTATGGATTTTGAGTGAAAAATGGCCCGGAAGCGAAAGTGAAAAAAATTCGTATTTTAACCATTTATATGTGTAAGACTCTTAAACTTGAGCGTTTCCTTACAGATTCGTCGAAAAACATCGAGAGAAACAAAGGTTTTTCACATAGTCATTCGGGTGCCTCCACGAGGGTCTTTTCGTAAGGGTTGAGGTTGTGAAGTCTTTTCGACACGAGTAAATGTTTTTTTTCTTCCATATTTTATGCTTAGGACAATCTTTAGTGGATATGGTACGATACTAAAACGAGAAAATAACTTTTCAGATCGAGTTAACGACCCTGTCCCAATGGGCAAAAAAGTTCCTATGTTAACACCTATGGATTTTGAGTGAAAAATGGCCCGGAAGCGAAAGTGAAAAAAATTCATATTTTAACCATTTATATGTGTAAGACTCTTAAACTTGAGCGTTTTCTTACAGATTCGTCGAAAAACATCGAGAGAAACAAAGGTTTTTCACATAGTCATTCGGGTGCCTCCACGAGGGTCTTTTCGTAAGGGTTGAGGTTGTGAAGTCTTTTCGACACGAGTAAATGTATTTTTTCTTCCATATTTTACGCTTAGGACTATCTTTAGTGGATATGGTATGATACTAAAACGAGAAAACAACTTTTCAGATCGAGTTAACGACCCTGTCCCAATGGGCAAAAAAGTTCCTATGTTAACACCTATGGATTTTGAGTGAAAAATGGCCCGGAAGCGAAAGTGAAAAAAATTCGTATTTTAACCATTTATATGTGTAAGACTCTTAAACTTGAGCATATCCTTACAGATTCGTCGAAAAACATCGAGAGAAACAAAGGTTTTTCACATAGTCATTCGGGTGCCTCCACGAGGGTCTTTTCGTAAGGGTTGAGGTTGTGAAGTCTTTTCGACAAGAGTAAATGTATTTTTTCTTCCATATTTTAAGCTTAGGACAATCTTTAGTGGATATGGTACGATACTAAAACGAGAAAACAACTTTTCAGATCGAGTTAACGACCCTGTCCCAATGGGCAAAAAAGTTCCTATGTTAACACCTATGGATTTTGAGTGAAAAATGGCCCGGAAGCGAAAGTGAAAAAAATTCATATTTTAACCATTTATATGTGTAAGACTCTTAAACTTGAGCGTTTCCTTACAGATTCGTCGAAAAACATCGAGAGAAACAAAGGTTTTTCACATAGTCATTCGGGTGCCTCCACGAGGGTCTTTTCGTAAGGGTTGAGGGTGTGAAGTCTTTTCGACAAGAGTAAATGTATTTTTTCTTCCATATTTTAAGCTTAGGACAATCTTTAGTGGATATGGTACGATACTAAAACGAGAAAACAACTTTTCAGATCGAGTTAACGACCCTGTCCCAATGGGCAAAAAAGTTCCTATGTTAACACCTATGGATTTTGAGTGAAAAATGGCCCGGAAGCGAAAGTGAAAAAAATTCGTATTTTAACCATTTATATGTGTAAGACTCTTAAACTTGAGCATATCCTTACAGATTCGTCGAAAAACATCGAGAGAAACAAAGGTTTTTCACATAGTCATTCGGGTGCCTCCACGAGGGTCTTTTCGTAAGGGTTGAGGTTGTGAAGTCTTTTCGACAAGAGTAAATGTATTTTTTCTTCCATATTTTAAGCTTAGGACAATCTTTAGTGGATATGGTACGATACTAAAACGAGAAAACAACTTTTCAGATCGAGTTAACGACCCTGTCCCAATGGGCAAAAAAGTTCCTATGTTAACACCTATGGATTTTGAGTGAAAAATGGCCCGGAAGCGAAAGTGAAAAAAATTCATATTTTAACCATTTATATGTGTAAGACTCTTAAACTTGAGCGTTTCCTTACAGATTCGTCGAAAAACATCGAGAGAAACAAAGGTTTTTCACATAGTCATTCGGGTGCCTCCACGAGGGTCTTTTCGTAAGGGTTGAGGTTGTGAAGTCTTTTCGACACGAGTAAATGTTTTTTTTCTTCCATATTTTATGCTTAGGACAATCTTTAGTGGATATGGTATGATACTAAAACGAGAAAAAAACTTTTCAGATCGAGTTAACGACCCTGTCCCAATGGGCAAAAAAGTTCCTATGTTAACACCTATGGATTTTGAGTGAAAAATGGCCCGGAAGCGAAAGTGAAAAAAATTCATATTTTAACCATTTATATGTGTAAGACTCTTAAACTTGAGCGTTTCCTTACAGATTCGTCGAAAAACATCGAGAGAAACAAAGGTTTTTCACATAGTCATTCGGGTGCCTCCACGAGGGTCTTTTCGTAAGGGTTGAGGTTGTGAAGTCTTTTCGACACGAGTAAATGTATTTTTTCTTCCATATTTTACGCTTAGGACTATCTTTAGTGGATATGGTATGATACTAAAACGAGAAAACAACTTTTCAGATCGAGTTAACGACCCTGTCCCAATGGGCAAAAAAGTTCCTATGTTAACACCTATGGATTTTGAGTGAAAAATGGCCCGGAAGCGAAAGTGAAAAAAATTCGTATTTTAACCATTTATATGTGTAAGACTCTTAAACTTGAGCATATCCTTACAGATTCGTCGAAAAACATCGAGAGAAACAAAGGTTTTTCACATAGTCATTCGGGTGCCTCCACGAGGGACTTTTCGTAAGGGTTGAGGTTGTGAAGTCTTTTCGACAAGAGTAAATGTATTTTTTCTTCCATATTTTAAGCTTAGGACAATCTTTAGTGGATATGGTACGATACTAAAACGAGAAAACAACTTTTCAGATCGAGTTAACGACCCTGTCCCAATGGGCAAAAAAGTTCCTATGTTAACACCTATGGATTTTGAGTGAAAAATGGCCCGGAAGCGAAAGTGAAAAAAATTCGTATTTTAACCATTTATATGTGTAAGACTCTTAAACTTGAGCGTTTCCTTACAGATTCGTCGAAAAACATCGAGAGAAACAAAGGTTTTTCACATAGTCATTCGGGTGCCTCCACGAGGGTCTTTTCGTAAGGGTTGAGGTTGTGAAGTCTTTTCGACACGAGTAAATGTTTTTTTTCTTCCATATTTTACGCTTAGGACAATCTTTAGTGGATATGGTATGATACTAAAACGAGAAAAAAACTTTTCAGATCGAGTTAACGACCCTGTCCCAATGGGCAAAAAAGTTCCTATGTTAACACCTATGGATTTTGAGTGAAAAATGGCCCGGAAGCGAAAGTGAAAAAAATTCGTATTTTAACCATTTATATGTGTAAGACTCTTAAACTTGAGCATTTCCTTACAGATTCGTCGAAAAACATCGAGAGAAACAAAGGTTTTTCACATAGTCATTCGGGTGCCTCCACGAGGGTCTTTTCGTAAGGGTTGAGGTTGTGAAGTCTTTTCGACACGAGTAAATGTATTTTTTCTTCCATATTTTACGCTTAGGACTATCTTTAGTGGATATGGTATGATACTAAAACGAGAAAACAACTTTTCAGATCGAGTTAACGACCCTGTCCCAATGGGCAAAAAAGTTCCTATGTTAACACCTATGGATTTTGAGTGAAAAATGGCCCGGAAGCGAAAGTGAAAAAAATTCGTATTTTAACCATTTATATGTGTAAGACTCTTAAACTTGAGCATATCCTTACAGATTCGTCGAAAAACATCGAGAGAAACAAAGGTTTTTCACATAGTCATTCGGGTGCCTCCACGAGGGACTTTTCGTAAGGGTTGAGGTTGTGAAGTCTTTTCGACAAGAGTAAATGTATTTTTTCTTCCATATTTTAAGCTTAGGACAATCTTTAGTGGATATGGTACGATACTAAAACGAGAAAACAACTTTTCAGATCGAGTTAACGACCCTGTCCCAATGGGCAAAAAAGTTCCTATGTTAACACCTATGGATTTTGAGTGAAAAATGGCCCGGAAGCGAAAGTGAAAAAAATTCGTATTTTAACCATTTATATGTGTAAGACTCTTAAACTTGAGCGTTTCCTTACAGATTCGTCGAAAAACATCGAGAGAAACAAAGGTTTTTCACATAGTCATTCGGGTGCCTCCACGAGGGTCTTTTCGTAAGGGTTGAGGTTGTGAAGTCTTTTCGACACGAGTAAATGTTTTTTTTCTTCCATATTTTACGCTTAGGACAATCTTTAGTGGATATGGTATGATACTAAAACGAGAAAAAAACTTTTCAGATCGAGTTAACGACCCTGTCCCAATGGGCAAAAAAGTTCCTATGTTAACACCTATGGATTTTGAGTGAAAAATGGCCCGGAAGCGAAAGTGAAAAAAATTCGTATTTTAACCATTTATATGTGTAAGACTCTTAAACTTGAGCATTTCCTTACAGATTCGTCGAAAAACATCGAGAGAAACAAAGGTTTTTCACATAGTCATTCGGGTGCCTCCACGAGGGTCTTTTCGTAAGGGTTGAGGTTGTGAAGTCTTTTCGACACGAGTAAATGTATTTTTTCTTCCATATTTTACGCTTAGGACTATCTTTAGTGGATATGGTATGATACTAAAACGAGAAAACAACTTTTCAGATCGAGTTAACGACCCTGTCCCAATGGGCAAAAAAGTTCCTATGTTAACACCTATGGATTTTGAGTGAAAAATGGCCCGGAAGCGAAAGTGAAAAAAATTCGTATTTTAACCATTTATATGTGTAAGACTCTTAAACTTGAGCATTTCCTTACAGATTCGTTGAAAAACATCGAGAGAAACAAAGGTTTTTCACATAGTCATTCGGGTGCCTCCACGAGGGACTTTTCGTAAGGGTTGAGGTTGTGAAGTCTTTTCGACAAGAGTAAATGTTTTTTTTCTTCCATATTTTAAGCTTAGGACAATCTTTAGTGGATATGGTACGATACTAAAACGAGAAAACAACTTTTCAGATCGAGTTAACGACCCTGTCCCAATGGGCAAAAAAGTTCCTATGTTAACACCTATGGATTTTGAGTGAAAAATGGCCCGGAAGCGAAAGTGAAAAAAATTCATATTTTAACCATTTATATGTGTAAGACTCTTAAACTTGAGCGTTTCCTTACAGATTCGTCGAAAAACATCGAGAGAAACAAAGGTTTTTCACATAGTCATTCGGGTGCCTCCACGAGGGTCTTTTCGTAAGGGTTGAGGTTGTGAAGTCTTTTCGACACGAGTAAATGTATTTTTTCTTCCATATTTTACGCTTAGGACTATCTTTAGTGGATATGGTATGATACTAAAACGAGAAAACAACTTTTCAGATCGAGTTAACGACCCTGTCCCAATGGGCAAAAAAGTTCCTATGTTAACACCTATGGATTTTGAGTGAAAAATGGCCCGGAAGCGAAAGTGAAAAAAATTCGTATTTTAACCATTTATATGTGTAAGACTCTTAAACTTGAGCATATCCTTACAGATTCGTCGAAAAACATCGAGAGAAACAAAGGTTTTTCACATAGTCATTCGGGTGCCTCCACGAGGGACTTTTCGTAAGGGTTGAGGTTGTGAAGTCTTTTCGACACGAGTAAATGTATTTTTTCTTCCATATTTTACGCTTAGGACTATCTTTAGTGGATATGGTATGATACTAAAACGAGAAAACAACTTTTCAGATCGAGTTAACGACCCTGTCCCAATGGGCAAAAAAGTTCCTATGTTAACACCTATGGATTTTGAGTGAAAAATGGCCCGGAAGCGAAAGTGAAAAAAATTCGTATTTTAACCATTTATATGTGTAAGACTCTTAAACTTGAGCATATCCTTACAGATTCGTCGAAAAACATCGAGAGAAACAAAGGTTTTTCACATAGTCATTCGGGTGCCTCCACGAGGGACTTTTCGTAAGGGTTGAGGTTGTGAAGTCTTTTCGACAAGAGTAAATGTATTTTTTCTTCCATATTTTAAGCTTAGGACAATCTTTAGTGGATATGGTACGATACTAAAACGAGAAAACAACTTTTCAGATCGAGTTAACGACCCTGTCCCAATGGGCAAAAAAGTTCCTATGTTAACACCTATGGATTTTGAGTGAAAAATGGCCCGGAAGCGAAAGTGAAAAAAATTCGTATTTTAACCATTTATATGTGTAAGACTCTTAAACTTGAGCGTTTCCTTACAGATTCGTCGAAAAACATCGAGAGAAACAAAGGTTTTTCACATAGTCATTCGGGTGCCTCCACGAGGGTCTTTTCGTAAGGGTTGAGGTTGTGAAGTCTTTTCGACACGAGTAAATGTTTTTTTTCTTCCATATTTTACGCTTAGGACAATCTTTAGTGGATATGGTATGATACTAAAACGAGAAAAAAACTTTTCAGATCGAGTTAACGACCCTGTCCCAATGGGCAAAAAAGTTCCTATGTTAACACCTATGGATTTTGAGTGAAAAATGGCCCGGAAGCGAAAGTGAAAAAAATTCGTATTTTAACCATTTATATGTGTAAGACTCTTAAACTTGAGCATTTCCTTACAGATTCGTCGAAAAACATCGAGAGAAACAAAGGTTTTTCACATAGTCATTCGGGTGCCTCCACGAGGGTCTTTTCGTAAGGGTTGAGGTTGTGAAGTCTTTTCGACACGAGTAAATGTATTTTTTCTTCCATATTTTACGCTTAGGACTATCTTTAGTGGATATGGTATGATACTAAAACGAGAAAACAACTTTTCAGATCGAGTTAACGACCCTGTCCCAATGGGCAAAAAAGTTCCTATGTTAACACCTATGGATTTTGAGTGAAAAATGGCCCGGAAGCGAAAGTGAAAAAAATTCGTATTTTAACCATTTATATGTGTAAGACTCTTAAACTTGAGCATTTCCTTACAGATTCGTTGAAAAACATCGAGAGAAACAAAGGTTTTTCACATAGTCATTCGGGTGCCTCCACGAGGGACTTTTCGTAAGGGTTGAGGTTGTGAAGTCTTTTCGACAAGAGTAAATGTTTTTTTTCTTCCATATTTTAAGCTTAGGACAATCTTTAGTGGATATGGTACGAAACTAAAACGAGAAAACAACTTTTCAGATCGAGTTAACGACCCTGTCCCAATGGGCAAAAAAGTTCCTATGTTAACACCTATGGATTTTGAGTGAAAAATGGCCCGGAAGCGAAAGTGAAAAAAATTCGTATTTTAACCATTTATATGTGTAAGACTCTTAAACTTGAGCGTTTCCTTACAGATTCGTCGAAAAACATCGAGAGAAACAAAGGTTTTTCACATAGTCATTCGGGTGCCTCCACGAGGGTCTTTTCGTAAGGGTTGAGGTTGTGAAGTCTTTTCGACACGAGTAAATGTTTTTTTTCTTCCATATTTTACGCTTAGGACAATCTTTAGTGGATATGGTATGATACTAAAACGAGAAAAAAACTTTTCAGATCGAGTTAACGACCCTGTCCCAATGGGCAAAAAAGTTCCTATGTTAACACCTATGGATTTTGAGTGAAAAATGGCCCGGAAGCGAAAGTGAAAAAAATTCGTATTTTAACCATCTATATGTGTAAGACTCTTAAACTTGAGCGTTTCCTTACAGATTCGTCGAAAAACATCGACAGAAACAAAGGTTTTTCACATAGTCATTCGGGTGCCTCCACGAGGGTCTTTTCGTAAGGGTTGAGGTTGTGAAGTCTTTTCGACACGAGTAAATGTTTTTTTTCTTCCATATTTTACGCTTAGGACAATCTTTAGTGGATATGGTATGATACTAAAACGAGAAAAAAACTTTTCAGATCGAGTTAACGACCCTGTCCCAATGGGCAAAAAAGTTCCTATGTTAACACCTATGGATTTTGAGTGAAAAATGGCCCGGAAGCGAAAGTGAAAAAAATTCGTATTTTAACCATTTATATGTGTAAGACTCTTAAACTTGAGCATTTCCTTACAGATTCGTCGAAAAACATCGAGAGAAACAAAGGTTTTTCACATAGTCATTCGGGTGCCTCCACGAGGGTCTTTTCGTAAGGGTTGAGGTTGTGAAGTCTTTTCGACACGAGTAAATGTATTTTTTCTTCCATATTTTACGCTTAGGACTATCTTTAGTGGATATGGTATGATACTAAAACGAGAAAACAACTTTTCAGATCGAGTTAACGACCCTGTCCCAATGGGCAAAAAAGTTCCTATGTTAACACCTATGGATTTTGAGTGAAAAATGGCCCGGAAGCGAAAGTGAAAAAAATTCATATTTTAACCATTTATATGTGTAAGACTCTTAAACTTGAGCATTTCCTTACAGATTCGTTGAAAAACATCGAGAGAAACAAAGGTTTTTCACATAGTCATTCGGGTGCCTCCACGAGGGTCTTTTCGTAAGGGTTGAGGTTGTGAAGTCTTTTCGACACGAGTAAATGTTTTTTTTCTTCCATATTTTATGCTTAGGACAATCTTTAGTGGATATGGTATGATACTAAAACGAGAAAAAAACTTTTCAGATCGAGTTAACGACCCTGTCCCAATGGGCAAAAAAGTTCCTATGTGTCACCTATGGATTTTGAGTGAAAAATGGCCCGGAAGCGAAAGTGAAAAAAATTCGTATTTTAACCATTTATATGTGTAAGACTCTTAAACTTGAGCATATCCTTACAGATTCGTCGAAAAACATCGAGAGAAACAAAGGTTTTTCACATAGTCATTCGGGTGCCTCCACGAGGGTCTTTTCGTAAGGGTTGAGGTTGTGAAGTCTTTTCGACAAGAGTAAATGTATTTTTTCTTCCATATTTTAAGCTTAGGACAATCTTTAGTGGATATGGTACGATACTAAAACGAGAAAAAAACTTTTCAGATCGAGTTAACGACCCTGTCCCAATGGGCAAAAAAGTTCCTATGTTAACACCTATGGATTTTGAGTGAAAAATGGCCCGGAAGCGAAAGTGAAAAAAATTCGTATTTTAACCATTTATATGTGTAAGACTCTTAAACTTGAGCGTTTTCTTACAGATTCGTCGAAAAACATCGAGAGAAACAAAGGTTTTTCACATAGTCATTCGGGTGCCTCCACGAGGGTCTTTTCGTAAGGGTTGAGGTTGTGAAGTCTTTTCGACACGAGTAAATGTATTTTTTCTTCCATATTTTACGCTTAGGACTATCTTTAGTGGATATGGTATGATACTAAAACGAGAAAACAACTTTTCAGATCGAGTTAACGACCCTGTCCCAATGGGCAAAAAAGTTCCTATGTTAACACCTATGGATTTTGAGTGAAAAATGGCCCGGAAGCGAAAGTGAAAAAAATTCGTATTTTAACCATTTATATGTGTAAGACTCTTAAACTTGAGCATTTCCTTACAGATTCGTTGAAAAACATCGAGAGAAACAAAGGTTTTTCACATAGTGATTCGGGTGCCTCCACGAGGGTCTTTTCGTAAGGGTTGAGGTTGTGAAGTCTTTTCGACACGAGTAAATGTTTTTTTTCTTCCATATTTTACGCTTAGGACAATCTTTAGTGGATATGGTATGATACTAAAACGAGAAAAAAACTTTTCAGATCGAGTTAACGACCCTGTCCCAATGGGCAAAAAAGTTCCTATGTTAACACCTATGGATTTTGAGTGAAAAATGGCCCGGAAGCGAAAGTGAAAAAAATTCATATTTTAACCATTTATATGTGTAAGACTCTTAAACTTGAGCGTTTCCTTACAGATTCGTCGAAAAACATCGAGAGAAACAAAGGTTTTTCACATAGTCATTCGGGTGCCTCCACGAGGGTCTTTTCGTAAGGGTTGAGGGTGTGAAGTCTTTTCGACAAGAGTAAATGTATTTTTTCTTCCATATTTTAAGCTTAGGACAATCTTTAGTGGATATGGTACGATACTAAAACGAGAAAACAACTTTTCAGATCGAGTTAACGACCCTGTCCCAATGGGCAAAAAAGTTCCTATGTTAACACCTATGGATTTTGAGTGAAAAATGGCCCGGAAGCGAAAGTGAAAAAAATTCGTATTTTAACCATTTATATGTGTAAGACTCTTAAACTTGAGCATTTCCTTACAGATTCGTTGAAAAACATCGAGAGAAACAAAGGTTTTTCACATAGTGATTCGGGTGCCTCCACGAGGGTCTTTTCGTAAGTGTTGAGGTTGTGAAGTCTTTTTGACACGAGTAAATGTTTTTTTTCTTCCATATTTTACGCTTAGGACAATCTTTAGTGGATATGGTATGATACTAAAACGAGAAAAAAACTTTTCAGATCGAGTTAACGACCCTGTCCCAATGGGCAAAAAAGTTCCTATGTTAACACCTATGGATTTTGAGTGAAAAATTTCCCGGAAGCGAAAGTGAAAAAAATTCATATTTTAACCATTTATATGTGTAAGACTCTTAAACTTGAGCGTTTCCTTACAGATTCGTCGAAAAACATCGAGAGAAACAAAGGTTTTTCACATAGTCATTCGGGTGCCTCCACGAGGGTCTTTTCGTAAGGGTTGAGGTTGTGAAGTCTTTTCGACACGAGTAAATGTATTTTTTCTTCCATATTTTACGCTTAGGACTATCTTTAGTGGATATGGTATGATACTAAAACGAGAAAACAACTTTTCAGATCGAGTTAACGACCCTGTCCCAATGGGCAAAAAAGTTCCTATGTTAACACCTATGGATTTTGAGTGAAAAATGGCCCGGAAGCGAAAGTGAAAAAAATTCGTATTTTAACCATCTATATGTGTAAGACTCTTAAACTTGAGCATTTCCTTACAGATTCGTCGAAAAACATCGAGAGAAACAAAGGTTTTTCACATAGTCATTCGGGTGCCTCCACGAGGGTCTTTTCGTAAGGGTTGAGGTTGTGAAGTCTTTTCGACACGAGTAAATGTTTTTTTTCTTCCATATTTTAAGCTTAGGACAATCTTTAGTGGATATGGTACGATACTAAAACGAGAAAACAACTTCTCAGATCGAGTTAACGACCCTGTCCCAATGGGCAAAAAAGTTCCTATGTTAACACCTATGGATTTTGAGTGAAAAATGGCCCGGAAGCGAAAGTGAAAAAAATTCGTATTTTAACCATCTATATGTGTAAGACTCTTAAACTTGAGCGTTTCCTTACAGATTCGTCGAAAAACATCGAGAGAAACAAAGGTTTTTCACATAGTCATTCGGGTGCCTCCACGAGGGTCTTTTCGTAAGGGTTGAGGTTGTGAAGTCTTTTCGACACGAGTAAATGTTTTTTTTCTTCCATATTTTAAGCTTAGGACAATCTTTAGTGGATATGGTACGATACTAAAACGAGAAAACAACTTCTCAGATCGAGTTAACGACCCTGTCCCAATGGGCAAAAAAGTTCCTATGTTAACACCTATGGATTTTGAGTGAAAAATGGCCCGGAAGCGAAAGTGAAAAAAATTCGTATTTTAACCATCTATATGTGTAAGACTCTTAAACTTGAGCGTTTCCTTACAGATTCGTCGAAAAACATCGAGAGAAACAAAGGTTTTTCACATAGTGATTCGGGTGCCTCCACGAGGGTCTTTTCGTAAGGGTTGAGGTTGTGAAGTCTTTTCGACACGAGTAAATGTTTTTTTTCTTCCATATTTTACGCTTAGGACAATCTTTAGTGGATATGGTATGATACTAAAACGAGAAAAAAACTTTTCAGATCGAGTTAACGACCCTGTCCCAATGGGCAAAAAAGTTCCTATGTTAACACCTATGGATTTTGAGTGAAAAATGGCCCGGAAGCGAAAGTGAAAAAAATTCGTATTTTAACCATTTATATGTGTAAGACTCTTAAACTTGAGCGTTTCCTTACAGATTCGTCGAAAAACATCGAGAGAAACAAAGGTTTTTCACATAGTCATTCGGGTGCCTCCACGAGGGTCTTTTCGTAAGGGTTGAGGTTGTGAAGTCTTTTCGACACGAGTAAATATTTTTTTTCTTCCATATTTTACGCTTAGGACAATCTTTAGTGGATATGGTATGATACTAAAACGAGAAAAAAACTTTTCAGATCGAGTTAACGACCCTGTCCCAATGGGCAAAAAAGTTCCTATGTTAACACCTATGGATTTTGAGTGAAAAATGGCCCGGAAGCGAAAGTGAAAAAAATTCATATTTTAACCATTTATATGTGTAAGACTCTTAAACTTGAGCGTTTCCTTACAGATTCGTCGAAAAACATCGAGAGAAACAAAGGTTTTTCACATAGTCATTCGGGTGCCTCCACGAGGGTCTTTTCGTAAGGGTTGAGGTTGTGAAGTCTTTTCGACACGAGTAAATGTATTTTTTCTTCCATATTTTACGCTTAGGACTATCTTTAGTGGATATGGTATGATACTAAAACGAGAAAACAACTTTTCAGATCGAGTTAACGACCCTGTCCCAATGGGCAAAAAAGTTCCTATGTTAACACCTATGGATTTTGAGTGAAAAATGGCCCGGAAGCGAAAGTGAAAAAAATTCGTATTTTAACCATCTATATGTGTAAGACTCTTAAACTTGAGCATTTCCTTACAGATTCGTCGAAAAACATCGAGAGAAACAAAGGTTTTTCACATAGTCATTCGGGTGCCTCCACGAGGGTCTTTTTGTAAGGGTTGAGGTTGTGAAGTCTTTTCGACACGAGTAAATGTTTTTTTTCTTCCATATTTTAAGCTTAGGACAATCTTTAGTGGATATGGTACGATACTAAAACGAGAAAACAACTTCTCAGATCGAGTTAACGACCCTGTCCCAATGGGCAAAAAAGTTCCTATGTTAACACCTATGGATTTTGAGTGAAAAATGGCCCGGAAGCGAAAGTGAAAAAAATTCGTATTTTAACCATTTATATGTGTAAGACTCTTAAACTTGAGCATTTCCTTACAGATTCGTCGAAAAACATCGAGAGAAACAAAGGTTTTTCGCATAGTCATTCGGGTGCCTCCACGAGGGTCTTTTCGTAAGGGTTGAGGTTGTGAAGTCTTTTCGACACGAGTAAATGTTTTTTTTCTTCCATATTTTACGCTTAGGACAATCTTTAGTGGATATGGTATGATACTAAAACGAGAAAAAAACTTTTCAGATCGAGTTAACGACCCTGTCCCAATGGGCAAAAAAGTTCCTATGTTAACACCTATGGATTTTGAGTGAAAAATGGCCCGGAAGCGAAAGTGAAAAAAATTCGTATTTTAACCATCTATATGTGTAAGACTCTTAAACTTGAGCGTTTCCTTACAGATTCGTCGAAAAACATCGACAGAAACAAAGGTTTTTCACATAGTCATTCGGGTGCCTCCACGAGGGTCTTTTCGTAAGGGTTGAGGTTGTGAAGTCTTTTCGACACGAATAAATGTTTTTTTTCTTCCATATTTTACGCTTAGGACAATCTTTAGTGGATATGGTATGATACTAAAACGAGAAAAAAACTTTTCAGATCGAGTTAACGACCCTGTCCCAATGGGCAAAAAAGTTCCTATGTTAACACCTATGGATTTTGAGTGAAAAATGGCCCGGAAGCGAAAGTGAAAAAAATTCGTATTTTAACCATCTATATGTGTAAGACTCTTAAACTTGAGCGTTTCCTTACAGATTCGTCGAAAAACATCGACAGAAACAAAGGTTTTTCACATAGTCATTCGGGTGCCTCCACGAGGGTCTTTTCGTAAGGGTTGAGGTTGTGAAGTCTTTTCGACACGAATAAATGTTTTTTTTCTTCCATATTTTACGCTTAGGACAATCTTTAGTGGATATGGTATGATACTAAAACGAGAAAAAAACTTTTCAGATCGAGTTAACGACCCTGTCCCAATGGGCAAAAAAGTTCCTATGTTAACACCTATGGATTTTGAGTGAAAAATGGCCCGGAAGCGAAAGTGAAAAAAATTCATATTTTAACCATTTATATGTGTAAGACTCTTAAACTTGAGCGTTTCCTTACAGATTCGTCGAAAAACATCGAGAGAAACAAAGGTTTTTCACATAGTCATTCGGGTGCCTCCACGAGGGTCTTTTCGTAAGGGTTGAGGTTGTGAAGTCTTTTCGACACGAGTAAATGTATTTTTTCTTCCATATTTTACGCTTAGGACTATCTTTAGTGGATATGGTATGATACTAAAACGAGAAAACAACTTTTCAGATCGAGTTAACGACCCTGTCCCAATGGGCAAAAAAGTTCCTATGTTAACACCTATGGATTTTGAGTGAAAAATGGCCCGGAAGCGAAAGTGAAAAAAATTCGTATTTTAACCATTTATATGTGTAAGACTCTTAAACTTGAGCATTTCCTTACAGATTCGTTGAAAAACATCGAGAGAAACAAAGGTTTTTCACATAGTGATTCGGGTGCCTCCACGAGGGTCTTTTCGTAAGGGTTGAGGTTGTGAAGTCTTTTCGACACGAGTAAATGTTTTTTTTCTTCCATATTTTATGCTTAGGACAATCTTTAGTGGATATGGTATGATACTAAAACGAGAAAAAAACTTTTCAGATCGAGTTAACGACCCTGTCCCAATGGGCAAAAAAGTTCCTATGTGTCACCTATGGATTTTGAGTGAAAAATGGCCCGGAAGCGAAAGTGAAAAAAATTCGTATTTTAACCATTTATATGTGTAAGACTCTTAAACTTGAGCATTTCCTTACAGATTCGTCGAAAAACATCGAGAGAAACAAAGGTTTTTCGCATAGTCATTCGGGTGCCTCCACGAGGGTCTTTTCGTAAGGGTTGAGGTTGTGAAGTCTTTTCGACACGAGTAAATGTTTTTTTTCTTCCATATTTTAAGCTTAGGACAATCTTTAGTGGATATGGTACGATACTAAAACGAGAAAACAACTTCTCAGATCGAGTTAACGACCCTGTCCCAATGGGCAAAAAAGTTCCTATGTTAACACCTATGGATTTTGAGTGAAAAATGGCCCGGAAGCGAAAGTGAAAAAAATTCGTATTTTAACCATCTATATGTGTAAGACTCTTAAACTTGAGCGTTTCCTTACAGATTCGTCGAAAAACATCGAGAGAAACAAAGGTTTTTCACATAGTCATTCGGGTGCCTCCACGAGGGTCTTTTCGTAAGGGTTGAGGTTGTGAAGTCTTTTCGACACGAGTAAATGTTTTTTTTCTTCCATATTTTAAGCTTAGGACAATCTTTAGTGGATATGGTACGATACTAAAACGAGAAAACAACTTCTCAGATCAAGTTAACGACCCTGTCCCAATGGGCAAAAAAGTTCCTATGTTAACACCTATGGATTTTGAGTGAAAAATGGCCCGGAAGCGAAAGTGAAAAAAATTCGTATTTTAACCATCTATATGTGTAAGACTCTTAAACTTGAGCGTTTCCTTACAGATTCGTCGAAAAACATCGAGAGAATCAAAGGTTTTTCACATAGTCATTCGGGTGCCTCCACGAGGGTCTTTTCGTAAGGGTTGAGGTTGTGAAGTCTTTTCGACACGAGTAAATGTTTTTTTTCTTCCATATTTTAAGCTTAGGACAATCTTTAGTGGATATGGTACGATACTAAAACGAGAAAACAACTTCTCAGATCGAGTTAACGACCCTGTCCCAATGGGCAAAAAAGTTCCTATGTTAACACCTATGGATTTTGAGTGAAAAATGGCCCGGAAGCGAAAGTGAAAAAAATTCGTATTTTAACCATTTATATGTGTAAGACTCTTAAACTTGAGCGTTTTCTTACAGATTCGTCGAAAAACATCGAGAGAAACAAAGGTTTTTCACATAGTCATTCGGGTGCCTCCACGAGGGTCTTTTCGTAAGTGTTGAGGTTGTGAAGTCTTTTTGACACGAGTAAATGTTTTTTTTCTTCCATATTTTACGCTTAGGACAATCTTTAGTGGATATGGTATGATACTAAAACGAGAAAAAAACTTTTCAGATCGAGTTAACGACCCTGTCCCAATGGGCAAAAAAGTTCCTATGTTAACACCTATGGATTTTGAGTGAAAAATGGCCCGGAAGCGAAAGTGAAAAAAATTCATATTTTAACCATTTATATGTGTAAGACTCTTAAACTTGAGCGTTTCCTTACAGATTCGTCGAAAAACATCGAGAGAAACAAAGGTTTTTCACATAGTCATTCGGGTGCCTCCACGAGGGTCTTTTCGTAAGGGTTGAGGTTGTGAAGTCTTTTCGACACGAGTAAATGTATTTTTTCTTCCATATTTTACGCTTAGGACTATCTTTAGTGGATATGGTATGATACTAAAACGAGAAAACAACTTTTCAGATCGAGTTAACGACCCTGTCCCAATGGGCAAAAAAGTTCCTATGTTAACACCTATGGATTTTGAGTGAAAAATGGCCCGGAAGCGAAAGTGAAAAAAATTCGTATTTTAACCATTTATATGTGTAAGACTCTTAAACTTGAGCATTTCCTTACAGATTCGTTGAAAAACATCGAGAGAAACAAAGGTTTTTCACATAGTGATTCGGGTGCCTCCACGAGGGTCTTTTCGTAAGGGTTGAGGTTGTGAAGTCTTTTCGACACGAGTAAATGTTTTTTTTCTTCCATATTTTATGCTTAGGACAATCTTTAGTGGATATGGTATGATACTAAAACGAGAAAAAAACTTTTCAGATCGAGTTAACGACCCTGTCCCAATGGGCAAAAAAGTTCCTATGTGTCACCTATGGATTTTGAGTGAAAAATGGCCCGGAAGCGAAAGTGAAAAAAATTCGTATTTTAACCATTTATATGTGTAAGACTCTTAAACTTGAGCATTTCCTTACAGATTCGTCGAAAAACATCGAGAGAAACAAAGGTTTTTCGCATAGTCATTCGGGTGCCTCCACGAGGGTCTTTTCGTAAGGGTTGAGGTTGTGAAGTCTTTTCGACACGAGTAAATGTTTTTTTTCTTCCATATTTTAAGCTTAGGACAATCTTTAGTGGATATGGTACGATACTAAAACGAGAAAACAACTTCTCAGATCGAGTTAACGACCCTGTCCCAATGGGCAAAAAAGTTCCTATGTTAACACCTATGGATTTTGAGTGAAAAATGGCCCGGAAGCGAAAGTGAAAAAAATTCGTATTTTAACCATCTATATGTGTAAGACTCTTAAACTTGAGCGTTTCCTTACAGATTCGTCGAAAAACATCGAGAGAAACAAAGGTTTTTCACATAGTCATTCGGGTGCCTCCACGAGGGTCTTTTCGTAAGGGTTGAGGTTGTGAAGTCTTTTCGACACGAGTAAATGTTTTTTTTCTTCCATATTTTAAGCTTAGGACAATCTTTAGTGGATATGGTACGATACTAAAACGAGAAAACAACTCTCAGATCAAGTTAACGACCCTGTCCCAATGGGCAAAAAAGTTCCTATGTTAACACCTATGGATTTTGAGTGAAAAATGGCCCGGAAGCGAAAGTGAAAAAAATTCGTATTTTAACCATCTATATGTGTAAGACTCTTAAACTTGAGCGTTTCCTTACAGATTCGTCGAAAAACATCGAGAGAAACAAAGGTTTTTCACATAGTCATTCGGGTGCCTCCACGAGGGTCTTTTCGTAAGGGTTGAGGTTGTGAAGTCTTTTCGACACGAGTAAATGTTTTTTTTCTTCCATATTTTAAGCTTAGGACAATCTTTAGTGGATATGGTACGATACTAAAACGAGAAAACAACTTCTCAGATCGAGTTAACGACCCTGTCCCAATGGGCAAAAAAGTTCCTATGTTAACACCTATGGATTTTGAGTGAAAAATGGCCCGGAAGCGAAAGTGAAAAAAATTCGTATTTTAACCATCTATATGTGTAAGACTCTTAAACTTGAGCGTTTCCTTACAGATTCGTCGAAAAACATCGACAGAAACAAAGGTTTTTCACATAGTGATTCGGGTGCCTCCACGAGGGTCTTTTCGTAAGGGTTGAGGTTGTGAAGTCTTTTCGACACGAGTAAATGTTTTTTTTCTCCCATATTTTACGCTTAGGACAATCTTTAGTGGATATGGTATGATACTAAAACGAGAAAAAAACTTTTCAGATCGAGTTAACGACCCTGTCCCAATGGGCAAAAAAGTTCCTATGTTAACACCTATGGATTTTGAGTGAAAAATGGCCCGGAAGCGAAAGTGAAAAAAATTCATATTTTAACCATTTATATGTGTAAGACTCTTAAACTTGAGCGTTTCCTTACAGATTCGTCGAAAAACATCGAGAGAAACAAAGGTTTTTCACATAGTCATTCGGGTGCCTCCACGAGGGTCTTTTCGTAAGGGTTGAGGTTGTGAAGTCTTTTCGACACGAGTAAATGTATTTTTTCTTCCATATTTTACGCTTAGGACTATCTTTAGTGGATATGGTATGATACTAAAACGAGAAAACAACTTTTCAGATCGAGTTAACGACCCTGTCCCAATGGGCAAAAAAGTTCCTATGTTAACACCTATGGATTTTGAGTGAAAAATGGCCCGGAAGCGAAAGTGAAAAAAATTCGTATTTTAACCATTTATATGTGTAAGACTCTTAAACTTGAGCATTTCCTTACAGATTCGTTGAAAAACATCGAGAGAAACAAAGGTTTTTCACATAGTGATTCGGGTGCCTCCACGAGGGTCTTTTCGTAAGGGTTGAGGTTGTGAAGTCTTTTCGACACGAGTAAATGTTTTTTTTCTTCCATATTTTATGCTTAGGACAATCTTTAGTGGATATGGTATGATACTAAAACGAGAAAAAAACTTTTCAGATCGAGTTAACGACCCTGTCCCAATGGGCAAAAAAGTTCCTATGTGTCACCTATGGATTTTGAGTGAAAAATGGCCCGGAAGCGAAAGTGAAAAAAATTCGTATTTTAACCATTTATATGTGTAAGACTCTTAAACTTGAGCATTTCCTTACAGATTCGTCGAAAAACATCGAGAGAAACAAAGGTTTTTCGCATAGTCATTCGGGTGCCTCCACGAGGGTCTTTTCGTAAGGGTTGAGGTTGTGAAGTCTTTTCGACACGAGTAAATGTTTTTTTTCTTCCATATTTTAAGCTTAGGACAATCTTTAGTGGATATGGTACGATACTAAAACGAGAAAACAACTTCTCAGATCGAGTTAACGACCCTGTCCCAATGGGCAAAAAAGTTCCTATGTTAACACCTATGGATTTTGAGTGAAAAATGGCCCGGAAGCGAAAGTGAAAAAAATTCGTATTTTAACCATCTATATGTGTAAGACTCTTAAACTTGAGCGTTTCCTTACAGATTCGTCGAAAAACATCGAGAGAAACAAAGGTTTTTCACATAGTCATTCGGGTGCCTCCACGAGGGTCTTTTCGTAAGGGTTGAGGTTGTGAAGTCTTTTCGACACGAGTAAATGTTTTTTTTCTTCCATATTTTAAGCTTAGGACAATCTTTAGTGGATATGGTACGATACTAAAACGAGAAAACAACTTCTCAGATCAAGTTAACGACCCTGTCCCAATGGGCAAAAAAGTTCCTATGTTAACACCTATGGATTTTGAGTGAAAAATGGCCCGGAAGCGAAAGTGAAAAAAATTCGTATTTTAACCATCTATATGTGTAAGACTCTTAAACTTGAGCGTTTCCTTACAGATTCGTCGAAAAACATCGAGAGAATCAAAGGTTTTTCACATAGTCATTCGGGTGCCTCCACGAGGGTCTTTTCGTAAGGGTTGAGGTTGTGAAGTCTTTTCGACACGAGTAAATGTTTTTTTTCTTCCATATTTTAAGCTTAGGACAATCTTTAGTGGATATGGTACGATACTAAAACGAGAAAACAACTTCTCAGATCGAGTTAACGACCCTGTCCCAATGGGCAAAAAAGTTCCTATGTTAACACCTATGGATTTTGAGTGAAAAATGGCCCGGAAGCGAAAGTGAAAAAAATTCGTATTTTAACCATTTATATGTGTAAGACTCTTAAACTTGAGCGTTTTCTTACAGATTCGTCGAAAAACATCGAGAGAAACAAAGGTTTTTCACATAGTCATTCGGGTGCCTCCACGAGGGTCTTTTCGTAAGTGTTGAGGTTGTGAAGTCTTTTTGACACGAGTAAATGTTTTTTTTCTTCCATATTTTACGCTTAGGACAATCTTTAGTGGATATGGTATGATACTAAAACGAGAAAAAAACTTTTCAGATCGAGTTAACGACCCTGTCCCAATGGGCAAAAAAGTTCCTATGTTAACACCTATGGATTTTGAGTGAAAAATGGCCCGGAAGCGAAAGTGAAAAAAATTCATATTTTAACCATTTATATGTGTAAGACTCTTAAACTTGAGCGTTTCCTTACAGATTCGTCGAAAAACATCGAGAGAAACAAAGGTTTTTCACATAGTCATTCGGGTGCCTCCACGAGGGTCTTTTCGTAAGGGTTGAGGTTGTGAAGTCTTTTCGACACGAGTAAATGTATTTTTTCTTCCATATTTTACGCTTAGGACTATCTTTAGTGGATATGGTATGATACTAAAACGAGAAAACAACTTTTCAGATCGAGTTAACGACCCTGTCCCAATGGGCAAAAAAGTTCCTATGTTAACACCTATGGATTTTGAGTGAAAAATGGCCCGGAAGCGAAAGTGAAAAAAATTCGTATTTTAACCATTTATATGTGTAAGACTCTTAAACTTGAGCATTTCCTTACAGATTCGTTGAAAAACATCGAGAGAAACAAAGGTTTTTCACATAGTGATTCGGGTGCCTCCACGAGGGTCTTTTCGTAAGGGTTGAGGTTGTGAAGTCTTTTCGACACGAGTAAATGTTTTTTTTCTTCCATATTTTATGCTTAGGACAATCTTTAGTGGATATGGTATGATACTAAAACGAGAAAAAAACTTTTCAGATCGAGTTAACGACCCTGTCCCAATGGGCAAAAAAGTTCCTATGTGTCACCTATGGATTTTGAGTGAAAAATGGCCCGGAAGCGAAAGTGAAAAAAATTCGTATTTTAACCATTTATATGTGTAAGACTCTTAAACTTGAGCATTTCCTTACAGATTCGTCGAAAAACATCGAGAGAAACAAAGGTTTTTCGCATAGTCATTCGGGTGCCTCCACGAGGGTCTTTTCGTAAGGGTTGAGGTTGTGAAGTCTTTTCGACACGAGTAAATGTTTTTTTTCTTCCATATTTTAAGCTTAGGACAATCTTTAGTGGATATGGTACGATACTAAAACGAGAAAACAACTTCTCAGATCGAGTTAACGACCCTGTCCCAATGGGCAAAAAAGTTCCTATGTTAACACCTATGGATTTTGAGTGAAAAATGGCCCGGAAGCGAAAGTGAAAAAAATTCGTATTTTAACCATCTATATGTGTAAGACTCTTAAACTTGAGCGTTTCCTTACAGATTCGTCGAAAAACATCGAGAGAAACAAAGGTTTTTCACATAGTCATTCGGGTGCCTCCACGAGGGTCTTTTCGTAAGGGTTGAGGTTGTGAAGTCTTTTCGACACGAGTAAATGTTTTTTTTCTTCCATATTTTAAGCTTAGGACAATCTTTAGTGGATATGGTACGATACTAAAACGAGAAAACAACTTCTCAGATCAAGTTAACGACCCTGTCCCAATGGGCAAAAAAGTTCCTATGTTAACACCTATGGATTTTGAGTGAAAAATGGCCCGGAAGCGAAAGTGAAAAAAATTCGTATTTTAACCATCTATATGTGTAAGACTCTTAAACTTGAGCGTTTCCTTACAGATTCGTCGAAAAACATCGAGAGAAACAAAGGTTTTTCACATAGTCATTCGGGTGCCTCCACGAGGGTCTTTTCGTAAGGGTTGAGGTTGTGAAGTCTTTTCGACACGAGTAAATGTTTTTTTTCTTCCATATTTTAAGCTTAGGACAATCTTTAGTGGATATGGTACGATACTAAAACGAGAAAACAACTTCTCAGATCGAGTTAACGACCCTGTCCCAATGGGCAAAAAAGTTCCTATGTTAACACCTATGGATTTTGAGTGAAAAATGGCCCGGAAGCGAAAGTGAAAAAAATTCGTATTTTAACCATCTATATGTGTAAGACTCTTAAACTTGAGCGTTTCCTTACAGATTCGTCGAAAAACATCGACAGAAACAAAGGTTTTTCACATAGTGATTCGGGTGCCTCCACGAGGGTCTTTTCGTAAGGGTTGAGGTTGTGAAGTCTTTTCGACACGAGTAAATGTTTTTTTTCTCCCATATTTTACGCTTAGGACAATCTTTAGTGGATATGGTATGATACTAAAACGAGAAAAAAACTTTTCAGATCGAGTTAACGACCCTGTCCCAATGGGCAAAAAAGTTCCTATGTTAACACCTATGGATTTTGAGTGAAAAATGGCCCGGAAGCGAAAGTGAAAAAAATTCATATTTTAACCATTTATATGTGTAAGACTCTTAAACTTGAGCGTTTCCTTACAGATTCGTCGAAAAACATCGAGAGAAACAAAGGTTTTTCACATAGTCATTCGGGTGCCTCCACGAGGGTCTTTTCGTAAGGGTTGAGGTTGTGAAGTCTTTTCGACACGAGTAAATGTATTTTTTCTTCCATATTTTACGCTTAGGACTATCTTTAGTGGATATGGTATGATACTAAAACGAGAAAACAACTTTTCAGATCGAGTTAACGACCCTGTCCCAATGGGCAAAAAAGTTCCTATGTTAACACCTATGGATTTTGAGTGAAAAATGGCCCGGAAGCGAAAGTGAAAAAAATTCGTATTTTAACCATTTATATGTGTAAGACTCTTAAACTTGAGCATTTCCTTACAGATTCGTTGAAAAACATCGAGAGAAACAAAGGTTTTTCACATAGTGATTCGGGTGCCTCCACGAGGGTCTTTTCGTAAGGGTTGAGGTTGTGAAGTCTTTTCGACACGAGTAAATGTTTTTTTTCTTCCATATTTTATGCTTAGGACAATCTTTAGTGGATATGGTATGATACTAAAACGAGAAAAAAACTTTTCAGATCGAGTTAACGACCCTGTCCCAATGGGCAAAAAAGTTCCTATGTGTCACCTATGGATTTTGAGTGAAAAATGGCCCGGAAGCGAAAGTGAAAAAAATTCTTATTTTAACCATTTATATGTGTAAGACTCTTAAACTTGAGCATATCCTTACAGATTCGTCGAAAAACATCGAGAGAAACAAAGGTTTTTCACATAGTCATTCGGGTGCCTCCACGAGGGTCTTTTCGTAAGGGTTGAGGTTGTGAAGTCTTTTCGACAAGAGTAAATGTATTTTTTCTTCTTTATTTTAAGCTTAGGACAATCTTTAGTGGATATGGTATCATACTAAAACAAGAAAACAACTTTTCAGATCGAGTTAACGACCCTGTCCCAATGGGCAAAAAAGTTCCTATGTTAACACCTATGGATTTTGAGTGAAAAATGGCCCGGAAGCGAAAGTGAAAAAAATTCATATTTTAACCATTTATATGTGTAAGACTCTTAAACTTGAGCGTTTCCTTACAGATTCGTCGAAAAACATCGACAGAAACAAAGGTTTTTCACATAGTCATTCGGGTGCCTCCACGAGGGTCTTTTCGTAAGGGTTGAGGTTGTGAAGTCTTTTCGACACGAGTAAATGTTTTTTTTCTTCCATATTTTACGCTTAGGACAATCTTTAGTGGATATGGTATGATACTAAAACGAGAAAACAACTTTTCAGATCGAGTTAACGACCCTGTCCCAATGGGCAAAAAAGTTCCTATGTTAACACCTATGGATTTTGAGTGAAAAATGGCCCGGAAGCGAAAGTGAAAAAAATTCATATTTTAACCATTTATATGTGTAAGACTCTTAAACTTGAGCGTTTCCTTACAGATTCGTCGAAAAACATCGAGAGATACAAAGGTTTTTCACATAGTCATTCGGGTGCCTCCACGAGGGTCTTTTCGTAAGGGTTGAGGTTGTGAAGTCTTTTCAACACGAGTAAATGTATTTTTTCTTCCATATTTTACGCTTAGGACTATCTTTAGTGGATATGGTATGATACTAAAACGAGAAAACAACTTTTCAGATCGAGTTAACGACCCTGTCCCAATGGGCAAAAAAGTTCCTATGTTAACACCTATGGATTTTGAGTGAAAAATGGCCCGGAAGCGAAAGTGAAAAAAATTCGTATTTTAACCATTTATATGTGTAAGACTCTTAAACTTGAGCATTTCCTTACAGATTCGTCGAAAAACATCGAGAGAAACAAAGGTTTTTCACATAGTGATTCGGGTGCCTCCACGAGGGTCTTTTCGTAAGGGTTGAGGATGTGAAGTCTTTTCGACACGAGTAAATGTTTTTTTTCTTCCATATTTTAAGCTTAGGACAATCTTTAGTGGATATGGTACGATACTAAAACGAGAAAACAACTTTTCAGATCGAGTTAACGACCCTGTCCCAATGGGCAAAAAAGTTCCTATGTGTCACCTATGGATTTTGAGTGAAAAATGGCCCGGAAGCGAAAGTGAAAAAAATTCGTATTTTAACCATTTATATGTGTAAGACTCTTAAACTTGAGCATTTCCTTACAGATTCGTCGAAAAACATCGAGAGAAACAAAGGTTTTTCGCATAGTCATTCGGGTGCCTCCACGAGGGTCTTTTCGTAAGGGTTGAGGTTGTGAAGTCTTTTCGACACGAGTAAATGTTTTTTTTCTTCCATATTTTAAGCTTAGGACAATCTTTAGTGGATATGGTACGATACTAAAACGAGAAAACAACTTCTCAGATCGAGTTAACGACCCTGTCCCAATGGGCAAAAAAGTTCCTATGTTAACACCTATGGATTTTGAGTGAAAAATGGCCCGGAAGCGAAAGTGAAAAAAATTCGTATTTTAACCATCTATATGTGTAAGACTCTTAAACTTGAGCGTTTCCTTACAGATTCGTCGAAAAACATCGAGAGAAACAAAGGTTTTTCACATAGTCATTCGGGTGCCTCCACGAGGGTCTTTTCGTAAGGGTTGAGGTTGTGAAGTCTTTTCGACACGAGTAAATGTTTTTTTTCTTCCATATTTTAAGCTTAGGACAATCTTTAGTGGATATGGTACGATACTAAAACGAGAAAACAACTTCTCAGATCGAGTTAACGACCCTGTCCCAATGGGCAAAAAAGTTCCTATGTTAACACCTATGGATTTTGAGTGAAAAATGGCCCGGAAGCGAAAGTGAAAAAAATTCGTATTTTAACCATCTATATGTGTAAGACTCTTAAACTTGAGCGTTTCCTTACAGATTCGTCGAAAAACATCGACAGAAACAAAGGTTTTTCACATAGTGATTCGGGTGCCTCCACGAGGGTCTTTTCGTAAGGGTTGAGGTTGTGAAGTCTTTTCGACACGAGTAAATGTTTTTTTTCTCCCATATTTTACGCTTAGGACAATCTTTAGTGGATATGGTATGATACTAAAATGAGAAAAAAACTTTTCAGATCGAGTTAACGACCCTGTCCCAATGGGCAAAAAAGTTCCTATGTTAACACCTATGGATTTTGAGTGAAAAATGGCCCGGAAGCGAAAGTGAAAAAAATTCATATTTTAACCATTTATATGTGTAAGACTCTTAAACTTGAGCGTTTCCTTACAGATTCGTCGAAAAACATCGAGAGAAACAAAGGTTTTTCACATAGTCATTCGGGTGCCTCCACGAGGGTCTTTTCGTAAGGGTTGAGGTTGTGAAGTCTTTTCGACACGAGTAAATGTATTTTTTCTTCCATATTTTACGCTTAGGACTATCTTTAGTGGATATGGTATGATACTAAAACGGGAAAACAACTTTTCAGATCGAGTTAACGACCCTGTCCCAATGGGCAAAAAAGTTCCTATGTTAACACCTATGGATTTTGAGTGAAAAATGGCCCGGAAGCGAAAGTGAAAAAAATTCGTATTTTAACCATTTATATGTGTAAGACTCTTAAACTTGAGCATTTCCTTACAGATTCGTTGAAAAACATCGAGAGAAACAAAGGTTTTTCACATAGTGATTCGGGTGCCTCCACGAGGGTCTTTTTGTAAGGGTTGAGGTTGTGAAGTCTTTTCGACACGAGTAAATGTTTTTTTTCTTCCATATTTTAAGCTTAGGACAATCTTTAGTGGATATGGTACGATACTAAAACGAGAAAACAACTTCTCAGATCGAGTTAACGACCCTGTCCCAATGGGCAAAAAAGTTCCTATGTTAACACCTATGGATTTTGAGTGAAAAATGGCCCGGAAGCGAAAGTGAAAAAAATTCGTATTTTAACCATTTATATGTGTAAGACTCTTAAACTTGAGCATTTCCTTACAGATTCGTCGAAAAACATCGAGAGAAACAAAGGTTTTTCGCATAGTCATTCGGGTGCCTCCACGAGGGTCTTTTCGTAAGGGTTGAGGTTGTGAAGTCTTTTCGACACGAGTAAATGTTTTTTTTCTTCCATATTTTAAGCTTAGGACAATCTTTAGTGGATATGGTACGATACTAAAACGAGAAAACAACTTCTCAGATCGAGTTAACGACCCTGTCCCAATGGGCAAAAAAGTTCCTATGTTAACACCTATGGATTTTGAGTGAAAAATGGCCCGGAAGCGAAAGTGAAAAAAATTCGTATTTTAACCATCTATATGTGTAAGACTCTTAAACTTGAGCGTTTCCTTACAGATTCGTCGAAAAACATCGAGAGAAACAAAGGTTTTTCACATAGTCATTCGGGTGCCTCCACGAGGGTCTTTTCGTAAGGGTTGAGGTTGTGAAGTCTTTTCGACACGAGTAAATGTTTTTTTTCTTCCATATTTTAAGCTTAGGACAATCTTTAGTGGATATGGTACGATACTAAAACGAGAAAACAACTTCTCAGATCGAGTTAACGACCCTGTCCCAATGGGCAAAAAAGTTCCTATGTTAACACCTATGGATTTTGAGTGAAAAATGGCCCGGAAGCGAAAGTGAAAAAAATTCGTATTTTAACCATCTATATGTGTAAGACTCTTAAACTTGAGCGTTTCCTTACAGATTCGTCGAAAAACATCGACAGAAACAAAGGTTTTTCACATAGTGATTCGGGTGCCTCCACGAGGGTCTTTTCGTAAGGGTTGAGGTTGTGAAGTCTTTTCGACACGAGTAAATGTTTTTTTTCTCCCATATTTTACGCTTAGGACAATCTTTAGTGGATATGGTATGATACTAAAATGAGAAAAAAACTTTTCAGATCGAGTTAACGACCCTGTCCCAATGGGCAAAAAAGTTCCTATGTTAACACCTATGGATTTTGAGTGAAAAATGGCCCGGAAGCGAAAGTGAAAAAAATTCATATTTTAACCATTTATATGTGTAAGACTCTTAAACTTGAGCGTTTCCTTACAGATTCGTCGAAAAACATCGAGAGAAACAAAGGTTTTTCACATAGTCATTCGGGTGCCTCCACGAGGGTCTTTTCGTAAGGGTTGAGGTTGTGAAGTCTTTTCGACACGAGTAAATGTATTTTTTCTTCCATATTTTACGCTTAGGACTATCTTTAGTGGATATGGTATGATACTAAAACGAGAAAACAACTTTTCAGATCGAGTTAACGACCCTGTCCCAATGGGCAAAAAAGTTCCTATGTTAACACCTATGGATTTTGAGTGAAAAATGGCCCGGAAGCGAAAGTGAAAAAAATTCGTATTTTAACCATTTATATGTGTAAGACTCTTAAACTTGAGCATTTCCTTACAGATTCGTTGAAAAACATCGAGAGAAACAAAGGTTTTTCACATAGTGATTCGGGTGCCTCCACGAGGGTCTTTTTGTAAGGGTTGAGGTTGTGAAGTCTTTTCGACACGAGTAAATGTTTTTTTTCTTCCATATTTTATGCTTAGGACAATCTTTAGTGGATATGGTATGATACTAAAACGAGAAAAAAACTTTTCAGATCGAGTTAACGACCCTGTCCCAATGGGCAAAAAAGTTCCTATGTGTCACCTATGGATTTTGAGTGAAAAATGGCCCGGAAGCGAAAGTGAAAAAAATTCGTATTTTAACCATTTATATGTGTAAGACTCTTAAACTTGAGCATATCCTTACAGATTCGTCGAAAAACATCGAGAGAAACAAAGGTTTTTCACATAGTCATTCGGGTGCCTCCACGAGGGTCTTTTCGTAAGGGTTGAGGTTGTGAAGTCTTTTCGACAAGAGTAAATGTATTTTTTCTTCTTTATTTTAAGCTTAGGACAATCTTTAGTGGATATGGTATCATACTAAAACAAGAAAACAACTTTTCAGATCGAGTTAACGACCCTGTCTCAATGTGCAAAAAAGTTCCTATGTTAACACCTATGGATTTTGAGTGAAAAATGGCCCGGAAGCGAAAGTGAAAAAAATTCATATTTTAACCATTTATATGTGTAAGACTCTTAAACTTGAGCGTTTCCTTACAGATTCGTCGAAAAACATCGACAGAAACAAAGGTTTTTCACATAGTCATTCGGGTGCCTCCACGAGGGTCTTTTCGTAAGGGTTGAGGTTGTGAAGTCTTTTCGACACGAGTAAATGTTTTTTTTCTTCCATATTTTACGCTTAGGACAATCTTTAGTGGATATGGTATGATACTAAAACGAGAAAACAACTTTTCAGATCGAGTTAACGACCCTGTCCCAATGGGCAAAAAAGTTCCTATGTTAACACCTATGGATTTTGAGTGAAAAATGGCCCGGAAGCGAAAGTGAAAAAAATTCGTATTTTAACCATCTATATGTGTAAGACTCTTAAACTTGAGCGTTTCCTTACAGATTCGTCGAAAAACATCGACAGAAACAAAGGTTTTTCACATAGTCATTCGGGTGCCTCCACGAGGGTCTTTTCGTAAGGGTTGAGGTTGTGAAGTCTTTTCGACACGAGTAAATGTTTTTTTTCTTCCATATTTTAAGCTTAGGACAATCTTTAGTGGATATGGTATGATACTAAAACGAGAAAAAAACTTTTCAGATCGAGTTAACGACCCTGTCCCAATGGGCAAAAAAGTTCCTATGTGTCACCTATGGATTTTGAGTGAAAAATGGCCCGGAAGCGAAAGTGAAAAAAATTCGTATTTTAACCATTTATATGTGTAAGACTCTTAAACTTGAGCATTTCCTTACAGATTCGTCGAAAAACATCGAGAGAAACAAAGGTTTTTCGCATAGTCATTCGGGTGCCTCCACGAGGGTCTTTTCGTAAGGGTTGAGGTTGTGAAGTCTTTTCGACACGAGTAAATGTTTTTTTTCTTCCATATTTTAAGCTTAGGACAATCTTTAGTGGATATGGTACGATACTAAAACGAGAAAACAACTTTTCAGATCGAGTTAACGACCCTGTCCCAATGGGCAAAAAAGTTCCTATGTTAACACCTATGGATTTTGAGTGAAAAATGGCCCGGAAGCGAAAGTGAAAAAAATTCGTATTTTAACCATCTATATGTGTAAGACTCTTAAACTTGAGCGTTTCCTTACAGATTCGTCGAAAAACATCGAGAGAAACAAAGGTTTTTCACATAGTCATTCGGGTGCCTCCAAGAGGGTCTTTTCGTAAGGGTTGAGGTTGTGAAGTCTTTTCGACACGAGTAAATGTTTTTTTTCTTCCATATTTTAAGCTTAGGACAATCTTTAGTGGATATGGTACGATACTAAAACGAGAAAACAACTTCTCAGATCGAGTTAACGACCCTGTCCCAATGGGCAAAAAAGTTCCTATGTTAACACCTATGGATTTTGAGTGAAAAATGGCCCGGAAGCGAAAGTGAAAAAAATTCGTATTTTAACCATCTATATGTGTAAGACTCTTAAACTTGAGCGTTTCCTTACAGATTCGTCGAAAAACATCGACAGAAACAAAGGTTTTTCACATAGTGATTCGGGTGCCTCCACGAGGGTCTTTTCGTAAGGGTTGAGGTTGTGAAGTCTTTTCGACACGAGTAAATGTTTTTTTTCTCCCATATTTTACGCTTAGGACAATCTTTAGTGGATATGGTATGATACTAAAACGAGAAAAAAACTTTTCAGATCGAGTTAACGACCCTGTCCCAATGGGCAAAAAAGTTCCTATGTTAACACCTATGGATTTTGAGTGAAAAATGGCCCGGAAGCGAAAGTGAAAAAAATTCATATTTTAACCATTTATATGTGTAAGACTCTTAAACTTGAGCGTTTCCTTACAGATTCGTCGAAAAACATCGAGAGATACAAAGGTTTTTCACATAGTCATTCGGGTGCCTCCACGAGGGTCTTTTCGTAAGGGTTGAGGTTGTGAAGTCTTTTCGACACGAGTAAATGTATTTTTTCTTCCATATTTTACGCTTAGGACTATCTTTAGTGGATATGGTATGATACTAAAACGAGAAAACAACTTTTCAGATCGAGTTAACGACCCTGTCCCAATGGGCAAAAAAGTTCCTATGTTAACACCTATGGATTTTGAGTGAAAAATGGCCCGGAAGCGAAAGTGAAAAAAATTCGTATTTTAACCATTTATATGTGTAAGACTCTTAAACTTGAGCATTTCCTTACAGATTCGTTGAAAAACATCGAGAGAAACAAAGGTTTTTCACATAGTGATTCGGGTGCCTCCACGAGGGTCTTTTCGTAAGGGTTGAGGTTGTGAAGTCTTTTCGACACGAGTAAATGTTTTTTTTCTTCCATATTTTACGCTTAGGACAATCTTTAGTGGATATGGTATGATACTAAAACGAGAAAAAAACTTTTCAGATCGAGTTAACGACCCTGTCCCAATGGGCAAAAAAGTTCCTATGTTAACACCTATGGATTTTGAGTGAAAAATGGCCCGGAAGCGAAAGTGAAAAAAATTCATATTTTAACCATTTATATGTGTAAGACTCTTAAACTTGAGCGTTTCCTTACAGATTCGTCGAAAAACATCGAGAGATACAAAGGTTTTTCACATAGTCATTCGGGTGCCTCCACGAGGGTCTTTTCGTAAGGGTTGAGGTTGTGAAGTCTTTTCAACACGAGTAAATGTATTTTTTCTTCCATATTTTACGCTTAGGACTATCTTTAGTGGATATGGTATGATACTAAAACGAGAAAACAACTTTTCAGATCGAGTTAACGACCCTGTCCCAATGGGCAAAAAAGTTCCTATGTTAACACCTATGGATTTTGAGTGAAAAATGGCCCGGAAGCGAAAGTGAAAAAAATTCGTATTTTAACCATCTATATGTGTAAGACTCTTAAACTTGAGCGTTTGTTTACAGATTCGTCGAAAAACATCGACAGAAACAAAGGTTTTTCACATAGTCATTCGGGTGCCTCCACGAGGGTCTTTTCGTAAGGGTTGAGGTTGTGAAGTCTTTTCGACACGAGTAAATGTTTTTTTTCTTCCATATTTTAAGCTTAGGACAATCTTTAGTGGATATGGTACGATACTAAAACGAGAAAACAACTTTTCAGATCGAGTTAACGACCCTGTCCCAATGGGCAAAAAAGTTCCTATGTTAACACCTATGGATTTTGAGTGAAAAATGGCCCGGAAGCGAAAGTGAAAAAAATTCATATTTTAACCATTTATATGTGTAAGACTCTTAAACTTGAGCGTTTCCTTACAGATTCGTCGAAAAACATCGAGAGATACAAAGGTTTTTCACATAGTCATTCGGGTGCCTCCACGAGGGTCTTTTCGTAAGGGTTGAGGTTGTGAAGTCTTTTCAACACGAGTAAATGTATTTTTTCTTCCATATTTTACGCTTAGGACTATCTTTAGTGGATATGGTATGATACTAAAACGAGAAAACAACTTTTCAGATCGAGTTAACGACCCTGTCCCAATGGGCAAAAAAGTTCCTATGTTAACACCTATGGATTTTGAGTGAAAAATGGCCCGGAAGCGAAAGTGAAAAAAATTCGTATTTTAACCATCTATATGTGTAAGACTCTTAAACTTGAGCGTTTCCTTACAGATTCGTCGAAAAACATCGACAGAAACAAAGGTTTTTCACATAGTCATTCGGGTGCCTCCACGAGGGTCTTTTCGTAAGGGTTGAGGTTGTGAAGTCTTTTCGACACGAGTAAATGTTTTTTTTCTTCCATATTTTAAGCTTAGGACAATCTTTAGTGGATATGGTACGATACTAAAACGAGAAAACAACTTTTCAGATCGAGTTAACGACCCTGTCCCAATGGGCAAAAAAGTTCCTATGTTAACACCTATGGATTTTGAGTGAAAAATGGCCCGGAAGCGAAAGTGAAAAAAATTCATATTTTAACCATTTATATGTGTAAGACTCTTAAACTTGAGCGTTTCCTTACAGATTCGTCGAAAAACATCGAGAGAAACAAAGTTTTTTCACATAGTCATTCGGGTGCCTCCACGAGGGTCTTTTCGTAAGGGTTGAGGTTGTGAAGTCTTTTCGACACGAGTAAATGTATTTTTTCTTCCATATTTTACGCTTAGGACTATCTTTAGTGGATATGGTATGATACTAAAACGAGAAAACAACTTTTCAGATCGAGTTAACGACCCTGTCCCAATGGGCAAAAAAGTTCCTATGTTAACACCTATGGATTTTGAGTGAAAAATGGCCCGGAAGCGAAAGTGAAAAAAATTCGTATTTTAACCATCTATATGTGTAAGACTCTTAAACTTGAGCGTTTCCTTACAGATTCGTCGAAAAACATCGACAGAAACAAAGGTTTTTCACATAGTCATTCGGGTGCCTCCACGAGGGTCTTTTCGTAAGGGTTGAGGTTGTGAAGTCTTTTCGACACGAGTAAATGTATTTTTTCTTCCATATTTTAAGCTTAGGACAATCTTTAGTGGATATGGTACGATACTAAAACGAGAAAACAACTTTTCAGATCGAGTTAACGACCCTGTCCCAATGGGCAAAAAAGTTCCTATGTTAACACCTATGGATTTTGAGTGAAAAATGGCCCGGAAGCGAAAGTGAAAAAAATTCATATTTTAACCATTTATATGTGTAAGACTCTTAAACTTGAGCGTTTCCTTACAGATTCGTCGAAAAACATCGAGAGAAACAAAGGTTTTTCACATAGTGATTCGGGTGCCTCCACGAGGGTCTTTTCGTAAGGGTTGAGGTTGTGAAGTCTTTTCGACACGAGTAAATGTTTTTTTTCTTCCATATTTTACGCTTAGGACAATCTTTAGTGGATATGGTATGATACTAAAACGAGAAAACAACTTTTCAGATCGAGTTAAAGACCCTGTCCCAATGGGCAAAAAAGTAACCATGTTAACACCTATGGATTTTGAGTGAAAAATGGCCCGGAAGCGAAAGTGAAAAAAATTCGTATTTTACCCATTTATATGTGTAAGACTCTTAAACTTGAGCATTTCCTTACAGATTCGTCGAAAAACATCGAGAGAAACAAAGGTTTTTCACATAGTGATTCGGGTGCCTCCACGAGGGTCTTTTCGTAAGGGTTGAGGTTGTGAAGTCTTTTCGACACGAGTAAATGTTTTTTTTCTTCCATATTTTACGCTTAGGACAATCTTTAGTGGATATGGTACGATACTAAAACGAGAAAACAACTTTTCAGATCGAGTTAACGACCCTGTCCCAATGGGCAAAAAAGTTCCTATGTTAACACCTATGGATTTTGAGTGAAAAATGGCCCGGAAGCGAAAGTGAAAAAAATTCATATTTTAACCATCTATATGTGTAAGACTCTTAAACTTGAGCATTTCCTTACAGATTCGTCGAAAAACATCGAGAGAAACAAAGGTTTTTCACATAGTCATTCGGGTGCCTCCACGAGGGTCTTTTCGTAAGGGTTGAGGTTGTGAAGTCTTTTCGACACGAGTAAATGTTTTTTTTCTTCCATATTTTAAGCTTAGGACAATCTTTAGTGGATATGGTACGATACTAAAACGAGAAAACAACTTTTCAGATCGAGTTAACGACCCTGTCCCAATGGGCAAAAAAGTTCCTATGTTAACACCTATGGATTTTGAGTGAAAAATGGCCCGGAAGCGAAAGTGAAAAAAATTCGTATTTTAACCATCTATATGTGTAAGACTCTTAAACTTGAGCGTTTCCTTACAGATTCGTCGAAAAACATCGACAGAAACAAAGGTTTTTCACATAGTGATTCGGGTGCCTCCACGAGGGTCTTTTCGTAAGGGTTGAGGTTGTGAAGTCTTTTCGACACGAGTAAATGTTTTTTTTCTTCCATATTTTAAGCTTAGGACAATCTTTAGTGGATATGGTACGATACTAAAACGAGAAAACAACTTTTCAGATCGAGTTAACGACCCTGTCCCAATGCGCAAAAAAGTTCCTATGTTAACACCTATGGATTTTGAGTGAAAAATGGCCCGGAAGCGAAAGTGAAAAAAATTCGTATTTTAACCATTTATATGTGTAAGACACTTAAACTTGAGCGTTTCCTTACAGATTCGTCGAAAAACATCGAGAGAAACAAAGGTTTTTCACATAGTCATTCGGGTGCCTCCACGAGGGTCTTTTCGTAAGGGTTGAGGTTGTGAAGTCTTTTCGACACGAGTAAATGTTTTTTTTCTTCCATATTTTACGCTTAGGACAATCTTTAGTGGATATGGTATGATACTAAAACGAGAAAACAACTTTTCAGATCGAGTTAAAGACCCTGTCCCAATGGGCAAAAAAGTAACCATGTTAACACCTATGGATTTTGAGTGAAAAATGGCCCGGAAGCGAAAGTGAAAAAAATTCGTATTTTACCCATTTATATGTGTAAGACTCTTAAACTTGAGCATTTCCTTACAGATTCGTCGAAAAACATCGAGAGAAACAAAGGTTTTTCACATAGTGATTCGGGTGCCTCCACGAGGGTCTTTTCGTAAGGGTTGAGGTTGTGAAGTCTTTTCGACACGAGTAAATGTTTTTTTTCTTCCATATTTTACGCTTAGGACAATCTTTAGTGGATATGGTACGATACTAAAACGAGAAAACAACTTTTCAGATCGAGTTAACGACCCTGTCCCAATGGGCAAAAAAGTTCCTATGTTAACACCTATGGATTTTGAGTGAAAAATGGCCCGGAAGCGAAAGTGAAAAAAATTCGTATTTTAACCATCTATATGTGTAAGACTCTTAAACTTAAGCGATTCCTTACAGATTCGTCAAAAAACATCGACAGAAACAAAGGTTTTTCACATAGTCATTCGGGTGCCTCCACGAGGGTCTTTTCGTAAGGGTTGAGGTTGTGAAGTCTTTTCGACACGAGTAAATGTTTTTTTTCTTCCATATTTTAAGCTTAGGACAATCTTTAGTGGATATGGTACGATACTAAAACGAGAAAACAACTTTTCAGATCGAGTTAACGACCCTGTCCCAATGGGCAAAAAAGTTCCTATGTTAACACCTATGGATTTTGAGTGAAAAATGGCCCGGAAGCGAAAGTGAAAAAAATTCGTATTTTAACCATTTATATGTGTAAGACTCTTAAACTTGAGCGTTTCCTTACAGATTCGTCGAAAAACATCGAGAGAAACAAAGGTTTTTCACATAGTCATTCGGGTGCCTCCACGAGGGTCTTTTCGTAAGGGTTGAGGTTGTGAAGTCTTTTCGACACGAGTAAATGTTTTTTTTCTTCCATATTTTACGCTTAGGACAATCTTTAGTGGATATGGTATGATACTAAAACGAGAAAACAACTTTTCAGATCGAGTTAAAGACCCTGTCCCAATGGGCAAAAAAGTAACCATGTTAACACCTATGGATTTTGAGTGAAAAATGGCCCGGAAGCGAAAGTGAAAAAAATTCGTATTTTACCCATTTATATGTGTAAGACTCTTAAACTTGAGCATTTCCTTACAGATTCGTCGAAAAACATCGAGAGAAACAAAGGTTTTTCACATAGTGATTCGGGTGCCTCCACGAGGGTCTTTTCGTAAGGGTTGAGGTTGTGAAGTCTTTTCGACACGAGTAAATGTTTTTTTTCTTCCATATTTTACGCTTAGGACAATCTTTAGTGGATATGGTACGATACTAAAACGAGAAAACAACTTTTCAGATCGAGTTAACGACCCTGTCCCAATGGGCAAAAAAGTTCCTATGTTAACACCTATGGATTTTGAGTGAAAAATGGCCCGGAAGCGAAAGTGAAAAAAATTCATATTTTAACCATCTATATGTGTAAGACTCTTAAACTTGAGCATTTCCTTACAGATTCGTCGAAAAACATCGAGAGAAACAAAGGTTTTTCACATAGTCATTCGGGTGCCTCCACGAGGGTCTTTTCGTAAGGGTTGAGGTTGTGAAGTCTTTTCGACACGAGTAAATGTTTTTTTTCTTCCATATTTTAAGCTTAGGACAATCTTTAGTGGATATGGTACGATACTAAAACGAGAAAACAACTTTTCAGATCGAGTTAACGACCCTGTCCCAATGGGCAAAAAAGTTCCTATGTTAACACCTATGGATTTTGAGTGAAAAATGGCCCGGAAGCGAAAGTGAAAAAAATTCGTATTTTAACCATCTATATGTGTAAGACTCTTAAACTTGAGCGTTTCCTTACAGATTCGTCGAAAAACATCGACAGAAACAAAGGTTTTTCACATAGTGATTCGGGTGCCTCCACGAGGGTCTTTTCGTAAGGGTTGAGGTTGTGAAGTCTTTTCGACACGAGTAAATGTTTTTTTTCTTCCATATTTTAAGCTTAGGACAATCTTTAGTGGATATGGTACGATACTAAAACGAGAAAACAACTTTTCAGATCGAGTTAACGACCCTGTCCCAATGCGCAAAAAAGTTCCTATGTTAACACCTATGGATTTTGAGTGAAAAATGGCCCGGAAGCGAAAGTGAAAAAAATTCGTATTTTAACCATTTATATGTGTAAGACACTTAAACTTGAGCGTTTCCTTACAGATTCGTCGAAAAACATCGAGAGAAACAAAGGTTTTTCACATAGTCATTCGGGTGCCTCCACGAGGGTCTTTTCGTAAGGGTTGAGGTTGTGAAGTCTTTTCGACACGAGTAAATGTTTTTTTTCTTCCATATTTTACGCTTAGGACAATCTTTAGTGGATATGGTATGATACTAAAACGAGAAAACAACTTTTCAGATCGAGTTAAAGACCCTGTCCCAATGGGCAAAAAAGTAACCATGTTAACACCTATGGATTTTGAGTGAAAAATGGCCCGGAAGCGAAAGTGAAAAAAATTCGTATTTTACCCATTTATATGTGTAAGACTCTTAAACTTGAGCATTTCCTTACAGATTCGTCGAAAAACATCGAGAGAAACAAAGGTTTTTCACATAGTGATTCGGGTGCCTCCACGAGGGTCTTTTCGTAAGGGTTGAGGTTGTGAAGTCTTTTCGACACGAGTAAATGTTTTTTTTCTTCCATATTTTACGCTTAGGACAATCTTTAGTGGATATGGTACGATACTAAAACGAGAAAACAACTTTTCAGATCGAGTTAACGACCCTGTCCCAATGGGCAAAAAAGTTCCTATGTTAACACCTATGGATTTTGAGTGAAAAATGGCCCGGAAGCGAAAGTGAAAAAAATTCGTATTTTAACCATCTATATGTGTAAGACTCTTAAACTTAAGCGATTCCTTACAGATTCGTCAAAAAACATCGACAGAAACAAAGGTTTTTCACATAGTCATTCGGGTGCCTCCACGAGGGTCTTTTCGTAAGGGTTGAGGTTGTGAAGTCTTTTCGACACGAGTAAATGTTTTTTTTCTTCCATATTTTAAGCTTAGGACAATCTTTAGTGGATATGGTACGATACTAAAACGAGAAAACAACTTTTCAGATCGAGTTAACGACCCTGTCCCAATGGGCAAAAAAGTTCCTATGTTAACACCTATGGATTTTGAGTGAAAAATGGCCCAGAAGCGAAAGTGAAAAAAATTCGTATTTTAACCATCTATATGTGTAAGACTCTTAAACTTGAGCGTTTCCTTACAGATTCGTCGAAAAACATCGACAGAAACAAAGGTTTGTCACATAGTCATTCCGGTGCCTCCACGAGGGTCTTTTCGTAAGGGTTGAGGTTGTGAAGTCTTTTCGACACGAGTAAATGTTTTTTTTCTTCCATATTTTAAGCTTAGGACAATCTTTAGTGGATATGGTACGATACTAAAACGAGAAAACAACTTTTCAGATCGAGTTAACGACCCTGTCCCAATGCGCAAAAAAGTTCCTATGTTAACACCTATGGATTTTGAGTGAAAAATGGCCCGGAAGCGAAAGTGAAAAAAATTCGTATTTTAACCATTTATATGTGTAAGACTCTTAAACTTGAGCGTTTCCTTACAGATTCGTCGAAAAACATCGAGAGAAACAAAGGTTTTTCACATAGTCATTCGGGTGCCTCCACGAGGGTCTTTTCGTAAGGGTTGAGGTTGTGAAGTCTTTTCGACACGAGTAAATGTTTTTTTTCTTCCATATTTTACGCTTAGGACAATCTTTAGTGGATATGGTATGATACTAAAATGAGAAAACAACTTTTCAGATCGAGTTAAAGACCCTGTCCCAATGGGCAAAAAAGTAACCATGTTAACACCTATGGATTTTGAGTGAAAAATGGCCCGGAAGCGAAAGTGAAAAAAATTCGTATTTTACCCATTTATATGTGTAAGACTCTTAAACTTGAGCATTTCCTTACAGATTCGTCGAAAAACATCGAGAGAAACAAAGGTTTTTCACATAGTGATTCGGGTGCCTCCACGAGGGTCTTTTCGTAAGGGTTGAGGTTGTGAAGTCTTTTCGACACGAGTAAATGTTTTTTTTCTTCCATATTTTACGCTTAGGACAATCTTTAGTGGATATGGTACGATACTAAAACGAGAAAACAACTTTTCAGATCGAGTTAACGACCCTGTCCCAATGGGCAAAAAAGTTCCTATGTTAACACCTATGGATTTTGAGTGAAAAATGGCCCGGAAGCGAAAGTGAAAAAAATTCGTATTTTAACCATCTATATGTGTAAGACTCTTAAACTTAAGCGTTTCCTTACAGATTCGTCGAAAAACATCGACAGAAACAAAGGTTTTTCACATAGTCATTCGGGTGCCTCCACGAGGGTCTTTTCGTAAGGGTTGAGGTTGTGAAGTCTTTTCGACACGAGTAAATGTTTTTTTTCTTCCATATTTTAAGCTTAGGACAATCTTTAGTGGATATGGTACGATACTAAAACGAGAAAACAACTTTTCAGATCGAGTTAACGACCCTGTCCCAATGGGCAAAAAAGTTCCTATGTTAACACCTATGGATTTTGAGTGAAAAATGGCCCAGAAGCGAAAGTGAAAAAAATTCGTATTTTAACCATCTATATGTGTAAGACTCTTAAACTTGAGCGTTTCCTTACAGATTCGTCGAAAAACATCGACAGAAACAAAGGTTTTTCACATAGTCATTCGGGTGCCTCCACGAGGGTCTTTTCGTAAGGGTTGAGGTTGTGAAGTCTTTTCGACACGAGTAAATGTTTTTTTTCTTCCATATTTTAAGCTTAGGACAATCTTTAGTGGATATGGTACGATACTAAAACGAGAAAACAACTTTTCAGATCGAGTTAACGACCCTGTCCCAATGGGCAAAAAAGTTCCTATGTTAACACCTATGGATTTTGAGTGAAAAATGGCCCGGAAGCGAAAGTGAAAAAAATTCATATTTTAACCATTTATATGTGTAAGACTCTTAAACTTGAGCGTTTCCTTACAGATTCGTCGAAAAACATCGAGAGAAACAAAGGTTTTTCACATAGTCATTCGGGTGCCTCCACGAGGGTCTTTTCGTAAGGGTTGAGGTTGTGAAGTCTTTTCGACACGAGTAAATGTATTTTTACTTCCATATTTTACGCTTAGGACTATCTTTAGTGGATATGGTATGATACTAAAACGAGAAAACAACTTTTCAGATCGAGTTAACGACCCTGTCCCAATGGGCAAAAAAGTTCCTATGTTAACACCTATGGATTTTGAGTGAAAAATGGCCCGGAAGCGAAAGTGAAAAAAATTCGTATTTTAACCATTTATATGTGTAAGACTCTTAAACTTGAGCGTTTCCTTACAGATTCGTCGAAAAACATCGAGAGAAACAAAGGTTTTTCACATAGTGATTCGGGTGCCTCCACGAGGGTCTTTTCGTAAGGGTTGAGGTTGTGAAGTCTTTTCAACACGAGTAAATGTATTTTTTCTTCCATATTTTACGCTTAGGACTATCTTTAGTGGATATGGTATGATACTAAAACGAGAAAACAACTTTTCAGATCGAGTTAACGACCCTGTCCCAATGGGCAAAAAAGTTCCTATGTTAACACCTATGGATTTTGAGTGAAAAATGGCCCGGAAGCGAAAGTGAAAAAAATTCGTATTTTAACCATCTATATGTGTAAGACTCTTAAACTTAAGCGTTTCCTTACAGATTCGTCGAAAAACATCGACAGAAACAAAGGTTTTTCACATAGTCATTCGGGTGCCTCCACGAGGGTCTTTTCGTAAGGGTTGAGGTTGTGAAGTCTTTTCGACACGAGTAAATGTTTTTTTTCTTCCATATTTTAAGCTTAGGACAATCTTTAGTGGATATGGTACGATACTAAAACGAGAAAACAACTTTTCAGATCGAGTTAACGACCCTGTCCCAATGGGCAAAAAAGTTCCTATGTTAACACCTATGGATTTTGAGTGAAAAATGGCCCAGAAGCGAAAGTGAAAAAAATTCGTATTTTAACCATCTATATGTGTAAGACTCTTAAACTTGAGCGTTTCCTTACAGATTCGTCGAAAAACATCGACAGAAACAAAGGTTTTTCACATAGTCATTCGGGTGCCTCCACGAGGGTCTTTTCGTAAGGGTTGAGGTTGTGAAGTCTTTTCGACACGAGTAAATGTTTTTTTTCTTCCATATTTTAAGCTTAGGACAATCTTTAGTGGATATGGTACGATACTAAAACGAGAAAACAACTTTTCAGATCGAGTTAACGACCGTGTCCCAATGGGCAAAAAAGTTCCTATGTTAACACCTATGGATTTTGAGTGAAAAATGGCCCGGAAGCGAAAGTGAAAAAAATTCGTATTTTAACCATCTATATGTGTAAGACTCTTAAACTTAAGCGATTCCTTACAGATTCGTCAAAAAACATCGACAGAAACAAAGGTTTTTCACATAGTCATTCGGGTGCCTCCACGAGGGTCTTTTCGTAAGGGTTGAGGTTGTGAAGTCTTTTCGACACGAGTAAATGTTTTTTTTCTTCCATATTTTAAGCTTAGGACAATCTTTAGTGGATATGGTACGATACTAAAACGAGAAAACAACTTTTCAGATCGAGTTAACGACCCTGTCCCAATGGGCAAAAAAGTTCCTATGTTAACACCTATGGATTTTGAGTGAAAAATGGCCCAGAAGCGAAAGTGAAAAAAATTCGTATTTTAACCATCTATATGTGTAAGACTCTTAAACTTGAGCGTTTCCTTACAGATTCGTCGAAAAACATCGACAGAAACAAAGGTTTTTCACATAGTCATTCCGGTGCCTCCACGAGGGTCTTTTCGTAAGGGTTGAGGTTGTGAAGTCTTTTCGACACGAGTAAATGTTTTTTTTCTTCCATATTTTAAGCTTAGGACAATCTTTAGTGGATATGGTACGATACTAAAACGAGAAAACAACTTTTCAGATCGAGTTAACGACCCTGTCCCAATGCGCAAAAAAGTTCCTATGTTAACACCTATGGATTTTGAGTGAAAAATGGCCCGGAAGCGAAAGTGAAAAAAATTCGTATTTTAACCATTTATATGTGTAAGACTCTTAAACTTGAGCGTTTCCTTACAGATTCGTCGAAAAACATCGAGAGAAACAAAGGTTTTTCACATAGTCATTCGGGTGCCTCCACGAGGGTCTTTTCGTAAGGGTTGAGGTTGTGAAGTCTTTTCGACACGAGTAAATGTTTTTTTTCTTCCATATTTTACGCTTAGGACAATCTTTAGTGGATATGGTATGATACTAAAATGAGAAAACAACTTTTCAGATCGAGTTAAAGACCCTGTCCCAATGGGCAAAAAAGTAACCATGTTAACACCTATGGATTTTGAGTGAAAAATGGCCCGGAAGCGAAAGTGAAAAAAATTCGTATTTTACCCATTTATATGTGTAAGACTCTTAAACTTGAGCATTTCCTTACAGATTCGTCGAAAAACATCGAGAGAAACAAAGGTTTTTCACATAGTGATTCGGGTGCCTCCACGAGGGTCTTTTCGTAAGGGTTGAGGTTGTGAAGTCTTTTCGACACGAGTAAATGTTTTTTTTCTTCCATATTTTACGCTTAGGACAATCTTTAGTGGATATGGTACGATACTAAAACGAGAAAACAACTTTTCAGATCGAGTTAACGACCCTGTCCCAATGGGCAAAAAAGTTCCTATGTTAACACCTATGGATTTTGAGTGAAAAATGGCCCGGAAGCGAAAGTGAAAAAAATTCGTATTTTAACCATCTATATGTGTAAGACTCTTAAACTTAAGCGTTTCCTTACAGATTCGTCGAAAAACATCGACAGAAACAAAGGTTTTTCACATAGTCATTCGGGTGCCTCCACGAGGGTCTTTTCGTAAGGGTTGAGGTTGTGAAGTCTTTTCGACACGAGTAAATGTTTTTTTTCTTCCATATTTTAAGCTTAGGACAATCTTTAGTGGATATGGTACGATACTAAAACGAGAAAACAACTTTTCAGATCGAGTTAACGACCCTGTCCCAATGGGCAAAAAAGTTCCTATGTTAACACCTATGGATTTTGAGTGAAAAATGGCCCAGAAGCGAAAGTGAAAAAAATTCGTATTTTAACCATCTATATGTGTAAGACTCTTAAACTTGAGCGTTTCCTTACAGATTCGTCGAAAAACATCGACAGAAACAAAGGTTTTTCACATAGTCATTCGGGTGCCTCCACGAGGGTCTTTTCGTAAGGGTTGAGGTTGTGAAGTCTTTTCGACACGAGTAAATGTTTTTTTTCTTCCATATTTTAAGCTTAGGACAATCTTTAGTGGATATGGTACGATACTAAAACGAGAAAACAACTTTTCAGATCGAGTTAACGACCCTGTCCCAATGGGCAAAAAAGTTCCTATGTTAACACCTATGGATTTTGAGTGAAAAATGGCCCGGAAGCGAAAGTGAAAAAAATTCATATTTTAACCATTTATATGTGTAAGACTCTTAAACTTGAGCGTTTCCTTACAGATTCGTCGAAAAACATCGAGAGAAACAAAGGTTTTTCACATAGTCATTCGGGTGCCTCCACGAGGGTCTTTTCGTAAGGGTTGAGGTTGTGAAGTCTTTTCGACACGAGTAAATGTATTTTTACTTCCATATTTTACGCTTAGGACTATCTTTAGTGGATATGGTATGATACTAAAACGAGAAAACAACTTTTCAGATCGAGTTAACGACCCTGTCCCAATGGGCAAAAAAGTTCCTATGTTAACACCTATGGATTTTGAGTGAAAAATGGCCCGGAAGCGAAAGTGAAAAAAATTCATATTTTAACCATTTATATGTGTAAGACTCTTAAACTTGAGCGTTTCCTTACAGATTCGTCGAAAAACATCGAGAGAAACAAAGGTTTTTCACATAGTCATTCGGGTGCCTCCACGAGGGTCTTTTCGTAAGGGTTGAGGTTGTGAAGTCTTTTCGACACGAGTAAATGTATTTTTACTTCCATATTTTACGCTTAGGACTATCTTTAGTGGATATGGTATGATACTAAAACGAGAAAACAACTTTTCAGATCGAGTTAACGACCCTGTCCCAATGGGCAAAAAAGTTCCTATGTTAACACCTATGGATTTTGAGTGAAAAATGGCCCGGAAGCGAAAGTGAAAAAAATTCGTATTTTAACCATTTATATGTGTAAGACTCTTAAACTTGAGCGTTTCCTTACAGATTCGTCGAAAAACATCGAGAGAAACAAAGGTTTTTCACATAGTGATTCGGGTGCCTCCACGAGGGTCTTTTCGTAAGGGTTGAGGTTGTGAAGTCTTTTCAACACGAGTAAATGTATTTTTTCTTCCATATTTTACGCTTAGGACTATCTTTAGTGGATATGGTATGATACTAAAACGAGAAAACAACTTTTCAGATCGAGTTAACGACCCTGTCCCAATGGGCAAAAAAGTTCCTATGTTAACACCTATGGATTTTGAGTGAAAAATGGCCCGGAAGCGAAAGTGAAAAAAATTCGTATTTTAACCATCTATATGTGTAAGACTCTTAAACTTAAGCGTTTCCTTACAGATTCGTCGAAAAACATCGACAGAAACAAAGGTTTTTCACATAGTCATTCGGGTGCCTCCACGAGGGTCTTTTCGTAAGGGTTGAGGTTGTGAAGTCTTTTCGACACGAGTAAATGTTTTTTTTCTTCCATATTTTAAGCTTAGGACAATCTTTAGTGGATATGGTACGATACTAAAACGAGAAAACAACTTTTCAGATCGAGTTAACGACCCTGTCCCAATGGGCAAAAAAGTTCCTATGTTAACACCTATGGATTTTGAGTGAAAAATGGCCCAGAAGCGAAAGTGAAAAAAATTCGTATTTTAACCATCTATATGTGTAAGACTCTTAAACTTGAGCGTTTCCTTACAGATTCGTCGAAAAACATCGACAGAAACAAAGGTTTTTCACATAGTCATTCCGGTGCCTCCACGAGGGTCTTTTCGTAAGGGTTGAGGTTGTGAAGTCTTTTCGACACGAGTAAATGTTTTTTTTCTTCCATATTTTAAGCTTAGGACAATCTTTAGTGGATATGGTACGATACTAAAACGAGAAAACAACTTTTCAGATCGAGTTAACGACCCTGTCCCAATGCGCAAAAAAGTTCCTATGTTAACACCTATGGATTTTGAGTGAAAAATGGCCCGGAAGCGAAAGTGAAAAAAATTCGTATTTTAACCATTTATATGTGTAAGACTCTTAAACTTGAGCGTTTCCTTACAGATTCGTCGAAAAACATCGAGAGAAACAAAGGTTTTTCACATAGTCATTCGGGTGCCTCCACGAGGGTCTTTTCGTAAGGGTTGAGGTTGTGAAGTCTTTTCGACACGAGTAAATGTTTTTTTTCTTCCATATTTTACGCTTAGGACAATCTTTAGTGGATATGGTATGATACTAAAATGAGAAAACAACTTTTCAGATCGAGTTAAAGACCCTGTCCCAATGGGCAAAAAAGTAACCATGTTAACACCTATGGATTTTGAGTGAAAAATGGCCCGGAAGCGAAAGTGAAAAAAATTCGTATTTTACCCATTTATATGTGTAAGACTCTTAAACTTGAGCATTTCCTTACAGATTCGTCGAAAAACATCGAGAGAAACAAAGGTTTTTCACATAGTGATTCGGGTGCCTCCACGAGGGTCTTTTCGTAAGGGTTGAGGTTGTGAAGTCTTTTCGACACGAGTAAATGTTTTTTTTCTTCCATATTTTACGCTTAGGACAATCTTTAGTGGATATGGTACGATACTAAAACGAGAAAACAACTTTTCAGATCGAGTTAACGACCCTGTCCCAATGGGCAAAAAAGTTCCTATGTTAACACCTATGGATTTTGAGTGAAAAATGGCCCGGAAGCGAAAGTGAAAAAAATTCGTATTTTAACCATCTATATGTGTAAGACTCTTAAACTTAAGCGTTTCCTTACAGATTCGTCGAAAAACATCGACAGAAACAAAGGTTTTTCACATAGTCATTCGGGTGCCTCCACGAGGGTCTTTTCGTAAGGGTTGAGGTTGTGAAGTCTTTTCGACACGAGTAAATGTTTTTTTTCTTCCATATTTTAAGCTTAGGACAATCTTTAGTGGATATGGTACGATACTAAAACGAGAAAACAACTTTTCAGATCGAGTTAACGACCCTGTCCCAATGGGCAAAAAAGTTCCTATGTTAACACCTATGGATTTTGAGTGAAAAATGGCCCAGAAGCGAAAGTGAAAAAAATTCGTATTTTAACCATCTATATGTGTAAGACTCTTAAACTTGAGCGTTTCCTTACAGATTCGTCGAAAAACATCGACAGAAACAAAGGTTTTTCACATAGTCATTCGGGTGCCTCCACGAGGGTCTTTTCGTAAGGGTTGAGGTTGTGAAGTCTTTTCGACACGAGTAAATGTTTTTTTTCTTCCATATTTTAAGCTTAGGACAATCTTTAGTGGATATGGTACGATACTAAAACGAGAAAACAACTTTTCAGATCGAGTTAACGACCCTGTCCCAATGGGCAAAAAAGTTCCTATGTTAACACCTATGGATTTTGAGTGAAAAATGGCCCGGAAGCGAAAGTGAAAAAAATTCATATTTTAACCATTTATATGTGTAAGACTCTTAAACTTGAGCGTTTCCTTACAGATTCGTCGAAAAACATCGAGAGAAACAAAGGTTTTTCACATAGTCATTCGGGTGCCTCCACGAGGGTCTTTTCGTAAGGGTTGAGGTTGTGAAGTCTTTTCGACACGAGTAAATGTATTTTTACTTCCATATTTTACGCTTAGGACTATCTTTAGTGGATATGGTATGATACTAAAACGAGAAAACAACTTTTCAGATCGAGTTAACGACCCTGTCCCAATGGGCAAAAAAGTTCCTATGTTAAAACCTATGGATTTTGAGTGAAAAATGGCCCGGAAGCGAAAGTGAAAAAAATTCGTATTTTAACCATTTATATGTGTAAGACTCTTAAACTTGAGCGTTTCCTTACAGATTCGTCGAAAAACATCGAGAGAAACAAAGGTTTTTCACATAGTGATTCGGGTGCCTCCACGAGGGTCTTTTCGTAAGGGTTGAGGTTGTGAAGTCTTTTCAACACGAGTAAATGTATTTTTTCTTCCATATTTTACGCTTAGGACTATCTTTAGTGGATATGGTATGATACTAAAACGAGAAAACAACTTTTCAGATCGAGTTAACGACCCTGTCCCAATGGGCAAAAAAGTTCCTATGTTAACACCTATGGATTTTGAGTGAAAAATGGCCCGGAAGCGAAAGTGAAAAAAATTCGTATTTTAACCATCTATATGTGTAAGACTCTTAAACTTAAGCGTTTCCTTACAGATTCGTCGAAAAACATCGACAGAAACAAAGGTTTTTCACATAGTCATTCGGGTGCCTCCACGAGGGTCTTTTCGTAAGGGTTGAGGTTGTGAAGTCTTTTCGACACGAGTAAATGTTTTTTTTCTTCCATATTTTAAGCTTAGGACAATCTTTAGTGGATATGGTACGATACTAAAACGAGAAAACAACTTTTCAGATCGAGTTAACGACCCTGTCCCAATGGGCAAAAAAGTTCCTATGTTAACACCTATGGATTTTGAGTGAAAAATGGCCCAGAAGCGAAAGTGAAAAAAATTCGTATTTTAACCATCTATATGTGTAAGACTCTTAAACTTGAGCGTTTCCTTACAGATTCGTCGAAAAACATCGACAGAAACAAAGGTTTTTCACATAGTCATTCGGGTGCCTCCACGAGGGTCTTTTCGTAAGGGTTGAGGTTGTGAAGTCTTTTCGACACGAGTAAATGTTTTTTTTCTTCCATATTTTAAGCTTAGGACAATCTTTAGTGGATATGGTACGATACTAAAACGAGAAAACAACTTTTCAGATCGAGTTAACGACCCTGTCCCAATGCGCAAAAAAGTTCCTATGTTAACACCTATGGATTTTGAGTGAAAAATGGCCCGGAAGCGAAAGTGAAAAAAATTCGTATTTTAACCATTTATATGTGTAAGACTCTTAAACTTGAGCGTTTCCTTACAGATTCGTCGAAAAACATCGAGAGAAACAAAGGTTTTTCACATAGTCATTCGGGTGCCTCCACGAGGGTCTTTTCGTAAGGGTTGAGGTTGTGAAGTCTTTTCGACACGAGTAAATGTTTTTTTTCTTCCATACTTTAAGCTTAGGACAATCTTTAGTGGATATGGTACGATACTAAAACGAGAAAACAACTTTTCAGATCGAGTTAACGACCCTGTCCCAATGGGCAAAAAAGTTCCTATGTTAACACCTATGGATTTTAAGTGAAAAATGGCCCGGAAGCGAAAGTGAAAAAAATTCATATTTTAACCATTTATATGTGTAAGACTCTTAAACTTGAGCGTTTCCTTACAGATTCGTCGAAAAACATCGAGAGAAACAAAGGTTTTTCACATAGTCATTCGGGTGCCTCCACGAGGGTCTTTTCGTAAGGGTTGAGGTTGTGAAGTCTTTTCGACACGAGTAAATGTTTTTTTTCTTCCATATTTTACGCTTAGGACAATCTTTAGTGGATATGGTACGATACTAAAACGAGAAAACAACTTTTCAGATCGAGTTAACGACCCTGTCCCAATGGGCAAAAAAGTTCCTATGTTAACACCTATGGATTTTGAGTGAAAAATGGCCCGGAAGCGAAAGTGAAAAAAATTCATATTTTAACAATTTATATGTGTAAGACTCTTAAACTTGAGCGTTTCCTTACAGATTCGTCGAAAAACATCGAGAGAAACAAAGGTTTTTCACATAGTCATTCGGGTGCCTCCACGAGGGTCTTTTCGTAAGGGTTGAGGTTGTGAAGTCTTTTCGACACGAGTAAATGTATTTTTTCTTCCATATTATACGCTTAGGACTATCTTTAGTGGATATGGTATGATACTAAAACGAGAAAACAACTTTTCAGATCGAGTTAACGACCCTGTCCCAATGGGCAAAAAAGTTCCTATGTTAACACCTATGGATTTTGAGTGAAAAATGGCCCGGAAGCGAAAGTGAAAAAAATTCGTATTTTAACCATTTATATGTGTAAGACTCTTAAACTTGAGCGTTTCCTTACAGATTCGTCGAAAAACATCGAGAGAAACAAAGGTTTTTCACATAGTCATTCGGGTGCCTCCACGAGGGTCTTTTCGTAAGGGTTGAGGTTGTGAAGTCTTTTCGACACGAGTAAATGTTTTTTTTCTTCCATATTTTATGCTTAGGACAATCTTTAGTGGATATGGTATGATACTAAAACGAAAAAACAACTTTTCAGATCGAATTAAAGACCCTGTCCCAATGGGCAAAAAAGTAACCATGTTAACACCTATGGATTTTGAGTGAAAAATGGCCCGGAAGCGAAAGTGAAAAAAATTCGTATTTTACCCATTTATATGTGTAAGACTCTTAAACTTGAGCATTTCCTTACAGATTCGTCGAAAAACATCGAGAGAAACAAAGGTTTTTCACATAGTGATTCGGGTGCCTCCACGAGGGTCTTTTCGTAAGGGTTGAGGTTGTGAAGTCTTTTCGACACGAGTAAATGTTTTTTTTCTTCCATATTTTAAGCTTAGGACAATCTTTAGTGGATATGGTACGATACTAAAACGAGAAAACAACTTTTCAGATCGAGTTAACGACCCTGTCCCAATGGGCAAAAAAGTTCCTATGTTAACACCTATGGATTTTGGGTGAAAAATGCCCCGGAAGCGAAAGTGAAAAAAATTCGTATTTTAACCATCTATATGTGTAAGATTCTTAAACTTGAGCGTTTCCTTACAGATTCGTCGAAAAACATCGACAGAAACAAAGGTTTTTCACATAGTCATTCGGGTGCCTCCACGAGGGTCTTTTCGTAAGGGTTGAGGTTGTGAAGTCTTTTCGACACGAGTAAATGTTTTTTTTCTTCCATACTTTAAGCTTAGGACAATCTTTAGTGGATATGGTACGATACTAAAACGAGAAAACAACTTTTCAGATCGAGTTAACGACCCTGTCCCAATGGGCAAAAAAGTTCCTATGTTAACACCTATGGATTTTGAGTGAAAAATGGCCCGGAAGCGAAAGTGAAAAAAATTCATATTTTAACCATTTATATGTGTAAGACTCTTAAACTTGAGCGTTTCCTTACAGATTCGTCGAAAAACATCGAGAGATACAAAGGTTTTTCACATAGTCATTCGGGTGCCTCCACGAGGGTCTTTTCGTAAGGGTTGAGGTTGTGAAGTCTTTTCGACACGAGTAAATGTATTTTTTCTTCCATATTTTACGCTTAGGACTATCTTTAGTGGATATGGTATGATACTAAAACGAGAAAACAACTTTTCAGATCGAGTTAACGACCCTGTCCCAATGGGCAAAAAAGTTCCTATGTTAACACCTATGGATTTTGAGTGAAAAATGGCCCGGAAGCGAAAGTGAAAAAAATTCGTATTTTAACCATTTATATGTGTAAGACTCTTAAACTTGAGCATTTCCTTACAGATTCGTCGAAAAACATCGAGAGAAACAAAGGTTTTTCACATAGTGATTCGGGTGCCTCCACGAGGGTCTTTTCGTAAGGGTTGAGGTTGTGAAGTCTTTTCGACACGAGTAAATGTTTTTTTTCTTCCATATTTTAAGCTTAGGACAATCTTTAGTGGATATGGTACGATACTAAAACGAGAAAACAACTTTTCAGATCGAGTTAACGACCCTGTCCCAATGGGCAAAAAAGTTCCTATGTTAACACCTATGGATTTTAAGTGAAAAATGGCCCGGAAGCGAAAGTGAAAAAAATTCATATTTTAACCATTTATATGTGTAAGACTCTTAAACTTGAGCGTTTCCTTACAGATTCGTCGAAAAACATCGAGAGAAACAAAGGTTTTTCACATAGTCATTCGGGTGCCTCCACGAGGGTCTTTTCGTAAGGGTTGAGGTTGTGAAGTCTTTTCGACACGAGTAAATGTTTTTTTTCTTCCATATTTTACGCTTAGGACAATCTTTAGTGGATATGGTACGATACTAAAACGAGAAAACAACTTTTCAGATCGAGTTAACGACCCTGTCCCAATGGGCAAAAAAGTTCCTATGTTAACACCTATGGATTTTGAGTGAAAAATGGCCCGGAAGCGAAAGTGAAAAAAATTCATATTTTAACAATTTATATGTGTAAGACTCTTAAACTTGAGCGTTTCCTTACAGATTCGTCGAAAAACATCGAGAGAAACAAAGGTTTTTCACATAGTCATTCGGGTGCCTCCACGAGGGTCTTTTCGTAAGGGTTGAGGTTGTGAAGTCTTTTCGACACGAGTAAATGTATTTTTTCTTCCATATTATACGCTTAGGACTATCTTTAGTGGATATGGTATGATACTAAAACGAGAAAACAACTTTTCAGATCGAGTTAACGACCCTGTCCCAATGGGCAAAAAAGTTCCTATGTTAACACCTATGGATTTTGAGTGAAAAATGGCCCGGAAGCGAAAGTGAAAAAAATTCGTATTTTAACCATTTATATGTGTAAGACTCTTAAACTTGAGCGTTTCCTTACAGATTCGTCGAAAAACATCGAGAGAAACAAAGGTTTTTCACATAGTCGTTCGGGTGCCTCCACGAGGGTCTTTTCGTAAGGGTTGAGGTTGTGAAGTCTTTTCGACACGAGTAAATGTTTTTTTTCTTCCATATTTTATGCTTAGGACAATCTTTAGTGGATATGGTATGATACTAAAACGAGAAAACAACTTTTCAGATCGAGTTAAAGACCCTGTCCCAATGGGCAAAAAAGTAACCATGTTAACACCTATGGATTTTGAGTGAAAAATGGCCCGGAAGCGAAAGTGAAAAAAATTCGTATTTTACCCATTTATATGTGTAAGACTCTTAAACTTGAGCATTTCCTTACAGATTCGTCGAAAAACATCGAGAGAAACAAAGGTTTTTCACATAGTGATTCGGGTGCCTCCACGAGGGTCTTTTCGTAAGGGTTGAGGTTGTGAAGTCTTTTCGACACGAGTAAATGTTTTTTTTCTTCCATATTTTAAGCTTAGGACAATCTTTAGTGGATATGGTACGATACTAAAACGAGAAAACAACTTTTCAGATCGAGTTAACGACCCTGTCCCAATGGGCAAAAAAGTTCCTATGTTAACACCTATGGATTTTGGGTGAAAAATGCCCCGGAAGCGAAAGTGAAAAAAATTCGTATTTTAACCATCTATATGTGTAAGACTCTTAAACTTGAGCGTTTCCTTACAGATTCGTCGAAAAACATCGACAGAAACAAAGGTTTTCCACATAGTCATTCGGGTGCCTCCACGAGGGTCTTTTCGTAACGGTTGAGGTTGTGAAGTCTTTTCGACACGAGTAAATGTTTTTTTTCTTCCATATTTTAAGCTTAGGACAATCTTTAGTGGATATGGTACGATACTAAAACGAGAAAACAACTTTTCAGATCGAGTTAACGACCCTGTCCCAATGGGCAAAAAAGTTCCTAAGTTAACACCTATGGATTTTGAGTGAAAAATGGCCCGGAAGCGAAAGTGAAAAAAATTCATATTTTAACCATTTATATGTGTAAGACTCTTAAACTTGAGCGTTTCCTTACAGATTCGTCGAAAAACATCGAGAGAAACAAAGGTTTTTCACATAGTCATTCGGGTGCCTCCACGAGGGTCTTTTCGTAAGGGTTGAGGTTGTGAAGTCTTTTCGACACGAGTAAATGTTTTTTTTCATCCATATTTTACGCTTAGGACAATCTTTAGTGGATATGGTATGATACTAAAACGAGAAAACAACTTTTCAGATCGAGTTAAAGACCCTGTCCCAATGGGCAAAAAAGTAACCATGTTAACACCTATGGATTTTGTGTGAAAAATGGCCCGGAAGCGAAAGTGAAAAAAATTCGTATTTTACCCATTTATATGTGTAAGACTCTTAAACTTGAGCGTTTCCTTACAGATTCGTCGAAAAACATCGAGAGAAACAAAGGTTTTTCACATAGTCATTCGGGTGCCTCCACGGGGGTCTTTTCGTAAGGGTTGAGGTTGTGAAGTCTTTTCGACACGAGTAAATGTATTTTTTCTTCCATATTTTACGCTTAGGACTATCTTTAGTGGATATGGTATGATACTAAAACGAGAAAACAACTTTTCAGATCGAGTTAACGACCCTGTCCCAATGGGCAAAAAAGTTCCTATGTTAACACCTATGGATTTTGGGTGAAAAATGCCCCGGAAGCGAAAGTGAAAAAAATTCGTATTTTAACCATCTATATGTGTAAGACTCTTAAACTTGAGCGTTTCCTTACAGATTCGTCGAAAAACATCGACAGAAACAAAGGTTTTCCACATAGTCATTCGGGTGCCTCCACGAGGGTCTTTTCGTAACGGTTGAGGTTGTGAAGTCTTTTCGACACGAGTAAATGTTTTTTTTCTTCCATATTTTAAGCTTAGGACAATCTTTAGTGGATATGGTACGATACTAAAACGAGAAAACAACTTTTCAGATCGAGTTAACGACCCTGTCCCAATGGGCAAAAAAGTTCCTATGTTAACACCTATGGATTTTGAGTGAAAAATGGCCCGGAAGCGAAAGTGAAAAAAATTCATATTTTAACCATTTATATGTGTAAGACTCTTAAACTTGAGCGTTTCCTTACAGATTCGTCGAAAAACATCGAGAGAAACAAAGGTTTTTCACATAGTCATTCGGGTGCCTCCACGAGGGTCTTTTCGTAAGGGTTGAGGTTGTGAAGTCTTTTCGACACGAGTAAATGTTTTTTTTCATCCATATTTTACGCTTAGGATAATCTTTAGTGGATATGGTATGATACTAAAACGAGAAAACAACTTTTCAGATCGAGTTAAAGACCCTGTCCCAATGGGCAAAAAAGTAACCATGTTAACACCTATGGATTTTGAGTGAAAAATGGCCCGGAAGCGAAAGTGAAAAAAATTCGTATTTTACCCATTTATATGTGTAAGACTCTTAAACTTGAGCATTTCCTTACAGATTCGTCGAAAAACATCGAGAGAAACAAAGGTTTTTCACATAGTGATTCGGGTGCCTCCACGAGGGTCTTTTCGTAAGGGTTGAGGTTGTGAAGTCTTTTCGACACGAGTAAATGTTTTTTTTCTTCCATATTTTAAGCTTAGGACAATCTTTAGTGGATATGGTACGATACTAAAACGAGAAAACAACTTTTCAGATCGAGTTAACGACCCTGTCCCAATGGGCAAAAAAGTTCCTATGTTAACACCTATGGATTTTGGGTGAAAAATGCCCCGGAAGCGAAAGTGAAAAAAATTCGTATTTTAACCATCTATATGTGTAAGACTCTTAAACTTGAGCGTTTCCTTACAGATTCGTCGAAAAACATCGACAGAAACAAAGGTTTTCCACATAGTCATTCGGGTGCCTCCACGAGGGTCTTTTCGTAACGGTTGAGGTTGTGAAGTCTTTTCGACACGAGTAAATGTTTTTTTTCTTCCATATTTTAAGCTTAGGACAATCTTTAGTGGATATGGTACGATACTAAAACGAGAAAACAACTTTTCAGATCGAGTTAACGACCCTGTCCCAATGGGCAAAAAAGTTCCTAAGTTAACACCTATGGATTTTGAGTGAAAAATGGCCCGGAAGCGAAAGTGAAAAAAATTCATATTTTAACCATTTATATGTGTAAGACTCTTAAACTTGAGCGTTTCCTTACAGATTCGTCGAAAAACATGGAGAGAAACAAAGGTTTTTCACATAGTCATTCGGGTGCCTCCACGAGGGTCTTTTCGTAAGGGTTGAGGTTGTGAAGTCTTTTCGACACGAGTAAATGTTTTTTTTCATCCATATTTTACGCTTAGGACAATCTTTAGTGGATATGGTATGATACTAAAACGAGAAAACAACTTTTCAGATCGAGTTAAAGACCCTGTCCCAATGGGCAAAAAAGTAACCATGTTAACACCTATGGATTTTGTGTGAAAAATGGCCCGGAAGCGAAAGTGAAAAAAATTCGTATTTTACCCATTTATATGTGTAAGACTCTTAAACTTGAGCGTTTCCTTACAGATTCGTCGAAAAACATCGAGAGAAACAAAGGTTTTTCACATAGTCATTCGGGTGCCTCCACGAGGGTCTTTTCGTAAGGGTTGAGGTTGTGAAGTCTTTTCGACACGAGTAAATGTATTTTTTCTTCCATATTTTACGCTTAGGACTATCTTTAGTGGATATGGTATGATACTAAAACGAGAAAACAACTTTTCAGATCGAGTTAACGACCCTGTCCCAATGGGCAAAAAAGTTCCTATGTTAACACCTATGGATTTTGAGTGAAAAATGGCCCGGAAGCGAAAGTGAAAAAAATTCGTATTTTAACCATTTATATGTGTAAGACTCTTAAACTTGAGCATTTCCTTACAGATTCGTCGAAAAACATCGAGAGAAACAAAGGTTTTTCACATAGTGATTCGGGTGCCTCCACGAGGGTCTTTTCGTAAGGGTTGAGGTTGTGAAGTCTTTTCGACACGAGTAAATGTTTTTTTTCTTCCATATTTTACGCTTAGGACAATCTTTAGTGGATATGGTATGATACTAAAACGAGAAAAAAACTTTTAAGATCGAGTTAACGACCCTGTCCCAATGGGCAAAAAAGTTCCTATGTTAACACCTATGGATTTTGGGTGAAAAATGCCCCGGAAGCGAAAGTGAAAAAAATTCGTATTTTAACCATCTATATGTGTAAGACTCTTAAACTTGAGCGTTTCCTTACAGATTCGTCGAAAAACATCGACAGAAACAAAGGTTTTTCACATAGTCATTCGGGTGCCTCCACGAGGGTCTTTTCGTAAGGGTTGAGGTTGTGAAGTCTTTTCGACACGAGTAAATGTTTTTTTTCTTCCATATTTTAAGCTTAGGGCAATCTTTAGTGGATATGGTACGATACTAAAACGAGAAAACAACTTTTCAGATCGAGTTAACGACCCTGTCCCAATGGGCAAAAAAGTTCCTAAGTTAACACCTATGGATTTTGAGTGAAAAATGGCCCGGAAGCGAAAGTGAAAAAAATTCTTATTTTAACCATTTATATGTGTAAGACTCTTAAACTTGAGCGTTTCCTTACAGATTCGTCGAAAAACATGGAGAGAAACAAAGGTTTTTCACATAGTCATTCGGGTGCCTCCACGAGGGTCTTTTCGTAAGGGTTGAGGTTGTGAAGTCTTTTCGACACGAGTAAATATTTTTTTTCTTCCATATTTTACGCTTAGGACAATCTTTAGTGGATATGGTATGATACTAAAACGAGAAAACAACTTTTCAGATCGAGTTAAAGACCCTGTCCCAATGGGCAAAAAAGTAACCATGTTAACACCTATGGATTTTGAGTGAAAAATGGCCCGGAAGCGAAAGTGAAAAAAATTCGTATTTTACCCATTTATATGTGTAAGACTCTTAAACTTGAGCATTTCCTTACAGATTCGTCGAAAAACATCGAGAGAAACAAAGGTTTTTCACATAGTGATTCGGGTGCCTCCACGAGGGTCTTTTCGTAAGGGTTGAGGTTGTGAAGTCTTTTCGACACGAGTAAATGTTTTTTTTCTTCCATATTTTACGCTTAGGACAATCTTTAGTGGATATGGTATGATACTAAAACGAGAAAAAAACTTTTAAGATCGAGTTAACGACCCTGTCCCAATGGGCAAAAAAGTTCCTATGTTAACACCTATGGATTTTGGGTGAAAAATGCCCCGGAAGCGAAAGTGAAAAAAATTCGTATTTTAACCATCTATATGTGTAAGACTCTTAAACTTGAGCGTTTCCTTACAGATTCGTCGAAAAACATCGAGAGAAACAAAGGTTTTTCACATAGTCATTCGGGTGCCTCCACGAGGGTCTTTTCGTAAGGGTTGAGGTTGTGAAGTCTTTTCGACACGAGTAAATATTTTTTTTCTTCCATATTTTACGCTTAGGACAATCTTTAGTGGATATGGTATGATACTAAAACGAGAAAACAACTTTTCAGATCGAGTTAAAGACCCTGTCCCAATGGGCAAAAAAGTAACCATGTGTCTATGGATTTTGAGTGAAAAATGGCCCGGAAGCGAAAGTGAAAAAAATTCGTATTTTACCCATTTATATGTGTAAGACTCTTAAACTTGAGCATTTCCTTACAGATTCGTCGAAAAACATCGAGAGAAACAAAGGTTTTTCACATAGTGATTCGGGTGCCTCCACGAGGGTCTTTTCGTAAGGGTTGAGGTTGTGAAGTCTTTTCGACACGAGTAAATGTTTTTTTTCTTCCATATTTTACGCTTATGACAATCTTTAGTGGATATGGTATGATACTAAAACGAGAAAAAAACTTTTAAGATCGAGTTAACGACCCTGTCCCAATGGGCAAAAAAGTTCCTATGTTAACACCTATGGATTTTGAGTGAAAAATGGCCCGGAAGCGAAAGTGAAAAAAATTCATATTTTAACCATTTATATGTGTAAGACTCTTAAACTTGAGCGTTTCCTTATAGATTCGTCGAAAAACATCGACAGAAACAAAGGTTTTTCACATAGTCATTCGGGTGCCTCCACGAGGGTCTTTTCGTAAGGGTTGAGGTTGTGAAGTCTTTTCGACACGAGTAAATGTTTTATTTCTTCCATATTTTAAGCTTAGGACAATCTTTAGTGGATATGGTACGATACTAAAACGAGAAAACAACTTTTCAGATCGAGTTAACGACCCTGTCCCAATGGGCAAAAAAGTTCCTATGTTAACACCTATGGATTTTGGGTGAAAAATGCCCCGGAAGCGAAAGTGAAAAAAATTCGTATTTTAACCATCTATATGTGTAAGACTCTTAAACTTGAGCGTTTCCTTACAGATTCGTCGAAAAACATCGACAGAAACAAAGGTTTTCCACATAGTCATTCGGGTGCCTCCACGAGGGTCTTTTCGTAACGGTTGAGGTTGTGAAGTCTTTTCGACACGAGTAAATGTTTTTTTTCTTCCATATTTTAAGCTTAGGACAATCTTTAGTGGATATGGTACGATACTAAAACGAGAAAACAACTTTTCAGATCGAGTTAACGACCCTGTCCCAATGGGCAAAAAAGTTCCTAAGTTAACACCTATGGATTTTGAGTGAAAAATGGCCCGGAAGCGAAAGTGAAAAAAATTCATATTTTAACCATTTATATGTGTAAGACTCTTAAACTTGAGCGTTTCCTTACAGATTCGTCGAAAAACATGGAGAGAAACAAAGGTTTTTCACATAGTCATTCGGGTGCCTCCACGAGGGTCTTTTCGTAAGGGTTGAGGTTGTGAAGTCTTTTCGACACGAGTAAATATTTTTTTTCTTCCATATTTTACGCTTAGGACAATCTTTAGTGGATATGGTATGATACTAAAACGAGAAAACAACTTTTCAGATCGAGTTAAAGACCCTGTCCCAATGGGCAAAAAAGTAACCATGTTAACACCTATGGATTTTGAGTGAAAAATGGCCCGGAAGCGAAAGTGAAAAAAATTCGTATTTTACCCATTTATATGTGTAAGACTCTTAAACTTGAGCATTTCCTTACAGATTCGTCGAAAAACATCGAGAGAAACAAAGGTTTTTCACATAGTGATTCGGGTGCCTCCACGAGGGTCTTTTCGTAAGGGTTGAGGTTGTGAAGTCTTTTCGACACGAGTAAATGTTTTTTTTCTTCCATATTTTACGCTTAGGACAATCTTTAGTGGATATGGTATGATACTAAAACGAGAAAAAAACTTTTAAGATCGAGTTAACGACCCTGTCCCAATGGGCAAAAAAGTTCCTATGTTAACACCTATGGATTTTGGGTGAAAAATGCCCCGGAAGCGAAAGTGAAAAAAATTCGTATTTTAACCATCTATATGTGTAAGACTCTTAAACTTGAGCGTTTCCTTACAGATTCGTCGAAAAACATCGACAGAAACAAAGGTTTTCCACATAGTCATTCGGGTGCCTCCACGAGGGTCTTTTCGTAACGGTTGAGGTTGTGAAGTCTTTTCGACACGAGTAAATGTTTTTTTTCTTCCATATTTTAAGCTTAGGACAATCTTTAGTGGATATGGTACGATACTAAAACGAGAAAACAACTTTTCAGATCGAGTTAACGACCCTGTCCCAATGGGCAAAAAAGTTCCTAAGTTAACACCTATGGATTTTGAGTGAAAAATGGCCCGGAAGCGAAAGTGAAAAAAATTCATATTTTAACCATTTATATGTGTAAGACTCTTAAACTTGAGCGTTTCCTTACAGATTCGTCGAAAAACATGGAGAGAAACAAAGGTTTTTCACATAGTCATTCGGGTGCCTCCACGAGGGTCTTTTCGTAAGGGTTGAGGTTGTGAAGTCTTTTCGACACGAGTAAATATTTTTTTTCTTCCATATTTTACGCTTAGGACAATCTTTAGTGGATATGGTATGATACTAAAACGAGAAAACAACTTTTCAGATCGAGTTAAAGACCCTGTCCCAATGGGCAAAAAAGTAACCATGTTAACACCTATGGATTTTGAGTGAAAAATGGCCCGGAAGCGAAAGTGAAAAAAATTCGTATTTTACCCATTTATATGTGTAAGACTCTTAAACTTGAGCATTTCCTTACAGATTCGTCGAAAAACATCGAGAGAAACAAAGGTTTTTCACATAGTGATTCGGGTGCCTCCACGAGGGTCTTTTCGTAAGGGTTGAGGTTGTGAAGTCTTTTCGACACGAGTAAATGTTTTTTTTCTTCCATATTTTACGCTTAGGACAATCTTTAGTGGATATGGTATGATACTAAAACGAGAAAAAAACTTTTAAGATCGAGTTAACGACCCTGTCCCAATGGGCAAAAAAGTTCCTATGTTAACACCTATGGATTTTGGGTGAAAAATGCCCCGGAAGCGAAAGTGAAAAAAATTCGTATTTTAACCATCTATATGTGTAAGACTCTTAAACTTGAGCGTTTCCTTACAGATTCGTCGAAAAACATCGACAGAAACAAAGGTTTTCCACATAGTCATTCGGGTGCCTCCACGAGGGTCTTTTCGTAACGGTTGAGGTTGTGAAGTCTTTTCGACACGAGTAAATGTTTTTTTTCTTCCATATTTTAAGCTTAGGACAATCTTTAGTGGATATGGTACGATACTAAAACGAGAAAACAACTTTTCAGATCGAGTTAACGACCCTGTCCCAATGGGCAAAAAAGTTCCTAAGTTAACACCTATGGATTTTGAGTGAAAAATGGCCCGGAAGCGAAAGTGAAAAAAATTCATATTTTAACCATTTATATGTGTAAGACTCTTAAACTTGAGCGTTTCCTTACAGATTCGTCGAAAAACATCGAGAGAAACAAAGGTTTTTCACATAGTCATTCGGGTGCCTCCACGAGGGTCTTTTCGTAAGGGTTGAGGTTGTGAAGTCTTTTCGACACGAGTAAATGTTTTTTTTCATCCATATTTTACGCTTAGGACAATCTTTAGTGGATATGGTATGATACTAAAACGAGAAAACAACTTTTCAGATCGAGTTAAAGACCCTGTCCCAATGGGCAAAAAAGTAACCATGTTAACACCTATGGATTTTGAGTGAAAAATGGCCCGGAAGCGAAAGTGAAAAAAATTCGTATTTTACCCATTTATATGTGTAAGACTCTTAAACTTGAGCATTTCCTTACAGATTCGTCGAAAAACATCGAGAGAAACAAAGGTTTTTCACATAGTGATTCGGGTGCCTCCACGAGGGTCTTTTCGTAAGGGTTGAGGTTGTGAAGTCTTTTCGACACGAGTAAATGTTTTTTTTCTTCCATATTTTAAGCTTAGGACAATCTTTAGTGGATATGGTACGATACTAAAACGAGAAAACAACTTTTCAGATCGAGTTAACGACCCTGTCCCAATGGGCAAAAAAGTTCCTATGTTAACACCTATGGATTTTGAGTGAAAAATGGCCCGGAAGCGAAAGTGAAAAAAATTCGTATTTTAACCATCTATATGTGTAAGACTCTTAAACTTGAGCGTTTCCTTACAGATTCGTCGAAAAACATCGACAGAAACAAAGGTTTTTCACATAGTCATTCGGGTGCCTCCACGAGGGTCTTTTCGTAAGGGTTGAGGTTGTGAAGTCTTTTCGACACGAGTAAATGTTTTTTTTCTTCCATATTTTAAGCTTAGGACAATCTTTAGTGGATATGGTACGATACTAAAACGAGAAAACAACTTTTCAGATCGAGTTAACGACCCTGTCCCAATGGGCAAAAAAGTTCCTATGTTAACACCTATGGATTTTGAGTGAAAAATGGCCCGGAAGCGAAAGTGAAAAAAATTCGTATTTTACCCATTTATATGTGTAAGACTCTTAAACTTGAGCATTTCCTTACAGATTCGTCGAAAAACATCGAGAGAAACAAAGGTTTTTCACATAGTGATTCGGGTGCCTCCACGAGGGTCTTTTCGTAAGGGTTGAGGTTGTGAAGTCTTTTCGACACGAGTAAATGTTTTTTTTCTTCCATATTTTAAGCTTAGGACAATCTTTAGTGGATATGGTACGATACTAAAACGAGAAAACAACTTTTCAGATCGAGTTAACGACCCTGTCCCAATGGGCAAAAAAGTTCCTATGTTAACACCTATGGATTTTAAGTGAAAAATGGCCCGGAAGCGAAAGTGAAAAAAATTCATATTTTAACCATTTATATGTGTAAGACTCTTAAACTTGAGCGTTTCCTTACAGATTCGTCGAAAAACATCGAGAGAAACAAAGGTTTTTCACATAGTCATTCGGGTGCCTCCACGAGGGTCTTTTCGTAAGGGTTGAGGTTGTGAAGTCTTTTCGACACGAGTAAATGTATTTTTTCTTCCATATTTTACGCTTAGGACTATCTTTAGGGGATATGGTATGATACTAAAACGAGAAAACAACTTTTCAGATCGAGTTAACGACCCTGTCCCAATGGGCAAAAAAGTTCCTATGTTAACACCTATGGATTTTGAGTGAAAAATGGCCCGGAAGCGAAAGTGAAAAAAATTCGTATTTTAACCATCTATATGTGTAAGACTCTTAAACTTGAGCGTTTCCTTACAGATTCGTCGAAAAACATCGACAGAAACAAAGGTTTTTCACATAGTCATTCGGGTGCCTCCACGAGGGTCTTTTCGTAAGCGTTGAGGTTGTGAAGTCTTTTCGACACGAGTAAATGTATTTTTTCTTCCATATTTTACGCTTAGGACTATCTTTAGTGGATATGGTATGATACTAAAACGAGAAAACAACTTTTCAGATCGAGTTAACGACCCTGTCCCAATGGGCAAAAAAGTAACCATGTTAACACCTATGGATTTTGTGTGAAAAATGGCCCGGAAGCGAAAGTGAAAAAAATTCATATTTTAACCATTTATATGTGTAAGACTCTTAAACTTGAGCGTTTCCTTACAGATTCGTCGAAAAACATCGAGAGAAACAAAGGTTTTTCACATAGTCATTCGGGTGCCTCCACGAGGGTCTTTTCGTAAGGGTTGAGGTTGTGAAGTCTTTTCGACACGAGTAAATGTATTTTTTCTTCCATATTTTACGCTTAGGACTATCTTTAGTGGATATGGTATGATACTAAAACGAGAAAACAACTTTTCAGATCGAGTTAACGACCCTGTCCCAATGGGCAAAAAAGTTCCTATGTTAACACCTATGGATTTTGGGTGAAAAATGCCCCGGAAGCGAAAGTGAAAAAAATTCGTATTTTAACCATCTATATGTGTAAGACTCTTAAACTTGAGCGTTTCCTTACAGATTCGTCGAAAAACATCGACAGAAACAAAGGTTTTTCACATAGTCATTCGGGTGCCTCCACGAGGGTCTTTTCGTAAGGGTTGAGGTTGTGAAGTCTTTTCGACACGAGTAAATGTTTTTTTTCTTCCATATTTTAAGCTTAGGACAATCTTTAGTGGATATGGTACGATACTAAAACGAGAAAACAACTTTTCAGATCGAGTTAACGACCCTGTCCCAATGGGCAAAAAAGTTCCTAAGTTAACACCTATGGATTTTGAGTGAAAAATTGCCCGGAAGCGAAAGTGAAAAAAATTCATATTTTAACCATTTATATGTGTAAGACTCTTAAACTTGAGCGTTTCCTTACAGATTCGTCGAAAAACATGGAGAGAAACAAAGGTTTTTCACATAGTCATTCGGGTGCCTCCACCAGGGTCTTTTCGTAAGGGTTGAGGTTGTGAAGTCTTTTCGACACGAGTAAATATTTTTTTTCTTCCATATTTTACGCTTAGGACAATCTTTAGTGGATATGGTATGATACTAAAACGAGAAAACAACTTTTCAGATCGAGTTAAAGACCCTGTCCCAATGGGCAAAAAAGTAACCATGTTAACACCTATGGATTTTGAGTGAAAAATGGCCCGGAAGCGAAAGTGAAAAAAATTCGTATTTTACCCATTTATATGTGTAAGACTCTTAAACTTGAGCATTTCCTTACAGATTCGTCGAAAAACATCGAGAGAAACAAAGGTTTTTCACATAGTGATTCGGGTGCCTCCACGAGGGTCTTTTCGTAAGGGTTGAGGTTGTGAAGTCTTTTCGACACGAGTAAATGTTTTTTTTCTTCCATATTTTACGCTTAGGACAATCTTTAGTGGATATGGTATGATACTAAAACGAGAAAAAAACTTTTAAGATCGAGTTAACGACCCTGTCCCAATGGGCAAAAAAGTTCCTATGTTAACACCTATGGATTTTGGGTGAAAAATGGCCCGGAAGCGAAAGTGAAAAAAATTCGTATTTTACCCATTTATATGTGTAAGACTCTTAAACTTGAGCGTTTCCTTACAGATTCGTCGAAAAACATCGAGAGAAACAAAGGTTTTTCACATAGTCATTCGGGTGCCTCCACGAGGGTCTTTTCGTAAGGGTTGAGGTTGTGAAGTCTTTTCGACACGAGTAAATGTTTTTTTTCTTCCATATTTTAAGCTTAGGACAATCTTTAGTGGATATGGTACGATACTAAAACGAGAAAACAACTTTTCAGATCGAGTTAACGACCCTGTCCCAATGGGCAAAAAAGTTCCTAAGTTAACACCTATGGATTTTGAGTGAAAAATGGCCCGGAAGCGAAAGTGAAAAAAATTCATATTTTAACCATTTATATGTGTAAGACTCTTAAACTTGAGCGTTTCCTTACAGATTCGTCGAAAAACATCGACAGAAACAAAGGTTTTTCACATAGTCATTCGGGTGCCTCCACGAGGGTCTTTTCGTAAGGGTTGAGGTTGTGAAGTCTTTTCGACACGAGTAAATGTTTTTTTTCATCCATATTTTACGCTTAGGACAATCTTTAGTGGATATGGTATGATACTAAAACGAGAAAACAACTTTTCAGATCGAGTTAAAGACCCTGTCCCAATGGGCAAAAAAGTAACCATGTTAACACCTATGGATTTTGAGTGAAAAATGGCCCGGAAGCGAAAGTGAAAAAAATTCGTATTTTACCCATTTATATGTGTAAGACTCTTAAACTTGAGCATTTCCTTACAGATTCGTCGAAAAACATCGAGAGAAACAAAGGTTTTTCACATAGTGATTCGGGTGCCTCCACGAGGGTCTTTTCGTAAGGGTTGAGGTTGTGAAGTCTTTTCGACACGAGTAAATGTTTTTTTTCTTCCATATTTTAAGCTTAGGACAATCTTTAGTGGATATGGTACGATACTAAAACGAGAAAACAACTTTTCAGATCGAGTTAACGACCCTGTCCCAATGGGCAAAAAAGTTCCTATGTTAACACCTATGGATTTTGGGTGAAAAATGGCCCGGAAGCGAAAGTGAAAAAAATTCGTATTTTACCCATTTATATGTGTAAGACTCTTAAACTTGAGCGTTTCCTTACAGATTCGTCGAAAAACATCGAGAGAAACAAAGGTTTTTCACATAGTCATTCGGGTGCCTCCACGAGGGTCTTTTCGTAAGGGTTGAGGTTGTGAAGTCTTTTCGACACGAGTAAATGTTTTTTTTCTTCCATATTTTAAGCTTAGGACAATCTTTAGTGGATATGGTACGATACTAAAACGAGAAAACAACTTTTCAGATCGAGTTAACGACCCTGTCCCAATGGGCAAAAAAGTTCCTAAGTTAACACCTATGGATTTTGAGTGAAAAATGGCCCGGAAGCGAAAGTGAAAAAAATTCATATTTTAACCATTTATATGTGTAAGACTCTTAAACTTGAGCGTTTCCTTACAGATTCGTCGAAAAACATCGACAGAAACAAAGGTTTTTCACATAGTCATTCGGGTGCCTCCACGAGGGTCTTTTCGTAAGGGTTGAGGTTGTGAAGTCTTTTCGACACGAGTAAATGTTTTTTTTCATCCATATTTTACGCTTAGGACAATCTTTAGTGGATATGGTATGATACTAAAACGAGAAAACAACTTTTCAGATCGAGTTAAAGACCCTGTCCCAATGGGCAAAAAAGTAACCATGTTAACACCTATGGATTTTGAGTGAAAAATGGCCCGGAAGCGAAAGTGAAAAAAATTCGTATTTTACCCATTTATATGTGTAAGACTCTTAAACTTGAGCATTTCCTTACAGATTCGTCGAAAAACATCGAGAGAAACAAAGGTTTTTCACATAGTGATTCGGGTGCCTCCACGAGGGTCTTTTCGTAAGGGTTGAGGTTGTGAAGTCTTTTCGACACGAGTAAATGTTTTTTTTCTTCCATATTTTAAGCTTAGGACAATCTTTAGTGGATATGGTACGATACTAAAACGAGAAAACAACTTTTCAGATCGAGTTAACGACCCTGTCCCAATGGGCAAAAAAGTTCCTAAGTTAACACCTATGGATTTTGAGTGAAAAATGGCCCGGAAGCGAAAGTGAAAAAAATTCATATTTTAACCATTTATATGTGTAAGACTCTTAAACTTGAGCGTTTCCTTACAGATTCGTCGAAAAACATCGACAGAAACAAAGGTTTTTCACATAGTCATTCGGGTGCCTCCACGAGGGTCTTTTCGTAAGGGTTGAGGTTGTGAAGTCTTTTCGACACGAGTAAATGTTTTTTTTCATCCATATTTTACGCTTAGGACAATCTTTAGTGGATATGGTATGATACTAAAACGAGAAAACAACTTTTCAGATCGAGTTAAAGACCCTGTCCCAATGGGCAAAAAAGTAACCATGTTAACACCTATGGATTTTGAGTGAAAAATGGCCCGGAAGCGAAAGTGAAAAAAATTCGTATTTTACCCATTTATATGTGTAAGACTCTTAAACTTGAGCATTTCCTTACAGATTCGTCGAAAAACATCGAGAGAAACAAAGGTTTTTCACATAGTGATTCGGGTGCCTCCACGAGGGTCTTTTCGTAAGGGTTGAGGTTGTGAAGTCTTTTCGACACGAGTAAATGTTTTTTTTCTTCCATATTTTAAGCTTAGGACAATCTTTAGTGGATATGGTACGATACTAAAACGAGAAAACAACTTTTCAGATCGAGTTAACGACCCTGTCCCAATGGGCAAAAAAGTTCCTAAGTTAACACCTATGGATTTTGAGTGAAAAATGGCCCGGAAGCGAAAGTGAAAAAAATTCATATTTTAACCATTTATATGTGTAAGACTCTTAAACTTGAGCGTTTCCTTACAGATTCGTCGAAAAACATCGAGAGAAACAAAGGTTTTTCACATAGTGATTCGGGTGCCTCCACGAGGGTCTTTTCGTAAGGGTTGAGGTTGTGAAGTCTTTTCGACACGAGTAAATGTTTTTTTTCTTCCATATTTTAAGCTTAGGACAATCTTTAGTGGATATGGTACGATACTAAAACGAGAAAACAACTTTTCAGATCGAGTTAACGACCCTGTCCCAATGGGCAAAAAAGTTCCTAAGTTAACACCTATGGATTTTGAGTGAAAAATGGCCCGGAAGCGAAAGTGAAAAAAATTCATATTTTAACCATTTATATGTGTAAGACTCTTAAACTTGAGCGTTTCCTTACAGATTCGTCGAAAAACATCGACAGAAACAAAGGTTTTTCACATAGTCATTCGGGTGCCTCCACGAGGGTCTTTTCGTAAGGGTTGAGGTTGTGAAGTCTTTTCGACACGAGTAAATGTTTTTTTTCATCCATATTTTACGCTTAGGACAATCTTTAGTGGATATGGTATGATACTAAAACGAGAAAACAACTTTTCAGATCGAGTTAAAGACCCTGTCCCAATGGGCAAAAAAGTAACCATGTTAACACCTATGGATTTTGAGTGAAAAATGGCCCGGAAGCGAAAGTGAAAAAAATTCGTATTTTACCCATTTATATGTGTAAGACTCTTAAACTTGAGCATTTCCTTACAGATTCGTCGAAAAACATCGAGAGAAACAAAGGTTTTTCACATAGTGATTCGGGTGCCTCCACGAGGGTCTTTTCGTAAGGGTTGAGGTTGTGAAGTCTTTTCGACACGAGTAAATGTTTTTTTTCTTCCATATTTTAAGCTTAGGACAATCTTTAGTGGATATGGTACGATACTAAAACGAGAAAACAACTTTTCAGATCGAGTTAACGACCCTGTCCCAATGGGCAAAAAAGTTCCTAAGTTAACACCTATGGATTTTGAGTGAAAAATGGCCCGGAAGCGAAAGTGAAAAAAATTCATATTTTAACCATTTATATGTGTAAGACTCTTAAACTTGAGCGTTTCCTTACAGATTCGTCGAAAAACATCGAGAGAAACAAAGGTTTTTCACATAGTGATTCGGGTGCCTCCACGAGGGTCTTTTCGTAAGGGTTGAGGTTGTGAAGTCTTTTCGACACGAGTAAATGTTTTTTTTCTTCCATATTTTAAGCTTAGGACAATCTTTAGTGGATATGGTACGATACTAAAACGAGAAAACAACTTTTCAGATCGAGTTAACAACCCTGTCCCAATGGGCAAAAAAGTTCCTATGTTAACACCTATGGATTTTGAGTGAAAAATGGCCCCGAAGCGAAAGTGAAAAAAATTCGTATTTTAACCATCTATATGTGTAAGACTCTTAAACTTGAGCGTTTCCTTACAGATTCGTCGAAAAACATCGACAGAAACAAAGGTTTTTCACATAGTCATTCGGGTGCCTCCACGAGGGTCTTTTCGTAAGGGTTGAGGTTGTGAAGTCTTTTCGACACGAGTAAATGTTTTTTTTCTTCCATATTTTAAGCTTAGGACAATCTTTAGTGGATATGGTACGATACTAAAACGAGAAAACAACTTTTCAGATCGAGTTAACGACCCTGTCCCAATGGGCAAAAAAGTTCCTATGTTAACACCTATGGATTTTGAGTGAAAAATGGCCCGGAAGCGAAAGTGAAAAAAATTCGTATTTTAACCATCTATATGTGTAAGACTCTTAAACTTGAGCGTTTCCTTACAGATTCGTCGAAAAACATCGACAGAAACAAAGGTTTTTCACATAGTCATTCGGGTGCCTCCACGAGGGTCTTTTCGTAAGCGTTGAGGTTGTGAAGTCTTTTCGACACGAGTAAATGTATTTTTTCTTCCATATTTTACGCTTAGGACTATCTTTAGTGGATATGGTATGATACTAAAACGAGAAAACAACTTTTCAGATCGAGTTAACGACCCTGTCCCAATGGGCAAAAAAGTAACCATGTTAACACCTATGGATTTTGTGTGAAAAATGGCCCGGAAGCGAAAGTGAAAAAAATTCATATTTTAACCATTTATATGTGTAAGACTCTTAAACTTGAGCGTTTCCTTACAGATTCGTCGAAAAACATCGAGAGAAACAAAGGTTTTTCACATAGTCATTCGGGTGCCTCCACGAGGGTCTTTTCGTAAGGGTTGAGGTTGTGAAGTCTTTTCGACACGAGTAAATGTATTTTTTCTTCCATATTTTACGCTTAGGACTATCTTTAGGGGATATGGTATGATACTAAAACGAGAAAACAACTTTTCAGATCGAGTTAACGACCCTGTCCCAATGGGCAAAAAAGTTCCTATGTTAACACCTATGGATTTTGAGTGAAAAATGGCCCCGAAGCGAAAGTGAAAAAAATTCGTATTTTAACCATCTATATGTGTAAGACTCTTAAACTTGAGCGTTTCCTTACAGATTCGTCGAAAAACATCGAGAGAAACAAAGGTTTTTCACATAGTCATTCGGGTGCCTCCACGAGGGTCTTTTCGTAAGGGTTGAGGTTGTGAAGTCTTTTCGACACGAGTAAATGTATTTTTTCTTCCATATTTTACGCTTAGGACTATCTTTAGGGGATATGGTATGATACTAAAACGAGAAAACAACTTTTCAGATCGAGTTAACGACCCTGTCCCAATGGGCAAAAAAGTTCCTATGTTAACACCTATGGATTTTGAGTGAAAAATGGCCCGGAAGCGAAAGTGAAAAAAATTCGTATTTTAACCATCTATATGTGTAAGACTCTTAAACTTGAGCGTTTCCTTACAGATTCGTCGAAAAACATCGACAGAAACAAAGGTTTTTCACATAGTCATTCGGGTGCCTCCACGAGGGTCTTTTCGTAAGCGTTGAGGTTGTGAAGTCTTTTCGACACGAGTAAATGTATTTTTTCTTCCATATTTTACGCTTAGGACTATCTTTAGTGGATATGGTATGATACTAAAACGAGAAAACAACTTTTCAGATCGAGTTAACGACCCTGTCCCAATGGGCAAAAAAGTAACCATGTTAACACCTATGGATTTTGTGTGAAAAATGGCCCGGAAGCGAAAGTGAAAAAAATTCATATTTTAACCATTTATATGTGTAAGACTCTTAAACTTGAGCGTTTCCTTACAGATTCGTCGAAAAACATCGAGAGAAACAAAGGTTTTTCACATAGTCATTCGGGTGCCTCCACGAGGGTCTTTTCGTAAGGGTTGAGGTTGTGAAGTCTTTTCGACACGAGTAAATGTATTTTTTCTTCCATATTTTACGCTTAGGACTATCTTTAGTGGATATGGTATGATACTAAAACGAGAAAACAACTTTTCAGATCGAGTTAACGACCCTGTCCCAATGGGCAAAAAAGTTCCTATGTTAACACCTATGGATTTTGGGTGAAAAATGCCCCGGAAGCGAAAGTGAAAAAAATTCGTATTTTAACCATCTATATGTGTAAGACTCTTAAACTTGAGCGTTTCCTTACAGATTCGTCGAAAAACATCGACAGAAACAAAGGTTTTTCACATAGTCATTCGGGTGCCTCCACGAGGGTCTTTTCGTAAGGGTTGAGGTTGTGAAGTCTTTTCGACACGAGTAAATGTTTTTTTTCTTCCATATTTTAAGCTTAGGACAATCTTTAGTGGATATGGTACGATACTAAAACGAGAAAACAACTTTTCAGATCGAGTTAACGACCCTGTCCCAATGGGCAAAAAAGTTCCTAAGTTAACACCTATGGATTTTGAGTGAAAAATTGCCCGGAAGCGAAAGTGAAAAAAATTCATATTTTAACCATTTATATGTGTAAGACTCTTAAACTTGAGCGTTTCCTTACAGATTCGTCGAAAAACATGGAGAGAAACAAAGGTTTTTCACATAGTCATTCGGGTGCCTCCACCAGGGTCTTTTCGTAAGGGTTGAGGTTGTGAAGTCTTTTCGACACGAGTAAATATTTTTTTTCTTCCATATTTTACGCTTAGGACAATCTTTAGTGGATATGGTATGATACTAAAACGAGAAAACAACTTTTCAGATCGAGTTAAAGACCCTGTCCCAATGGGCAAAAAAGTAACCATGTTAACACCTATGGATTTTGAGTGAAAAATGGCCCGGAAGCGAAAGTGAAAAAAATTCGTATTTTACCCATTTATATGTGTAAGACTCTTAAACTTGAGCATTTCCTTACAGATTCGTCGAAAAACATCGAGAGAAACAAAGGTTTTTCACATAGTGATTCGGGTGCCTCCACGAGGGTCTTTTCGTAAGGGTTGAGGTTGTGAAGTCTTTTCGACACGAGTAAATGTTTTTTTTCTTCCATATTTTACGCTTAGGACAATCTTTAGTGGATATGGTATGATACTAAAACGAGAAAAAAACTTTTAAGATCGAGTTAACGACCCTGTCCCAATGGGCAAAAAAGTTCCTATGTTAACACCTATGGATTTTGGGTGAAAAATGCCCCGGAAGCGAAAGTGAAAAAAATTCGTATTTTAACCATCTATATGTGTAAGACTCTTAAACTTGAGCGTTTCCTTACAGATTCGTCGAAAAACATCGACAGAAACAAAGGTTTTCCACATAGTCATTCGGGTGCCTCCACGAGGGTCTTTTCGTAACGGTTGAGGTTGTGAAGTCTTTTCGACACGAGTAAATGTTTTTTTTCTTCCATATTTTAAGCTTAGGACAATCTTTAGTGGATATGGTACGATACTAAAACGAGAAAACAACTTTTCAGATCGAGTTAACGACCCTGTCCCAATGGGCAAAAAAGTTCCTAAGTTAACACCTATGGATTTTGAGTGAAAAATGGCCCGGAAGCGAAAGTGAAAAAAATTCATATTTTAACCATTTATATGTGTAAGACTCTTAAACTTGAGCGTTTCCTTACAGATTCGTCGAAAAACATCGAGAGAAACAAAGGTTTTTCACATAGTCATTCGGGTGCCTCCACGAGGGTCTTTTCGTAAGGGTTGAGGTTGTGAAGTCTTTTCGACACGAGTAAATGTTTTTTTTCATCCATATTTTACGCTTAGGACAATCTTTAGTGGATATGGTATGATACTAAAACGAGAAAACAACTTTTCAGATCGAGTTAAAGACCCTGTCCCAATGGGCAAAAAAGTAACCATGTTAACACCTATGGATTTTGAGTGAAAAATGGCCCGGAAGCGAAAGTGAAAAAAATTCGTATTTTACCCATTTATATGTGTAAGACTCTTAAACTTGAGCATTTCCTTACAGATTCGTCGAAAAACATCGAGAGAAACAAAGGTTTTTCACATAGTGATTCGGGTGCCTCCACGAGGGTCTTTTCGTAAGGGTTGAGGTTGTGAAGTCTTTTCGACACGAGTAAATGTTTTTTTTCTTCCATATTTTAAGCTTAGGACAATCTTTAGTGGATATGGTACGATACTAAAACGAGAAAACAACTTTTCAGATCGAGTTAACGACCCTGTCCCAATGGGCAAAAAAGTTCCTAAGTTAACACCTATGGATTTTGAGTGAAAAATGGCCCGGAAGCGAAAGTGAAAAAAATTCATATTTTAACCATTTATATGTGTAAGACTCTTAAACTTGAGCGTTTCCTTACAGATTCGTCGAAAAACATCGACAGAAACAAAGGTTTTTCACATAGTCATTCGGGTGCCTCCACGAGGGTCTTTTCGTAAGGGTTGAGGTTGTGAAGTCTTTTCGACACGAGTAAATGTTTTTTTTCATCCATATTTTACGCTTAGGACAATCTTTAGTGGATATGGTATGATACTAAAACGAGAAAACAACTTTTCAGATCGAGTTAAAGACCCTGTCCCAATGGGCAAAAAAGTAACCATGTTAACACCTATGGATTTTGAGTGAAAAATGGCCCGGAAGCGAAAGTGAAAAAAATTCGTATTTTACCCATTTATATGTGTAAGACTCTTAAACTTGAGCATTTCCTTACAGATTCGTCGAAAAACATCGAGAGAAACAAAGGTTTTTCACATAGTGATTCGGGTGCCTCCACGAGGGTCTTTTCGTAAGGGTTGAGGTTGTGAAGTCTTTTCGACACGAGTAAATGTTTTTTTTCTTCCATATTTTAAGCTTAGGACAATCTTTAGTGGATATGGTACGATACTAAAACGAGAAAACAACTTTTCAGATCGAGTTAACGACCCTGTCCCAATGGGCAAAAAAGTTCCTAAGTTAACACCTATGGATTTTGAGTGAAAAATGGCCCGGAAGCGAAAGTGAAAAAAATTCATATTTTAACCATTTATATGTGTAAGACTCTTAAACTTGAGCGTTTCCTTACAGATTCGTCGAAAAACATCGACAGAAACAAAGGTTTTTCACATAGTGATTCGGGTGCCTCCACGAGGGTCTTTTCGTAAGGGTTGAGGTTGTGAAGTCTTTTCGACACGAGTAAATGTTTTTTTTCTTCCATATTTTAAGCTTAGGACAATCTTTAGTGGATATGGTACGATACTAAAACGAGAAAACAACTTTTCAGATCGAGTTAACAACCCTGTCCCAATGGGCAAAAAAGTTCCTATGTTAACACCTATGGATTTTGAGTGAAAAATGGCCCCGAAGCGAAAGTGAAAAAAATTCGTATTTTAACCATCTATATGTGTAAGACTCTTAAACTTGAGCGTTTCCTTACAGATTCGTCGAAAAACATCGACAGAAACAAAGGTTTTTCACATAGTCATTCGGGTGCCTCCACGAGGGTCTTTTCGTAAGGGTTGAGGTTGTGAAGTCTTTTCGACACGAGTAAATGTTTTTTTTCTTCCATATTTTAAGCTTAGGACAATCTTTAGTGGATATGGTACGATACTAAAACGAGAAAACAACTTTTCAGATCGAGTTAACGACCCTGTCCCAATGGGCAAAAAAGTTCCTATGTTAACACCTATGGATTTTGAGTGAAAAATGGCCCGGAAGCGAAAGTGAAAAAAATTCGTATTTTACCCATTTATATGTGTAAGACTCTTAAACTTGAGCATTTCCTTACAGATTCGTCGAAAAACATCGAGAGAAACAAAGGTTTTTCACATAGTGATTCGGGTGCCAACACGAGGGTCTTTTCGTAAGGGTTGAGGTTGTGAAGTCTTTTCGACACGAGTAAATGTTTTTTTTCTTCCATATTTTAAGCTTAGGACAATCTTTAGTGGATATGGTACGATACTAAAACGAGAAAACAACTTTTCAGATCGAGTTAACGACCCTGTCCCAATGGGCAAAAAAGTTCCTATGTTAACACCTATGGATTTTAAGTGAAAAATGGCCCGGAAGCGAAAGTGAAAAAAATTCATATTTTAACCATTTATATGTGTAAGACTCTTAAACTTGAGCGTTTCCTTACAGATTCGTCGAAAAACATCGAGAGAAACAAAGGTTTTTCACATAGTCATTCGGGTGCCTCCACGAGGGTCTTTTCGTAAGGGTTGAGGTTGTGAAGTCTTTTCGACACGAGTAAATGTATTTTTTCTTCCATATTTTACGCTTAGGACTATCTTTAGGGGATATGGTATGATACTAAAACGAGAAAACAACTTTTCAGATCGAGTTAACGACCCTGTCCCAATGGGCAAAAAAGTTCCTATGTTAACACCTATGGATTTTGAGTGAAAAATGGCCCGGAAGCGAAAGTGAAAAAAATTCGTATTTTAACCATCTATATGTGTAAGACTCTTAAACTTGAGCGTTTCCTTACAGATTCGTCGAAAAACATCGACAGAAACAAAGGTTTTTCACATAGTCATTCGGGTGCCTCCACGAGGGTCTTTTCGTAAGCGTTGAGGTTGTGAAGTCTTTTCGACACGAGTAAATGTATTTTTTCTTCCATATTTTACGCTTAGGACTATCTTTAGTGGATATGGTATGATACTAAAACGAGAAAACAACTTTTCAGATCGAGTTAACGACCCTGTCCCAATGGGCAAAAAAGTAACCATGTTAACACCTATGGATTTTGTGTGAAAAATGGCCCGGAAGCGAAAGTGAAAAAAATTCATATTTTAACCATTTATATGTGTAAGACTCTTAAACTTGAGCGTTTCCTTACAGATTCGTCGAAAAACATCGAGAGAAACAAAGGTTTTTCACATAGTCATTCGGGTGCCTCCACGAGGGTCTTTTCGTAAGGGTTGAGGTTGTGAAGTCTTTTCGACACGAGTAAATGTATTTTTTCTTCCATATTTTACGCTTAGGACTATCTTTAGTGGATATGGTATGATACTAAAACGAGAAAACAACTTTTCAGATCGAGTTAACGACCCTGTCCCAATGGGCAAAAAAGTTCCTATGTTAACACCTATGGATTTTGGGTGAAAAATGCCCCGGAAGCGAAAGTGAAAAAAATTCGTATTTTAACCATCTATATGTGTAAGACTCTTAAACTTGAGCGTTTCCTTACAGATTCGTCGAAAAACATCGACAGAAACAAAGGTTTTTCACATAGTCATTCGGGTGCCTCCACGAGGGTCTTTTCGTAAGGGTTGAGGTTGTGAAGTCTTTTCGACACGAGTAAATGTTTTTTTTCTTCCATATTTTAAGCTTAGGACAATCTTTAGTGGATATGGTACGATACTAAAACGAGAAAACAACTTTTCAGATCGAGTTAACGACCCTGTCCCAATGGGCAAAAAAGTTCCTATGTTAACACCTATGGATTTTGAGTGAAAAATGGCCCGGAAGCGAAAGTGAAAAAAATTCATATTTTAACCATTTATATGTGTAAGACTCTTAAACTTGAGCGTTTCCTTACAGATTCGTCGAAAAACATGGAGAGAAACAAAGGTTTTTCACATAGTCATTCGGGTGCCTCCACGAGGGTCTTTTCGTAAGGGTTGAGGTTGTGAAGTCTTTTCGACACGAGTAAATGTATTTTTTCTTCCATATTTTACGCTTAGGACTATCTTTAGTGGATATGGTATGATACTAAAACGAGAAAACAACTTTTCAGATCGAGTTAACGACCCTGTCCCAATGGGCAAAAAAGTTCCTATGTTAACACCTATGGATTTTGAGTGAAAAATGGCCCGGAAGCGAAAGTGAAAAAAATTCGTATTTTAACCATTTATATGTGTAAGACTCTTAAACTTGAGCCTTCCTTACAGATTCGTCGAAAAACATCGAGAGAAACAAAGGTTTTTCACATAGTGATTCGGGTGCCTCCACGAGGGTCTTTTCGTAAGGGTTGAGGTTGTGAAGTCTTTTCGACACGAGTAAATATTTTTTTTCTTCCATATTTTACGCTTAGGACAATCTTTAGTGGATATGGTATGATACTAAAACGAGAAAACAACTTTTCAGATCGAGTTAAAGACCCTGTCCCAATGGGCAAAAAAGTAACCATGTTAACACCTATGGATTTTGAGTGAAAAATGGCCCGGAAGCGAAAGTGAAAAAAATTCGTATTTTACCCATTTATATGTGTAAGACTCTTAAACTTGAGCATTTCCTTACAGATTCGTCGAAAAACATCGAGAGAAACAAAGGTTTTTCACATAGTGATTCGGGTGCCTCCACGAGGGTCTTTTCGTAAGGGTTGAGGTTGTGAAGTCTTTTCGACACGAGTAAATGTTTTTTTTCTTCCATATTTTACGCTTAGGACAATCTTTAGTGGATATGGTATGATACTAAAACGAGAAAAAAACTTTTAAGATCGAGTTAACGACCCTGTCCCAATGGGCAAAAAAGTTCCTATGTTAACACCTATGGATTTTGGGTGAAAAATGCCCCGGAAGCGAAAGTGAAAAAAATTCGTATTTTAACCATCTATATGTGTAAGACTCTTAAACTTGAGCGTTTCCTTACAGATTCGTCGAAAAACATCGACAGAAACAAAGGTTTTCCACATAGTCATTCGGGTGCCTCCACGAGGGTCTTTTCGTAACGGTTGAGGTTGTGAAGTCTTTTCGACACGAGTAAATGTTTTTTTTCTTCCATATTTTAAGCTTAGGACAATCTTTAGTGGATATGGTACGATACTAAAACGAGAAAACAACTTTTCAGATCGAGTTAACGACCCTGTCCCAATGGGCAAAAAAGTTCCTAAGTTAACACCTATGGATTTTGAGTGAAAAATGGCCCGGAAGCGAAAGTGAAAAAAATTCATATTTTAACCATTTATATGTGTAAGACTCTTAAACTTGAGCGTTTCCTTACAGATTCGTCGAAAAACATCGAGAGAAACAAAGGTTTTTCACATAGTCATTCGGGTGCCTCCACGAGGGTCTTTTCGTAAGGGTTGAGGTTGTGAAGTCTTTTCGACACGAGTAAATGTTTTTTTCATCCATATTTTACGCTTAGGACAATCTTTAGTGGATATGGTATGATACTAAAACGAGAAAACAACTTTTCAGATCGAGTTAAAGACCCTGTCCCAATGGGCAAAAAAGTAACCATGTTAACACCTATGGATTTTGAGTGAAAAATGGCCCGGAAGCGAAAGTGAAAAAAATTCGTATTTTACCCATTTATATGTGTAAGACTCTTAAACTTGAGCATTTCCTTACAGATTCGTCGAAAAACATCGAGAGAAACAAAGGTTTTTCACATAGTGATTCGGGTGCCTCCACGAGGGTCTTTTCGTAAGGGTTGAGGTTGTGAAGTCTTTTCGACACGAGTAAATGTTTTTTTTCTTCCATATTTTAAGCTTAGGACAATCTTTAGTGGATATGGTACGATACTAAAACGAGAAAACAACTTTTCAGATCGAGTTAACGACCCTGTCCCAATGGGCAAAAAAGTTCCTATGTTAACACCTATGGATTTTGAGTGAAAAATGGCCCGGAAGCGAAAGTGAAAAAAATTCGTATTTTACCCATTTATATGTGTAAGACTCTTAAACTTGAGCATTTCCTTACAGATTCGTCGAAAAACATCGAGAGAAACAAAGGTTTTTCACATAGTGATTCGGGTGCCTCCACGAGGGTCTTTTCGTAAGGGTTGAGGTTGTGAAGTCTTTTCGACACGAGTAAATGTTTTTTTTCTTCCATATTTTAAGCTTAGGACAATCTTTAGTGGATATGGTACGATACTAAAACGAGAAAACAACTTTTCAGATCGAGTTAACGACCCTGTCCCAATGGGCAAAAAAGTTCCTATGTTAACACCTATGGATTTTGAGTGAAAAATGGCCCGGAAGCGAAAGTGAAAAAAATTCGTATTTTACCCATTTATATGTGTAAGACTCTTAAACTTGAGCATTTCCTTACAGATTCGTCGAAAAACATCGAGAGAAACAAAGGTTTTTCACATAGTGATTCGGGTGCCTCCACGAGGGTCTTTTCGTAAGGGTTGAGGTTGTGAAGTCTTTTCGACACGAGTAAATGTTTTTTTTCTTCCATATTTTAAGCTTAGGACAATCTTTAGTGGATATGGTACGATACTAAAACGAGAAAAAAACTTTTCAGATCGAGTTAACGACCCTGTCCCAATGGGCAAAAAAGTTCCTATGTTAACACCTATGGATTTTAAGTGAAAAATGGCCCGGAAGCGAAAGTGAAAAAAATTCATATTTTAACCATTTATATGTGTAAGACTCTTAAACTTGAGCGTTTCCTTACAGATTCGTCGAAAAACATCGAGAGAAACAAAGGTTTTTCACATAGTCATTCGGGTGCCTCCACGAGGGTCTTTTCGTAAGGGTTGAGGTTGTGAAGTCTTTTCGACACGAGTAAATGTATTTTTTCTTCCATATTTTACGCTTAGGACTATCTTTAGGGGATATGGTATGATACTAAAATGAGAAAACAACTTTTCAGATCGAGTTAACGACCCTGTCCCAATGGGCAAAAAAGTTCCTATGTTAACACCTATGGATTTTGAGTGAAAAATGGCCCGGAAGCGAAAGTGAAAAAAATTCGTATTTTAACCATCTATATGTGTAAGACTCTTAAACTTGAGCGTTTCCTTACAGATTCGTCGAAAAACATCGACAGAAACAAAGGTTTTTCACATAGTCATTCGGGTGCCTCCACGAGGGTCTTTTCGTAAGCGTTGAGGTTGTGAAGTCTTTTCGACACGAGTAAATGTATTTTTTCTTCCATATTTTACGCTTAGGACTATCTTTAGTGGATATGGTATGATACTAAAACGAGAAAACAACTTTTCAGATCGAGTTAACGACCCTGTCCCAATGGGCAAAAAAGTTCCTATGTTAACACCTATGGATTTTGAGTGAAAAATGGCCCGGAAGCGAAAGTGAAAAAAATTCGTATTTTAACCATTTATATGTGTAAGACTCTTAAACTTGAGCATTTCCTTACAGATTCGTCGAAAAACATCGAGAGAAACAAAGGTTTTTCACATAGTGATTCGGGTGCCTCCACGAGGGTCTTTTCGTAAGGGTTGAGGTTGTGAAGTCTTTTCGACACGAGTAAATGTTTTTTTTCTTCCATATTTTACGCTTAGGACAATCTTTAGTGGATATGGTATGATACTAAAACGAGAAAAAAACTTTTAAGATCGAGTTAACGACCCTGTCCCAATGGGCAAAAAAGTTCCTATGTTAACACCTATGGATTTTGGGTGAAAAATGCCCCGGAAGCGAAAGTGAAAAAAATTCGTATTTTAACCATCTATATGTGTAAGACTCTTAAACTTGAGCGTTTCCTTACAGATTCGTCGAAAAACATCGACAGAAACAAAGGTTTTTCACATAGTCATTCGGGTGCCTCCACGAGGGTCTTTTCGTAAGGGTTGAGGTTGTGAAGTCTTTTCGACACGAGTAAATGTTTTTTTTCTTCCATATTTTAAGCTTAGGACAATCTTTAGTGGATATGGTACGATACTAAAACGAGAAAACAACTTTTCAGATCGAGTTAACGACCCTGTCCCAATGGGCAAAAAAGTTCCTATGTTAACACCTATGGATTTTGAGTGAAAAATGGCCCGGAAGCGAAAGTGAAAAAAATTCATATTTTAACCATTTATATGTGTAAGACTCTTAAACTTGAGCGTTTCCTTACAGATTCGTCGAAAAACATCGAGAGAAACAAAGGTTTTTCACATAGTCATTCGGGTGCCTCCACGAGGGTCTTTTCGTAAGGGTTGAGGTTGTGAAGTCTTTTCGACACGAGTAAATGTATTTTTTCTTCCATATTTTACGCTTAGGACTATCTTTAGTGGATATGGTATGATACTAAAACGAGAAAACAACTTTTCAGATCGAGTTAACGACCCTGTCCCAATGGGCAAAAAAGTTCCTATGTTAACACCTATGGATTTTGAGTGAAAAATGGCCCGGAAGCGAAAGTGAAAAAAATTCGTATTTTAACCATTTATATGTGTAAGACTCTTAAACTTGAGCATTTCCTTACAGATTCGTCGAAAAACATCGAGAGAAACAAAGGTTTTTCACATAGTGATTCGGGTGCCTCCACGAGGGTCTTTTCGTAAGGGTTGAGGTTGTGAAGTCTTTTCGACACGAGTAAATGTTTTTTTTCTTCCATATTTTACGCTTAGGACAATCTTTAGTGGATATGGTATGATACTAAAACGAGAAAAAAACTTTTAAGATCGAGTTAACGACCCTGTCCCAATGGGCAAAAAAGTTCCTATGTTAACACCTATGGATTTTGGGTGAAAAATGCCCCGGAAGCGAAAGTGAAAAAAATTCGTATTTTAACCATCTATATGTGTAAGACTCTTAAACTTGAGCGTTTCCTTACAGATTCGTCGAAAAACATCGACAGAAACAAAGGTTTTTCACATAGTCATTCGGGTGCCTCCACGAGGGTCTTTTCGTAAGGGTTGAGGTTGTGAAGTCTTTTCGACACGAGTAAATGTTTTTTTTCTTCCATATTTTAAGCTTAGGACAATCTTTAGTGGATATGGTACGATACTAAAACGAGAAAACAACTTTTCAGATCGAGTTAACGACCCTGTCCCAATGGGCAAAAAAGTTCCTATGTTAACACCTATGGATTTTGAGTGAAAAATGGCCCGGAAGCGAAAGTGAAAAAAATTCATATTTTAACCATTTATATGTGTAAGACTCTTAAACTTGAGCGTTTCCTTACAGATTCGTCGAAAAACATCGAGAGAAACAAAGGTTTTTCACATAGTCATTCGGGTGCCTCCACGAGGGTCTTTTCGTAAGGGTTGAGGTTGTGAAGTCTTTTCGACACGAGTAAATGTATTTTTTCTTCCATATTTTACGCTTAGGACTATCTTTAGTGGATATGGTATGATACTAAAACGAGAAAACAACTTTTCAGATCGAGTTAACGACCCTGTCCCAATGGGCAAAAAAGTTCCTATGTTAACACCTATGGATTTTGAGTGAAAAATGGCCCGGAAGCGAAAGTGAAAAAAATTCGTATTTTAACCATTTATATGTGTAAGACTCTTAAACTTGATACTTCCTTACAGATTCGTCGAAAAACATCGAGAGAAACAAAGGTTTTTCACATAGTGATTCGGGTGCCTCCACGAGGGTCTTTTCGTAAGTGTTGAGGTTGTGAAGTCTTTTCGACACGAGTAAATGTTTTTTTTCTTCCATATTTTACACTTAGGACAATCTTTAGTGGATATGGTATGATACTAAAACGAGAAAAAAACTTTTCAGATCGAGTTAACGACCCTGTCCCAATGGGCAAAAAAGTTCCTATGTTAACACCTATGGATTTTGAGTGAAAAATGGCCCGGAAGCGAAAGTGAAAAAAATTCATATTTTAACCATTTATATGTGTAAGACTCTTAAACTTGAGCGTTTCCTTACAGATTCGTCGAAAAACATCGAGAGAAACAAAGGTTTTTCACGTAGTGATTCGGGTGCCTCCACGAGGGTCTTTTCGTAAGGGTTGAGGTTGTGAAGTCTTTTCGACACGAGTAAATATTTTTTTTCTTCCATATTTTACGCTTAGGACAATCTTTAGTGGATATGGTATGATACTAAAACGAGAAAAAAACTTTTCAGATCGAGTTAACGACCCTGTCCCAATGGGCAAAAAAGTTCCTATGTTAACACCTATGGATTTTGAGTGAAAAATGGCCCGGAAGCGAAAGTGAAAAAAATTCGTATTTTACCCATTTATATGTGTAAGACTCTTAAACTTGAGCATTTCCTTACAGATTCGTCGAAAAACATCGAGAGAAACAAAGGTTTTTCACATAGTGATTCGGGTGCCTCCACGAGGGTCTTTTCGTAAGGGTTGAGGTTGTGAAGTCTTTTCGACACGAGTAAATGTTTTTTTTCTTCCATATTTTAAGCTTAGGACAATCTTTAGTGGATATGGTAGGATACTAAAACGAGAAAACAACTTTTCAGATCGAGTTAACGACCCTGTCCCAATGGGCAAAAAAGTTCCTATGTTAACACCTATGGATTTTAAGTGAAAAATGGCCCGGAAGCGAAAGTGAAAAAAATTCATATTTTAACCATTTATATGTGTAAGACTCTTAAACTTGAGCGTTTCCTTACAGATTCGTCGAAAAACATCGAGAGAAACAAAGGTTTTTCACATAGTCATTCGGGTGCCTCCACGAGGGTCTTTTCGTAAGGGTTGAGGTTGTGAAGTCTTTTCGACACGAGTAAATGTATTTTTTCTTCCATATTTTACGCTTAGGACTATCTTTAGGGGATATGGTATGATACTAAAACGAGAAAACAACTTTTCAGATCGAGTTAACGACCCTGTCCCAATGGGCAAAAAAGTTCCTATGTTAACACCTATGGATTTTGAGTGAAAAATGGCCCGGAAGCGAAAGTGAAAAAAATTCGTATTTTAACCATCTATATGTGTAAGACTCTTAAACTTGAGCGTTTCCTTACAGATTCGTCGAAAAACATCGACAGAAACAAAGGTTTTTCACATAGTCATTCGGGTGCCTCCACGAGGGTCTTTTCGTAAGCGTTGAGGTTGTGAAGTCTTTTCGACACGAGTAAATGTATTTTTTCTTCCATATTTTACGCTTAGGACTATCTTTAGTGGATATGGTATGATACTAAAACGAGAAAACAACTTTTCAGATCGAGTTAACGACCCTGTCCCAATGGGCAAAAAAGTTCCTATGTTAACACCTATGGATTTTGAGTGAAAAATGGCCCGGAAGCGAAAGTGAAAAAAATTCGTATTTTAACCATTTATATGTGTAAGACTCTTAAACTTGAGCCTTCCTTACAGATTCGTCGAAAAACATCGAGAGAAACAAAGGTTTTTCACATAGTGATTCGGGTGCCTCCACGAGGGTCTTTTCGTAAGGGTTGAGGTTGTGAAGTCTTTTCGACACGAGTAAATGTTTTTTTTCTTCCATATTTTACGCTTAGGACAATCTTTAGTGGATATGGTATGATACTAAAACGAGAAAAAAACTTTTAAGATCGAGTTAACGACCCTGTCCCAATGGGCAAAAAAGTTCCTATGTTAACACCTATGGATTTTGAGTGAAAAATGGCCCGGAAGCGAAAGTGAAAAAAATTCATATTTTAACCATTTATATGTGTAAGACTCTTAAACTTGAGCGTTTCCTTACAGATTCGTCGAAAAACATCGAGAGAAACAAAGGTTTTTCACGTAGTGATTCGGGTGCCTCCACGAGGGTCTTTTCGTAAGGGTTGAGGTTGTGAAGTCTTTTCGACACGAGTAAATATTTTTTTTCTTCCATATTTTACGCTTAGGACAATCTTTAGTGGATATGGTATGATACTAAAACGAGAAAAAAACTTTTCAGATCGAGTTAACGACCCTGTCCCAATGGGCAAAAAAGTTCCTATGTTAACACCTATGGATTTTGAGTGAAAAATGGCCCGGAAGCGAAAGTGAAAAAAATTCGTATTTTACCCATTTATATGTGTAAGACTCTTAAACTTGAGCATTTCCTTACAGATTCGTCGAAAAACATCGAGAGAAACAAAGGTTTTTCACATAGTGATTCGGGTGCCTCCACGAGGGTCTTTTCGTAAGGGTTGAGGTTGTGAAGTCTTTTCGACACGAGTAAATGTTTTTTTTCTTCCATATTTTAAGCTTAGGACAATCTTTAGTGGATATGGTAGGATACTAAAACGAGAAAACAACTTTTCAGATCGAGTTAACGACCCTGTCCCAATGGGCAAAAAAGTTCCTATGTTAACACCTATGGATTTTAAGTGAAAAATGGCCCGGAAGCGAAAGTGAAAAAAATTCATATTTTAACCATTTATATGTGTAAGACTCTTAAACTTGAGCGTTTCCTTACAGATTCGTCGAAAAACATCGAGAGAAACAAAGGTTTTTCACATAGTCATTCGGGTGCCTCCACGAGGGTCTTTTCGTAAGGGTTGAGGTTGTGAAGTCTTTTCGACACGAGTAAATGTATTTTTTCTTCCATATTTTACGCTTAGGACTATCTTTAGGGGATATGGTATGATACTAAAACGAGAAAACAACTTTTCAGATCGAGTTAACGACCCTGTCCCAATGGGCAAAAAAGTTCCTATGTTAACACCTATGGATTTTGAGTGAAAAATGGCCCGGAAGCGAAAGTGAAAAAAATTCGTATTTTAACCATCTATATGTGTAAGACTCTTAAACTTGAGCGTTTCCTTACAGATTCGTCGAAAAACATCGACAGAAACAAAGGTTTTTCACATAGTCATTCGGGTGCCTCCACGAGGGTCTTTTCGTAAGCGTTGAGGTTGTGAAGTCTTTTCGACACGAGTAAATGTATTTTTTCTTCCATATTTTACGCTTAGGACTATCTTTAGTGGATATGGTATGATACTAAAACGAGAAAACAACTTTTCAGATCGAGTTAACGACCCTGTCCCAATGGGCAAAAAAGTTCCTATGTTAACACCTATGGATTTTGAGTGAAAAATGGCCCGGAAGCGAAAGTGAAAAAAATTCGTATTTTAACCATTTATATGTGTAAGACTCTTAAACTTGAGCCTTCCTTACAGATTCGTCGAAAAACATCGAGAGAAACAAAGGTTTTTCACATAGTGATTCGGGTGCCTCCACGAGGGTCTTTTCGTAAGGGTTGAGGTTGTGAAGTCTTTTCGACACGAGTAAATGTTTTTTTTCTTCCATATTTTACGCTTAGGACAATCTTTAGTGGATATGGTATGATACTAAAACGAGAAAAAAACTTTTAAGATCGAGTTAACGACCCTGTCCCAATGGGCAAAAAAGTTCCTATGTTAACACCTATGGATTTTTGGTGAAAAATGCCCCGGAAGCGAAAGTGAAAAAAATTCGTATTTTAACCATCTATATGTGTAAGACTCTTAAACTTGAGCGTTTCCTTACAGATTCGTCGAAAAACATCGACAGAAACAAAGGTTTTTCACATAGTCATTCGGGTGCCTCCACGAGGGTCTTTTCGTAAGGGTTGAGGTTGTGAAGTCTTTTCGACACGAGTAAATGTTTTTTTTCTTCCATATTTTAAGCTTAGGACAATCTTTAGTGGATATGGTACAATACTAAAACGAGAAAACAACTTTTCAGATCGAGTTAACGACCCTGTCCCAATGGGCAAAAAAGTTCCTATGTTAACACCTATGGATTTTGAGTGAAAAATGGCCCGGAAGCGAAAGTGAAAAAAATTCATATTTTAACCATTTATATGTGTAAGACTCTTAAACTTGAGCGTTTCCTTACAGATTCGTCGAAAAACATCGAGAGAAACAAAGGTTTTTCACATAGTCATTCGGGTGCCTCCACGAGGGTCTTTTCGTAAGGGTTGAGGTTGTGAAGTCTTTTCGACACGAGTAAATGTATTTTTTCTTCCATATTTTACGCTTAGGACTATCTTTAGTGGATATGGTATGATACTAAAACGAGAAAACAACTTTTCAGATCGAGTTAACGACCCTGTCCCAATGGGCAAAAAAGTTCCTATGTTAACACCTATGGATTTTGAGTGAAAAATGGCCCGGAAGCGAAAGTGAAAAAAATTCGTATTTTAACCATTTATATGTGTAAGACTCTTAAACTTGAGCCTTCCTTACAGATTCGTCGAAAAACATCGAGAGAAACAAAGGTTTTTCACATAGTGATTCGGGTGCCTCCACGAGGGTCTTTTCGTAAGTGTTGAGGTTGTGAAGTCTTTTCGACACGAGTAAATGTTTTTTTTCTTCCATATTTTACACTTAGGACAATCTTTAGTGGATATGGTATGATACTAAAACGAGAAAACAACTTTTCAAATCGAGTTAACGACCCTGTCCCAATGGGCAAAAAAGTTCCTATGTTAACACCTATGGATTTTGAGTGAAAAATGGCCCGGAAGCGAAAGTGAAAAAAATTCATATTTTAACCATTTATATGTGTAAGACTCTTAAACTTGAGCGTTTCCTTACAGATTCGTCGAAAAACATCGACAGAAACAAAGGTTTTTCACATAGTCATTCGGGTGCCTCCACGAGGGTCTTTTCGTAAGGGTTTAGGTTGTGAAGTCTTTTCGACACGAGTAAATGTTTTTTTTCTTCCATATTTTAAGCTTAGGACAATCTTTAGTGGATATGGTAGGATACTAAAACGAGAAAACAACTTTTCAGATCGAGTTAACGACCCTGTCCCAATGGGCAAAAAAGTTCCTATGTTAACACCTATGGATTTTAAGTGAAAAATGGCCCGGAAGCGAAAGTGAAAAAAATTCATATTTTAACCATTTAAATGTGTAAGACTCTTAAACTTGAGCGTTTCCTTACAGATTCGTCGAAAAACATCGAGAGAAACAAAGGTTTTTCACATAGTCATTCGGGTGCCTCCACGAGGGTCTTTTCGTAAGGGTTGAGGTTGTGAAGTCTTTTCGACACGAGTAAATGTATTTTTTCTTCCATATTTTACGCTTAGGACTATCTTTAGGGGATATGGTATGATACTAAAACGAGAAAACAACTTTTCAGATCGAGTTAACGACCCTGTCCCAATGGGCAAAAAAGTTCCTATGTTAACACCTATGGATTTTGAGTGAAAAATGGCCCGGAAGCGAAAGTGAAAAAAATTCGTATTTTAACCATCTATATGTGTAAGACTCTTAAACTTGAGCGTTTCCTTACAGATTCGTCGAAAAACATCGACAGAAACAAAGGTTTTTCACATAGTCATTCGGGTGCCTCCACGAGGGTCTTTTCGTAAGCGTTGAGGTTGTGAAGTCTTTTCGACACGAGTAAATGTATTTTTTCTTCCATATTTTACGCTTAGGACTATCTTTAGTGGATATGGTATGATACTAAAACGAGAAAACAACTTTTCAGATCGAGTTAACGACCCTGTCCCAATGGGCAAAAAAGTTCCTATGTTAACACCTATGGATTTTGAGTGAAAAATGGCCCGGAAGCGAAAGTGAAAAAAATTCGTATTTTAACCATTTATATGTGTAAGACTCTTAAACTTGAGCATTTCCTTACAGATTCGTCGAAAAACATCAAGAGAAACAAAGGTTTTTCACATAGTGATTCGGGTGCCTCCACGAGGGTCTTTTCGTAAGGGTTGAGGTTGTGAAGTCTTTTCGACACGAGTAAATGTTTTTTTTCTTCCATATTTTACGCTTAGGACAATCTTTAGTGGATATGGTATGATACTAAAACGAGAAAAAAACTTTTAAGATCGAGTTAACGACCCTGTCCCAATGGGCAAAAAAGTTCCTATGTTAACACCTATGGATTTTTGGTGAAAAATGCCCCGGAAGCGAAAGTGAAAAAAATTCGTATTTTAACCATCTATATGTGTAAGACTCTTAAACTTGAGCGTTTCCTTACAGATTCGTCGAAAAACATCGACAGAAACAAAGGTTTTTCACATAGTCATTCGGGTGCCTCCACGAGGGTCTTTTCGTAAGCGTTGAGGTTGTGAAGTCTTTTCGACACGAGTAAATGTATTTTTTCTTCCATATTTTACGCTTAGGACTATCTTTAGTGGATATGGTATGATACTAAAACGAGAAAACAACTTTTCAGATCGAGTTAACGACCCTGTCCCAATGGGCAAAAAAGTTCCTATGTTAACACCTATGGATTTTGAGTGAAAAATGGCCCGGAAGCGAAAGTGAAAAAAATTCGTATTTTAACCATTTATATGTGTAAGACTCTTAAACTTGAGCCTTCCTTACAGATTCGTCGAAAAACATCGAGAGAAACAAAGGTTTTTCACATAGTGATTCGGGTGCCTCCACGAGGGTCTTTTCGTAAGTGTTGAGGTTGTGAAGTCTTTTCGACACGAGTAAATGTTTTTTTTCTTCCATATTTTACACTTAGGACAATCTTTAGTGGATATGGTATGATACTAAAACGAGAAAACAACTTTTCAGATCGAGTTAACGACCCTGTCCCAATGGGCAAAAAAGTTCCTATGTTAACACCTATGGATTTTGAGTGAAAAATGGCCCGGAAGCGAAAGTGAAAAAAATTCATATTTTAACCATTTATATGTGTAAGACTCTTAAACTTGAGCGTTTCCTTACAGATTCGTCGAAAAACATCGAGAGAAACAAAGGTTTTTCACATAGTCATTCGGGTGCCTCCACGAGGGTCTTTTCGTAAGGGTTTAGGTTGTGAAGTCTTTTCGACACGAGTAAATGTTTTTTTTCTTCCATATTTTACGCTTAGGACTATCTTTAGTGGATATGGTATGATACTAAAACGAGAAAAAAACTTTTCAGATCGAGTTAACGACCCTGTCCCAATGGGCAAAAAAGTTCCTATGTTAACACCTATGGATTTTGAGTGAAAAATGGCCCGGAAGCGAAAGTGAAAAAAATTCGTATTTTAACCATCTATATGTATAAGACTCTTAAACTTGAGCGTTTCCTTACAGATTCGTCGAAAAACATCGACAGAAACAAAGGTTTTTCACATAGTCATTCGGGTGCCTCCACGAGGGTCTTTTCGTAAGGGTTGAGGTTGTGAAGTCTTTTCGACACGAGTAAATGTTTTTTTTCTTCCATATTTTAAGCTTAGGACAATCTTTAGTGGATATGGTACGATACTAAAACGAGAAAACAACTTTTCAGATCGAGTTAACGACCCTGTCCCAATGGGCAAAAAAGTTCCTATGTTAACACCTATGGATTTTGAGTGAAAAATGGCCCGGAAGAGAAAGTGAAAAAAATTCATATTTTAACCATTTATATGTGTAAGACTCTTAAACTTGAGCGTTTCCTTACAGATTCGTCGAAAAACATCGAGAGAAACAAAGGTTTTTCACATAGTCATTCGGGTGCCTCCACGAGGGTCTTTTCGTAAGGGTTTAGGTTGTGAAGTCTTTTCGACACGAGTAAATGTTTTTTTTCTTCCATATTTTACGCTTAGGACAATCTTTAGTGGATATGGTATGATACTAAAACGAGAAAACAACTTTTCAGATCGAGTTAAAGACCCTGTCCCAATGGGCAAAAAAGTAACCATGTTAACACCTATGGATTTTGAGTGAAAAATGGCTCGGAAGCGAAAGTGAAAAAAATTCATATTTTAACCATTTATATGTGTAAGACTCTTAAACTTGAGCATTTCCTTACAGATTCATCGAAAAACATCGAGAGAAACAAAGGTTTTTCACATAGTCATTCGGGTGCCTCCACGAGGGTCTTTACGTAAGGGTTGAGGTTGTGAAGTCTTTTCGACACGAGTAAATGTATTTTTTCTTCCATATTTTACGCTTAGGACTATCTTTAGTGGATATGGTAGGATACTAAAATTAGAAAACAACTTTTAGATCGAGTTAACGACCCTGTCCCAATGGGCAAAAAAGTTCCTATGTTAACACCTATGGATTTTGAGTGAAAAATGGCCCGGAAGCGAAAGTGAAAAAAATTCATATTTTAACCATTTATATGTGTAAGACTCTTAAACTTGAGCGTTTCCTTACAGATTCGTCGAAAAACATCGAGAGAAACAAAGGTTTTTCACATAGTCATTCGGGTGCCTCCACGAGGGTCTTTTCGTAAGGGTTGAGGTTGTGAAGTCTTTTCGACACGAGTAAATGTTTTTTTTCTTCCATATTTTACGCTTAGGACAATCTTTAGTGGATATGGTATGATACTAAAACGAGAAAACAACTTTTCAGATCGAGTTAAAGACCCTGTCCCAATGGGCAAAAAAGTAACCATGTTAACACCTATGGATTTTGAGTGAAAAATGGCTCGGAAGCGAAAGTGAAAAAAATTAATATTTTAACCATTTATATGTGTAAGACTCTTAAACTTGAGCATTTCCTTACAGATTCGTCGAAAAACATCGAGAGAAACAAAGGTTTTTCACATAGTGATTCGGGTGCCTCCACGAGGGTCTTTTCGTAAGGGTTGAGGTTGTGAAGTCTTTTCGACACGAGTAAATGTTTTTTTTCTTCCATATTTTAAGCTTAGGACAATCTTTAGTGGATATGGTACGATACTAAAACGAGAAAACAACTTTTCAGATCGAGTTAACGACCCTGTCCCAATGGGCAAAAAAGTTCCTATGTTAACACCTATGGATTTTGAGTGAAAAATGGCCCGGAAGCGAAAGTGAAAAAAATTCATATTTTAACCATTTATATGTGTAAGACTCTTAAACTTGAGCGTTTCCTTACAGATTCGTCGAAAAACATCGAGAGAAACAAAGGTTTTTCACATAGTCATTCGGGTGCCTCCACGAGGGTCTTTTCGTAAGGGTTGAGGTTGTGAAGTCTTTTCGACACGAGTAAATGTTTTTTTTCTTCCATATTTTACGCTTAGGACAATCTTTAGTGGATATGGTATGATACTAAAACGAGAAAACAACTTTTCAGATCGAGTTAAAGACCCTGTCCCAATGGGCAAAAAAGTAACCATGTTAACACCTATGGATTTTGAGTGAAAAATGGCTCGGAAGCGAAAGTGAAAAAAATTCATATTTTAACCATTTATATGTGTAAGACTCTTAAACTTGAGCATTTCCTTACAGATTCATCGAAAAACATCGAGAGAAACAAAGGTTTTTCACATAGTCATTCGGGTGCCTCCACGAGGGTCATTACATAAGGGTTGAGGTTGTGAAGTCTTTTCGACACGAGTAAATGTATTTTTTCTTCCATATTTTACGCTTAGGACTATCTTTAGTGGATATGGTAGGATACTAAAATTAGAAAACAACTTTTCAGATAGAGTTAACGACCCTGTCCCAATGGGCAAAAAAGTTCCTATGTTAACACCTATGGATTTTGTGTGAAAAATGGCCCGGAAGCGAAAGTGAAAAAAATTCGTATTTTAACCATTTATATGTGTAAGACTCTTAAACTTGAGCATTTCCTTACAGATTCGTCGAAAAACATCGAGAGAAACAAAGGTTTTTCACATAGTCATTCGGGTGCCTCCACGAGGGTCTTTTCGTAAGGGTTGAGGTTGTGAAGTCTTTTCGACACGAGTAAATGTTTTTTTTCTTCCATATTTTACGCTTAGGACAATCTTTAGTGGATATGGTATGATACTAAAACGAGAAAACAACTTTTCAGATCGAGTTAAAGACCCTGTCCCAATGGGCAAAAAAGTAACCATGTTAACACCTATGGATTTTGAGTGAAAAATGGCCCGGAAGCGAAAGTGAAAAAAATTCGTATTTTACCCATTTATATGTGTAAGACTCTTAAACTTGAGCATTTCCTTACAGATTCGTCGAAAAACATCGAGAGAAACAAAGGTTTTTCACATAGTGATTCGGGTGCCTCCACGAGGGTCTTTTCGTAAGGGTTGAGGTTGTGAAGTCTTTTCGACACGAGTAAATGTTTTTTTTCTTCCATATTTTAAGCTTAGGACAATCTTTAGTTGATATGGTACGATACTAAAACGAGAAAACAACTTTTCAGATCGAGTTAACGACCCTGTCCCAATGGGCAAAAAAGTTCCTAAGTTAACACCTATGGATTTTGAGTGAAAAATGGCCCGGAAGCGAAAGTGAAAAAAATTCGTATTTTACCCATTTATATGTGTAAGACTCTTAAACTTGAGCATTTCCTTATAGATTCGTCGAAAAACATCGAGAGAAACAAAGGTTTTTCACATAGTGATTCGGGTGCCTCCACGAGGGTCTTTTCGTAAGGGTTGAGGTTGTGAAGTCTTTTCGACACGAGTAAATGTTTTTTTTCTTCCATATTTTAAGCTTAGGACAATCTTTAGTGGATATGGTATGATACTAAAACGAGAAAACAACTTTTCAGATCGATTTAACGACCCTGTCCCAATGGGCAAAAAAGTTCCTATGTTAACACCTATGGATTTTGAGTGAAAAATTGCCCGGAAGCAAAAGTGAAAAAATTTCGTATTTTACCCATTTAGATGTGTAAGACTCTTAAACTTGAGCATTTCCTTACAGATTCGTCGAAAAACATCGAGAGAAACAAAGGTTTTTCACATAGTGATTCGGGTGCCTCCACGAGGGTCTTTTCGTAAGGGTTGAGGTTGTGAAGTCTTTTCGACACGAGTAAATGTTTTTTTTCTTCCATATTTTAAGCTTAGGACAATCTTTAGTTGATATGGTACGATACTAAAACGAGAAAACAACTTTTCAGATCGAGTTAACGACCCTGTCCCAATGGGCAAAAAAGTTCCTAAGTTAACACCTATGGATTTTGAGTGAAAAATGGCCCGGAAGCGAAAGTGAAAAAAATTCGTATTTTACCCATTTATATGTGTAAGACTCTTAAACTTGAGCATTTCCTTATAGATTCGTCGAAAAACATCGAGAGAAACAAAGGTTTTTCACATAGTGATTCGGGTGCCTCCACGAGGGTCTTTTCGTAAGGGTTGAGGTTGTGAAGTCTTTTCGACACGAGTAAATGTTTTTTTTCTTCCATATTTTAAGCTTAGGACAATCTTTAGTTGATATGGTACGATACTAAAACGAGAAAACAACTTTTCAGATCGAGTTAACGACCCTGTCCCAATGGGCAAAAAAGTTCCTAAGTTAACACCTATGGATTTTGAGTGAAAAATGGCCCGGAAGCGAAAGTGAAAAAAATTCGTATTTTACCCATTTATATGTGTAAGACTCTTAAACTTGAGCATTTCCTTATAGATTCGTCGAAAAACATCGAGAGAAACAAAGGTTTTTCACATAGTGATTCGGGTGCCTCCACGAGGGTCTTTTCGTAAGGGTTGAGGTTGTGAAGTCTTTTCGACACGAGTAAATGTTTTTTTTCTTCCATATTTTAAGCTTAGGACAATCTTTAGTGGATATGGTACGATACTAAAACGAGAAAACAACTTTTCAGATCGAGTTAACGACCCTGTCCCAATGGGCAAAAAAGCTCCTATGTTAACACCTATGGATTTTGAGTGAAAAATGGCCCGGAAGAGAAAGTGAAAAAAATTCGTATTTTAACCATTTATATGCGTAAGACTCTTAAACTTGAGCATTTCCTTACAGATTCGTCGAAAAACATCGAGAGAAACAAAGGTTTTTCACATAGTCATTCGGGTGCCTCCACGAGGGTCTTTCCGTAAGGGTTGAGGTTGTGAAGTCTTTTCGACAAGAGTAAATGTATTTTTTCTTCCATATTTTACGCTTAGGACAATCTTTAGTGGATATGGTACGATATTAAAATGAGAGAACAACTTTTCAGATCGAGTTAACGACCCTGTCCCAATGGGCAAAAAAGTTCCTATGTTAACACCTATGGATTTTGAGTGAAAAATGGCCCGGAAGCGAAAGTGAAAAAAATTCGTATTTTAACCATTTATATGTGTAAGACTCTTAAACTTGAGCGTTTCCTTACAGATTCGTCGAAAAACATCGAAAGAAACAAAGGTTTTTCACATAGTCATTCGGGTGCCTCCACGAGGGTCTTTTCGTAAGGGCTGAGGTTGTGAAGTCTTTTCGACACGAGTAAATGTATTTTTTCTTCCATATTTTAAGCTTAGGACAATCTTTAGTGGATATGGTATGATACTAAAACGAGAAAACAACTTTTCAGATCGATTTAACGACCCTGTCCCAATGGGCAAAAAAGTTCCTATGTTAACACCTATGGATTTTGAGTGAAAAATGTTCCGGAAGCGAAAGTGAAAAAAATTCATATTTTAACCATTTATATGTGTAAGACTTTTAAACTTGAGCATTTCCTTACAGATTCGTCGAAAAACATCGAGAGAAACAAAGGTTTTTCACATAGTCATTCGGGTGCCTCCACGAGGGTCTTTTCGTAAGGGTTGAGGTTGTGAAGTCTTTTCGACAAGAGTAAATGTATTTTTTCTACCATATTTTACGCTTAGGACAATCTTTAGTGGATATGGTATGATACTAAAACGAGAAAACAACTTTTCAGATCGAGTTAACGACCCTGTCCCAATGGGCAAAAAAGTTCCTATGTTAACACCTATGGATTTTGAGTGAAAAATGGCCCGGAAGCGAAAGTGAAAAAAATTCGTATTTTAACCATTTATATGTGTAAGACTCTTAAACTTGAGCGTTTCCTTACAGATTCCTCGAAAAACATCGAGAGAAACAAAGGTTTTTCACATAGTCATTCGGGTGCCTCCACGAGGGTCTTTTCGTAAGGGCTGAGGTTGTGAAGTCTTTTCGACACGAGTAAATGTATTTTTTCTTCCATATTTTAAGCTTAGGACAATCTTTAGTGGATATGGTATGATACTAAAACGAGAAAACAACTTTTCAGATCGATTTAACGACCCTGTCCCAATGGGCAAAAAAGTTCCTATGTTAACACCTATGGATTTTGAGTGAAAAATGTTCCGGAAGCGAAAGTGAAAAAAATTCATATTTTAACCATTTATATGTGTAAGACTCTTAAACTTGAGCATTTCCTTACAGATTCGTCGAAAAACATCGAGAGAAACAAAGGTTTTTCACATAGTCATTCGGGTGCCTCCACGAGGGTCTTTTCGTAAGGGTTGAGGTTGTGAAGTCTTTTCGACAAGAGTAAATGTTTTTTTTCTACCATATTTTACGCTTAGGACAATCTTTAGTGGATATGGTATGATACTAAAACGAGAAAACAACTTTTCAGATCGAGTTAACGACCCTGTCCCAATGGGCAAAAAAGTTCCTATGTTAACACCTATGGATTTTGAGTGAAAAATGGCCCGGAAGCGAAAGTGAAAAAAATTCGTATTTTAACCATTTATATGTGTAAGACTCTTAAACTTGAGCGTTTCCTTACAGATTCGTCGAAAAACATCGAGAGAAACAAAGGTTTTTCACATAGTCATTCGGGTGCCTCCACGAGGGTCTTTTCGTAAGGGCTGAGGTTGTGAAGTCTTTTCGACACGAGTAAATGTATTTTTTCTTCCATATTTTAAGCTTAGGACAATCTTTAGTGGATATGGTATGATACTAAAACGAGAAAACAACTTTTCAGATCGATTTAACGACCCTGTCCCAATGGGCAAAAAAGTTCCTATGTTAACACCTATGGATTTTGAGTGAAAAATGGCCCGGAAGCGAAAGTGAAAAAAATTTGTATTTTAACCATTTATATGTGTAAGACTCTTAAACTTGAGCGTTTCCTTACAGATTCGTCGAAAAACATCGAGAGAAACAAAGGTTTTTCACATAGTCATTCGGGTGCCTCCACGAGGGTCTTTTCGTAAGGGTTGAGGTTGTGAAGTCTTTTCGACACGAGTAAATGTTTTTTTTCTTCCATATTTTAAGCTTAGGACAATCTTTAGTGGATATGGTATGATACTAAAACGAGAAAACAACTTTTCAGATCGAGTTAACGACCCTGTCCCAATGGGCAAAGAAGTTCCTATGTTAACACCTATGGATTTTGAGTGAAAAATGGCCCGGAAGCGAAAGTGAAAAAAATTCGTATTTTAACCATTTATATGTGTAAGACTCTTAAACTTGAGCATTTCCTTACAGATTCGTCGAAAAACATCGAGAGAAACAAAGGTTTTTCACATAGTCATTCGGGTGCCTCCACGAGGGTCTTTTCGTAAGGGTTGAGGTTGTGAAGTCTTTTCGACAAGAGTAAATGTTTTTTTTCTTCCATATTTTACGCTTAAGACATTCTTTAGTGGATATGGTATGATACTAAAACGAGAAAACAACTTTTCAGATCGAGTTAACGACCCTGTCCCAATGGGCAAAAAAGTTCCTATGTTAACACCTATGGATTTTGAGTGAAAAATGGCCCGGAAGCGAAAGTGAAAAAAATTCGTATTTTAACCATTTATATGTGTAAGACTCTTAAACTTGAGCGTTTCCTTACAGATTCGTCGAAAAACATCGAGAGAAACAAAGGTTTTTCACATAGTCATTCGGGTGCCTCCACGAGGGTCTTTTCGTAAGGGCTGAGGTTGTGAAGTCTTTTCGACACGAGTAAATGTATTTTTTCTTCCATATTTTAAGCTTAGGACAATCTTTAGTGGATATGGTATGATACTAAAACGAGAAAACAACTTTTCAGATCGATTTAACGACCCTGTCCCAATGGGCAAAAAAGTTCCTATGTTAACACCTATGGATTTTGAGTGAAAAATGGCCCGGAAGCGAAAGTGAAAAAAATTTGTATTTTAACCATTTATATGTGTAAGACTCTTAAACTTGAGCGTTTCCTTACAGATTCGTCGAAAAACATCGAGAGAAACAAAGGTTTTTCACATAGTCATTCGGGTGCCTCCACGAGGGTCTTTTCGTAAGGGTTGAGGTTGTGAAGTCTTTTCGACAAGAGTAAATGTTTTTTTTCTACCATATTTTACGCTTAGGACAATCTTTAGTGGATATGGTATGATACTAAAACGAGAAAACAACTTTTCAGATCGAGTTAACGACCCTGTCCCAATGGGCAAAAAAGTTCCTATGTTAACACCTATGGATTTTGAGTGAAAAATGGCCCGGAAGCGAAAGTGAAAAAAATTCGTATTTTAACCATTTATATGTGTAAGACTCTTAAACTTGAGCGTTTCCTTACAGATTCGTCGAAAAACATCGAGAGAAACAAAGGTTTTTCACATAGTCATTCGGGTGCCTCCACGAGGGTCTTTTCGTAAGGGCTGAGGTTGTGAAGTCTTTTCGACACGAGTAAATGTATTTTTTCTTCCATATTTTAAGCTTAGGACAATCTTTAGTGGATATGGTATGATACTAAAACGAGAAAACAACTTTTCAGATCGATTTAACGACCCTGTCCCAATGGGCAAAAAAGTTCCTATGTTAACACCTATGGATTTTGAGTGAAAAATGGCCCGGAAGCGAAAGTGAAAAAAATTTGTATTTTAACCATTTATATGTGTAAGACTCTTAAACTTGAGCGTTTCCTTACAGATTCGTCGAAAAACATCGAGAGAAACAAAGGTTTTTCACATAGTCATTCGGGTGCCTCCACGAGGGTCTTTTCGTAAGGGTTGAGGTTGTGAAGTCTTTTCGACACGAGTAAATGTTTTTTTTCTTCCATATTTTAAGCTTAGGACAATCTTTAGTGGATATGGTATGATACTAAAACGAGAAAACAACTTTTCAGATCGAGTTAACGACCCTGTCCCAATGGGCAAAGAAGTTCCTATGTTAACACCTATGGATTTTGAGTGAAAAATGGCCCGGAAGCGAAAGTGAAAAAAATTCATATTTTAACCATTTATATGTGTAAGACTCTTAAACTTGAGCGTTTTCTTAAAGATTCGTCGAAAAACATCGAGAGAAACAAAGGTTTTTCACATAGTGATTCGGGTGCCTCCACGAGGGTCTTTTCGTAAGGGTTGAGGTTGTGAAGTCTTTTCGACACGAGTAAATGTTTTTTTTCTTCAATATTTTAAGCTTAGGACAATCTTTTGTGGATATGGTATGATACTAAACCGAGAAAACAACTTTTCAGATCGAGTTAACGACCCTGTCCCAATGGGCAAAAAAGTTCCTATGTTAACACCTATAGATTTTGAGTGAAAAATGGCCCGGAAGCGAAAGTGAAAAAAATTCGTATTTTAACCATATATATGTGTAAGACTCTTAAACTTTAGCATTTCCTTACAGATTCGTCGAAAAACATCGAGAGAAACAAAGGTTTTTCACATAGTCATTCGGGTGCCTCCACGAGGGTCTTTTCGTAAGGGTTGAGGTTGTGAAGTCTTTTCGACACGAGTAAATGATTTTTTTCTTCCATATTTTACGCTTAAGACAATCTTTAGTGGATATGGTATGATACTAAAACGAGAAAACAACTTTTCAGATCGAGTTAACGACCCTGTCCCAATGGGCAAAAAAGTTCCTATGTTAACACAAATGGATTTTGAGTGAAAAATGGCCCATAAGCTAAACTGAAAAAAATTCGTATTTTAACAATTTATATGTGTAAGACTCTTAAACTTGAGCGTTTCCTTACAGATTCGTCGAAAAACATCGAGAGAAACAAAGGTTTTTCACATAGTCATTCGGGTGCCTCCACGAGGGTCTTTTCGTAAGGGTTGAGGTTGTGAAGTCTTTTCGACAAGAGTAAATGTTTTTTTTCTACCATATTTTACGCTTAGGACAATCTTTAGTGGATATGGTATGATACTAAAACGAGAAAATAACTTTTCAAATCGAGTTAACGACCCTGTCCCAATGGGCAAAAAAGTTCCTATGTTAACACCTATGGATTTTGAGTGAAAAATGGCCCGGAAGCGAAAGTGAAAAAAATTCGTATTTTAACCATTTATATGTGTAAGACTCTTAAACTTGAGCATTTCCTTACAGATTCGTCGAAAAACATCGAGAGAAACAAAGGTTTTTCACATAGTCATTCGGGTGCCTCCACAAGGGTCTTTTCGTAAGGGTTGAGGTTGTGAAGTCTCTTCGACACGAGTAAATGTTTTTTTTCTTCCATATTTTAAGCTTAGGACAATCTTTAGTGGATATGGTATGATACTAAAACGAGAAAACAACTTTTCAGATCGAGTTAACGACCCTGTCCCAATGGGCAAAAAAGTTCCTATGTTAACACAAATGGATTTTGAGTGAAAAATGGCCCATAAGCTAAAGTGAAAAAAATTCGTATTTTAACCATTTATATGTGTAAGACTCTTAAACTTGAGCGTTTCCTTACAGATTCGTCGAAAAACATCGAGAGAAACAAAGGTTTTTCACATAGTCATTCGGGTGCCTCCACGAGGGTCTTTTCGTAAGGGCTGAGGTTGTGAAGTCTTTTCGACACGAGTAAATGTTTTTTTTCTTCCATATTTTAAGCTTAGGACAATCTTTAGTGGATATGGTATGATACTAAAACGAGAAAACAACTTTTCAGATCGAGTTAACGACCCTGTCCCAATGGGCAAAGAAGTTCCTATGTTAACACCTATGGATTTTGAGTGAAAAATGGCCCGGAAGCGAAAGTGAAAAAAATTCATATTTTAACCATTTATATGTGTAAGACTCTTAAACTTGAGCGTTTTCTTAAAGATTCGTCGAAAAACATCGAGAGAAACAAAGGTTTTTCACATAGTGATTCGGGTGCCTCCACGAGGGTCTTTTCGTAAGGGTTGAGGTTGTGAAGTCTTTTCGACACGAGTAAATGTTTTTTTTCTTCAATATTTTAAGCTTAGGACAATCTTTTGTGGATATGGTATGATACTAAACCGAGAAAACAACTTTTCAGATCGAGTTAACGACCCTGTCCCAATGGGCAAAAAAGTTCCTATGTTAACACCTATGGATTTTGAGTGAAAAATGGCCCGGAAGCGAAAGTGAAAAAAATTCGTATTTTAACCATTTATATGTGTAAGACTCTTAAACTTGAGCATTTCCTTACAGATTCGTCGAAAAACATCGAGAGAAACAAAGGTTTTTCACATAGTCATTCGGGTGCCTCCACGAGGGTCTTTTCGTAAGGGTTGAGGTTGTGAAGTCTTTTCGACAAGAGTAAATGTTTTTTTTCTTCCATATTTTACGCTTAAGACATTCTTTAGTGGATATGGTATGATACTAAAACGAGAAAACAACTTTTCAGATCGAGTTAACGACCCTGTCCCAATGGGCAAAAAAGTTCCTATGTTAACACAAATGGATTTTGAGTGAAAAATGGCCCATAAGCTAAAGTGAAAAAAATTCGTATTTTAACCATTTATATGTGTAAGACTCTTAAACTTGAGCGTTTCCTTACAGATTCGTCGAAAAACATCGAGAGAAACAAAGGTTTTTCACATAGTCATTCGGGTGCCTCCACGAGGGTCTTTTCGTAAGGGCTGAGGTTGTGAAGTCTTTTCGACACGAGTAAATGTATTTTTTCTTCCATATTTTAAGCTTAGGACAATCTTTAGTGGATATGGTATGATACTAAAACGAGAAAACAACTTTTCAGATCGATTTAACGACCCTGTCCCAATGGGCAAAAAAGTTCCTATGTTAACACTTATGGATTTTCAGTGAAAAATGGCCCGGAAGCGAAAGTGAAAAAAATTCGTATTTTAACCATTTATATGTGTAAGACTCTTAAACTTGAGCGTTTCCTTACAGATTCGTCGAAAAACATCGAGAGAAACAAAGGTTTTTCACATAGTGATTCGGGTGCCTCCACGAGGGTCTTTTCGTAAGGGTTGAGGTTGTGAAGTCTTTTCGACACGAGTAAATGTTTTTTTTCTTCAATATTTTAAGCTTAGGACAATCTTTTGTTTATATGGTATGATACTAAACCGAGAAAACAACTTTTCAGATCGAGTTAACGACCCTGTCCCAATGGGCAAAAAAGTTCCTATGTTAACACAAATGGATTTTGAGTGAAAAATGGCCCGGAAGCGAAAGTGAAAAAAATTCGTATTTTAACCATTTATATGTGTAAGACTCTTAAACTTGAGCATTTCCTTACAGATTCGTCGAAAAACATCGAGAGAAACAAAGGTTTTTCACATAGTCATACGGGTGCCTCCACGAGGGTCTTTTCGTAAGGGTTGAGGTTGTGAAGTCTTTTCGACAAGAGTAAATGTTTTTTTTCTTCAATATTTTACGCTTAAGACAATCTTTAGTGGATATGGTATGATACTAAAACGAGAAAACAACTTTTCAGATCGAGTTAACGACCCTGTCCCAATGGGCAAAAAAGTTCCTATGTTAACACAAATGGATTTTGAGTGAAAAATGGCCCGGAAGCGAAAGTGAAAAAAATTCGTATTTTAACCATTTATATGTGTAAGACTCTTAAACTTGAGCGTTTCCTTACAGATTCGTCGAAAAACATCAAGAGAAACAAAGGTTTTTCACATAGTCATTCGGGTGCCTCCACGAGGGTCTTTTCGTAATGGTTGAGGTTGTGAAGTCTTTTCGACAAGAGTAAATATTTTTTTTCTACCATATTTTACGCTTAGGACAATCTTTAGTGGATATGTTATGATACTAAAACGAGAAAACAACTTTTCAGATCGAGTTAACGACCCTGTCCCAATGGGCAAAAAAGTTCCTATGTTAACACCTATGGATTTTGAGTGAAAAATGGCCCGGAAGCGAAAGTGAAAAAAATTCGTATTTTAACCATTTATATGTGTAAGACTCTTAAACTTGAGCATTTCCTTACAGATTCGTCGAAAAACATCGAGAGAAACAAAGGTTTTTCACATAGTCATTCGGGTGCCTCCACGAGGGTCTTTTCGTAAGGGTTGAGGTTGTGAAGTCTTTTCGACAAGAGTAAATGTTTTTTTTCTTCCATATTTTACGCTTAAGACAATCTTTAGTGGATATGGTATGATACTAAAACGAGAAAACAACTTTTCAGATCGAGTTAACGACCCTGTCCCAATGGGCCAAAAAGTTCCTATGTTAACACCTATGGATTTTGAGTGAAAAATGTTCCGGAAGCGAAAGTGAAAAAAATTCGTATTTTAACCATTTATATGTGTAAGACTCTTAAACTTGAGCGTTTCCTTACAGATTCGTCGAAAAACATCGAGAGAAACAAAGGTTTTTCACATAGTCATTCGGGTGCCTCCACGAGGGTCTTTTCGTAAGGGTTGAGGTTGTGAAGTCTTTTTGACAAGAGTAAATGTTTTTTTTCTACCATATTTTACGCTTAGGACAATCTTTAGTGGATATGGTATGATACTAAAACGAGAAAACAACTTTTCAAATCGAGTTAACGACCCTGTCCCAATGGGCAAAAAAGTTCCTATGTTAACACCTATGGATTTTGAGTGAAAAATGGCCCGGAAGCGAAAGTGAAAAAAATTCGTATTTTAACCATTTATATGTGTAAGACTCTTAAACTTGAGCGTTTCCTTACAGATTCGTCGAAAAACATCGACAGAAACAAAGGTTTTTCACATAGTCATTCGGGTGCCTCCACGAGGGTCTTTTCGTAAGGGCTGAGGTTGTGAAGTCTTTTCGACACGAGTAAATGTATTTTTTCTTCCATATTTTAAGCTTAGGACAATCTTTAGTGGATATGGTATGATACTAAAACGAGAAAACAACTTTTTAGATCGATTTAACGACCCTGTCCCAATGGGCAAAAAAGTTCCTATGTTAACAATTATGGATTTTCAGTGAAAAATGGCCCGGAAGCGAAAGTGAAAAAAATTCGTATTTTAACCATTTATATGTGTAAGACTCTTAAACTTGAGCGTTTCCTTACAGATTTGTCGAAAAACATCGAGAGAAACAAAGGTTTTTCACATAGTGATTCGGGTGCCTCCACGAGGGTCTTTTCGTGAGGGTTGAGGTTGTGAAGTCTTTTCGACACGAGTAAATGTTTTTTTTCTTCAATATTTTAAGCTTAGGACAATCTTTTGTTTATATGGTATGATACTAAACCGAGAAAACAACTTTTCAGATCGAGTTAACGACCCTGTCCCAATGGGCAAAAAAGTTCCTATGTTAACACTTATGGATTTTCAGTGAAAAATGGCCCGGAAGCGAAAGTGAAAAAAATTCGTATTTTAACCATTTATATGTGTAAGACTCTTAAACTTGAGCATTTCCTTACAGATTCGTCGAAAAACATCGAGAGAAACAAAGGTTTTTCACATAGTCATTCGGGTGCCTCCACGAGGGTCTTTTCGTAAGGGTTGAGGTTGTGAAGTCTTTTTGACAAGAGTAAATGTTTTTTTTCTACCATATTTTACGCTTAGGACAATCTTTAGTGGATATGGTATGATACTAAAACGAGAAAACAACTTTTCAAATCGAGTTAACGACCCTGTCCCAATGGGCAAAAAAGTTCCTATGTTAACACCTATGGATTTTCAGTGAAAAATGGCCCGGAAGCGAAAGTGAAAAAAATTCGTATTTTAACCATTTATATGTGTAAGACTCTTAAACTTGAGCGTTTCCTTAAGATTCGTCGAAAAACATCGAGAGAAACAAAGGTTTTTCACATAGTCATTCGGGTGCCTCCACGAGGGTCTTTTCGTAAGGGTTGAGGTTGTGAAGTCTTTTCGACAAGAGTAAATGTTTTTTTTCTACCATATTTTACGCTTAGGACAATCTTTAGTGGATATGGTATGATACTAAAACGAGAAAACAACTTTTCAGATCGAGTTAACGACCCTGTCCCAATGGGCAAAAAAGTTCCTATGTTAACACCTATGAATTTTGAGTGAAAAATGGCCCGGAAGCGAAAGTGAAAAAAATTCGTATTTTAACCATTTATATGTGTATGACTCTTAAACTTGAGCGTTTCCTTACAGATTCGTCGAAAAACATCGAGAGAAACAAAGGTTTTTCACATAGTCATTCGGGTGCCTCCACGAGGGTCTTTTCGTAAGGGCTGAGGTTGTGAAGTCTTTTCGACACGAGTAAATGTATTTTTTCTTCCATATTTTAAGCTTAGGACAATCTTTAGTGGATATGGTATGATACTAAAACGAGAAAACAACTTTTCAGATCGATTTAACGACCCTGTCCCAATGGGCAAAAAAGTTCCTATGTTAACACCTATGGATTTTGAGTGAAAAATGGCCCGGAAGCGAAAGTGAAAAAAATTCGTATTTTAACCATTTATATGTGTATGACTCTTAAACTTGAGCGTTTCCTTACAGATTCGTCGAAAAACATCGAGAGAAACAAAGGTTTTTCACATAGTCATTCGGGTGCCTCCACGAGGGTCTTTTCGTAAGGGCTGAGGTTGTGAAGTCTTTTCGACACGAGTAAATGTATTTTTTCTTCCATATTTTAAGCTTAGGACAATCTTTAGTGGATATGGTATGATACTAAAACGAGAAAACAACTTTTCAGATCGATTTAACGACCCTGTCCCAATGGGCAAAAAAGTTCCTATGTTAACACCTATGGATTTTGAGTGAAAAATGGCCCGGAAGCGAAAGTGAAAAAAATTCGTATTTTAACCATTTATATGTGTAAGACTCTTAAACTTGAGCGTTTCCTTACAGATTCGTCGAAAAACATCGAGAGAAACAAAGGTTTTTCACATAGTCATTCGGGTGCCTCCACGAGGGTCTTTTCGTAAGGGCTGAGGTTGTGAAGTCTTTTCGACACGAGTAAATGTATTTTTTCTTCCATATTTTAAGCTTAGGACAATCTTTAGTGGATATGGTATGATACTAAAACGAGAAAACAACTTTTCAGATCGATTTAACGACCCTGTCCCAATGGGCAAAAAAGTTCCTATGTTAACACCTATGGATTTTGAGTGAAAAATGGTCCGGAAGCGAAAGTGAAAAAAATTCGTATTTTAACCATTTATATGTGTATGACTCTTAAACTTGAGCGTTTCCTTACAGATTCGTCGAAAAACATCGAGAGAAACAAAGGTTTTTCACATAGTCATTCGGGTGCCTCCACGAGGGTCTTTTCGTAAGGGTTGAGGTTGTGAAGTCTTTTCGACAAGAGTAAATGTTTTTTTTCTACCATATTTTACGCTTAGGACAATCTTTAGTGGATATGGTATGATACTAAAACGAGAAAACAACTTTTCAGATCGATTTAACGACCCAGTCCCAATGGGCAAAAAAGTTCCTATGTTAACACCTATGGATTTTCAGTGAAAAATGGCCCGGAAGCGAAAGTGAAAAAAATTCGTATTTTAACCATTTATATGTGTAAGACTCTTAAACTTGAGCGTTTCCTTAAGATTCGTCGAAAAACATCGAGAGAAACAAAGGTTTTTCACATAGTCATTCGGGTGCCTCCACGAGGGTCTTTTCGTAAGGGTTGAGGTTGTGAAGTCTTTTCGACAAGAGTAAATGTTTTTTTTCTACCATATTTTACGCTTAGGACAATCTTTAGTGGATATGGTATGATACTAAAACGAGAAAACAACTTTTCAGATCGAGTTAACGACCCTGTCCCAATGGGCAAAAAAGTTCCTATGTTAACACCTATGAATTTTGAGTGAAAAATGGCCCGGAAGCGAAAGTGAAAAAAATTCGTATTTTAACCATTTATATGTGTATGACTCTTAAACTTGAGCGTTTCCTTACAGATTCGTCGAAAAACATCGAGAGAAACAAAGGTTTTTCACATAGTCATTCGGGTGCCTCCACGAGGGTCTTTTCGTAAGGGCTGAGGTTGTGAAGTCTTTTCGACACGAGTAAATGTATTTTTTCTTCCATATTTTAAGCTTAGGACAATCTTTAGTGGATATGGTATGATACTAAAACGAGAAAACAACTTTTCAGATCGATTTAACGACCCTGTCCCAATGGGCAAAAAAGTTCCTATGTTAACACCTATGGATTTTGAGTGAAAAATGGTCCGGAAGCGAAAGTGAAAAAAATTCGTATTTTAACCATTTATATGTGTATGACTCTTAAACTTGAGCGTTTCCTTACAGATTCGTCGAAAAACATCGAGAGAAACAAAGGTTTTTCACATAGTCATTCGGGTGCCTCCACGAGGGTCTTTTCGTAAGGGCTGAGGTTGTGAAGTCTTTTCGACACGAGTAAATGTATTTTTTCTTCCATATTTTAAGCTTAGGACAATCTTTAGTGGATATGGTATGATACTAAAACGAGAAAACAACTTTTCAGATCGATTTAACGACCCTGTCCCAATGGGCAAAAAAGTTCCTATGTTAACACCTATGGATTTTGAGTGAAAAATGGTCCGGAAGCGAAAGTGAAAAAAATTCGTATTTTAACCATTTATATGTGTATGACTCTTAAACTTGAGCGTTTCCTTACAGATTCGTCGAAAAACATCGAGAGAAACAAAGGTTTTTCACATAGTCATTCGGGTGCCTCCACGAGGGTCTTTTCGTAAGGGCTGAGGTTGTGAAGTCTTTTCGACACGAGTAAATGTATTTTTTCTTCCTTATTTTAAGCTTAGGACAATCTTTAGTGGATATGGTATGATACTAAAACGAGAAAACAACTTTTCAGATCGATTTAACGACCCTGTCCCAATGGGCAAAAAAGTTCCTATGTTAACACCTATGGATTTTGAGTGAAAAATGGCCCGGAAGCGAAAGTGAAAAAAATTCGTATTTTAACCATTTATATGTGTATGACTCTTAAACTTGAGCGTTTCCTTACAGATTCGTCGAAAAACATCGAGAGAAACAAAGGTTTGTCACATAGTCATTCGGGTGCCTCCACGAGGGTCTTTTCGTAAGGGCTGAGGTTGTGAAGTCTTTTCGACACGAGTAAATGTATTTTTTCTTCCATATTTTAAGCTTAGGACAATCTTTAGTGGATATGGTATGATACTAAAACGAGAAAACAACTTTTCAGATCGATTTAACGACCCTGTCCCAATGGGCAAAAAAGTTCCTATGTTAACACCTATGGATTTTGAGTGAAAAATGGTCCGGAAGCGAAAGTGAAAAAAATTCGTATTTTAACCATTTATATGTGTATGACTCTTAAACTTGTGCGTTTCCTTACAGATTCGTCGAAAAACATCGAGAGAAACAAAGGTTTTTCACATAGTCATTCGGGTGCCTCCACGAGGGTCTTTTCGTAAGGGCTGAGGTTGTGAAGTCTTTTCGACACGAGTAAATGTATTTTTTCTTCCATATTTTAAGCTGAGGACAATCTTTAGTGGATATGGTATGATACTAAAACGAGAAAACAACTTTTCAGATCGATTTAACGACCCTGTCCCAATGGGCAAAAAAGTTCCTATGTTAACACCTATGGATTTTGAGTGAAAAATGGTCCGGAAGCGAAAGTGAAAAAAATTCGTATTTTAACCATTTATATGTGTATGACTCTTAAACTTGAGCGTTTCCTTACAGATTCGTCGAAAAACATCGAGAGAAACAAAGGTTTTTCACATAGTCATTCGGGTGCCTCCACGAGGGTCTTTTCGTAAGGGTTGAGGTTGTGAAGTCTTTTCGACAAGAGTAAATGTTTTTTTTCTACCATATTTTACGCTTAGGACAATCTTTAGTGGATATGGTATGATACTAAAACGAGAAAACAACTTTTCAGATCGATTTAACGACCCAGTCCCAATGGGCAAAAAAGTTCCTATGTTAACACCTATGGATTTTCAGTGAAAAATGGCCCGGAAGCGAAAGTGAAAAAAATTCGTATTTTAACCATTTATATGTGTAAGACTCTTAAACTTGAGCGTTTCCTTAAGATTCGTCGAAAAACATCGAGAGAAACAAAGGTTTTTCACATAGTCATTCGGGTGCCTCCACGAGGGTCTTTTCGTAAGGGTTGAGGTTGTGAAGTCTTTTCGACAAGAGTAAATGTTTTTTTTCTACCATATTTTACGCTTAGGACAATCTTTAGTGGATATGGTATGATACTAAAACGAGAAAACAACTTTTCAGATCGAGTTAACGACCCTGTCCCAATGGGCAAAAAAGTTCCTATGTTAACACCTATGAATTTTGAGTGAAAAATGGCCCGGAAGCGAAAGTGAAAAAAATTCGTATTTTAACCATTTATATGTGTATGACTCTTAAACTTGAGCGTTTCCTTACAGATTCGTCGAAAAACATCGAGAGAAACAAAGGTTTTTCACATAGTCATTCGGGTGCCTCCACGAGGGTCTTTTCGTAAGGGCTGAGGTTGTGAAGTCTTTTCGACACGAGTAAATGTATTTTTTCTTCCATATTTTAAGCTTAGGACAATCTTTAGTGGATATGGTATGATACTAAAACGAGAAAACAACTTTTCAGATCGATTTAACGACCCTGTCCCAATGGGCAAAAAAGTTCCTATGTTAACACCTATGGATTTTGAGTGAAAAATGGTCCGGAAGCGAAAGTGAAAAAAATTCGTATTTTAACCATTTATATGTGTATGACTCTTAAACTTGAGCGTTTCCTTACAGATTCGTCGAAAAACATCGAGAGAAACAAAGGTTTTTCACATAGTCATTCGGGTGCCTCCACGAGGGTCTTTTCGTAAGGGCTGAGGTTGTGAAGTCTTTTCGACACGAGTAAATGTATTTTTTCTTCCATATTTTAAGCTTAGGACAATCTTTAGTGGATATGGTATGATACTAAAACGAGAAAACAACTTTTCAGATCGATTTAACGACCCTGTCCCAATGGGCAAAAAAGTTCCTATGTTAACACCTATGGATTTTGAGTGAAAAATGGCCCGGAAGCGAAAGTGAAAAAAATTTGTATTTTAACCATTTATATGTGTAAGACTCTTAAACTTGAGCGTTTCCTTACAGATTCGTCGAAAAACATCGAGAGAAACAAAGGTTTTTCACATAGTCATTCGGGTGCCTCCACGAGGGTCTTTTCGTAAGGGCTGAGGTTGTGAAGTCTTTTCGACACGAGTAAATGTATTTTTTCTTCCATATTTTAAGCTTAGGACAATCTTTAGTGGATATGGTATGATACTAAAACGAGAAAACAACTTTTCAGATCGATTTAACGACCCTGTCCCAATGGGCAAAAAAGTTCCTATGTTAACACCTATGGATTTTGAGTGAAAAATGGTCCGGAAGCGAAAGTGAAAAAAATTCGTATTTTAACCATTTATATGTGTATGACTCTTAAACTTGAGCGTTTCCTTACAGATTCGTCGAAAAACATCGAGAGAAACAAAGGTTTGTCACATAGTCATTCGGGTGCCTCCACGAGGGTCTTTTCGTAAGGGCTGAGGTTGTGAAGTCTTTTCGACACGAGTAAATGTATTTTTTCTTCCATATTTTAAGCTTAGGACAATCTTTAGTGGATATGGTATGATACTAAAACGAGAAAACAACTTTTCAGATCGATTTAACGACCCTGTCCCAATGGGCAAAAAAGTTCCTATGTTAACACCTATGGATTTTGAGTGAAAAATGGTCCGGAAGCGAAAGTGAAAAAAATTCGTATTTTAACCATTTATATGTGTATGACTCTTAAACTTGTGCGTTTCCTTACAGATTCGTCGAAAAACATCGAGAGAAACAAAGGTTTTTCACATAGTCATTCGGGTGCCTCCACGAGGGTCTTTTCGTAAGGGCTGAGGTTGTGAAGTCTTTTCGACACGAGTAAATGTATTTTTTCTTCCATATTTTAAGCTGAGGACAATCTTTAGTGGATATGGTATGATACTAAAACGAGAAAACAACTTTTCAGATCGATTTAACGACCCTGTCCCAATGGGCAAAAAAGTTCCTATGTTAACACCTATGGATTTTGAGTGAAAAATGGTCCGGAAGCGAAAGTGAAAAAAATTCGTATTTTAACCATTTATATGTGTATGACTCTTAAACTTGAGCGTTTCCTTACAGATTCGTCGAAAAACATCGAGAGAAACAAAGGTTTTTCACATAGTCATTCGGGTGCCTCCACGAGGGTCTTTTCGTAAGGGTTGAGGTTGTGAAGTCTTTTCGACAAGAGTAAATGTTTTTTTTCTACCATATTTTACGCTTAGGACAATCTTTAGTGGATATGGTATGATACTAAAACGAGAAAACAACTTTTCAGATCGATTTAACGACCCAGTCCCAATGGGCAAAAAAGTTCCTATGTTAACACCTATGGATTTTCAGTGAAAAATGGCCCGGAAGCGAAAGTGAAAAAAATTCGTATTTTAACCATTTATATGTGTAAGACTCTTAAACTTGAGCGTTTCCTTAAGATTCGTCGAAAAACATCGAGAGAAACAAAGGTTTTTCACATAGTCATTCGGGTGCCTCCACGAGGGTCTTTTCGTAAGGGTTGAGGTTGTGAAGTCTTTTCGACAAGAGTAAATGTTTTTTTTCTACCATATTTTACGCTTAGGACAATCTTTAGTGGATATGGTATGATACTAAAACGAGAAAACAACTTTTCAGATCGAGTTAACGACCCTGTCCCAATGGGCAAAAAAGTTCCTATGTTAACACCTATGAATTTTGAGTGAAAAATGGCCCGGAAGCGAAAGTGAAAAAAATTCGTATTTTAACCATTTATATGTGTATGACTCTTAAACTTGAGCGTTTCCTTACAGATTCGTCGAAAAACATCGAGAGAAACAAAGGTTTTTCACATAGTCATTCGGGTGCCTCCACGAGGGTCTTTTCGTAAGGGCTGAGGTTGTGAAGTCTTTTCGACACGAGTAAATGTATTTTTTCTTCCATATTTTAAGCTTAGGACAATCTTTAGTGGATATGGTATGATACTAAAACGAGAAAACAACTTTTCAGATCGATTTAACGACCCTGTCCCAATGGGCAAAAAAGTTCCTATGTTAACACCTATGGATTTTGAGTGAAAAATGGTCCGGAAGCGAAAGTGAAAAAAATTCGTATTTTAACCATTTATATGTGTATGACTCTTAAACTTGAGCGTTTCCTTACAGATTCGTCGAAAAACATCGAGAGAAACAAAGGTTTTTCACATAGTCATTCGGGTGCCTCCACGAGGGTCTTTTCGTAAGGGCTGAGGTTGTGAAGTCTTTTCGACACGAGTAAATGTATTTTTTCTTCCATATTTTAAGCTTAGGACAATCTTTAGTGGATATGGTATGATACTAAAACGAGAAAACAACTTTTCAGATCGATTTAACGACCCTGTCCCAATGGGCAAAAAAGTTCCTATGTTAACACCTATGGATTTTGAGTGAAAAATGGCCCGGAAGCGAAAGTGAAAAAAATTTGTATTTTAACCATTTATATGTGTAAGACTCTTAAACTTGAGCGTTTCCTTACAGATTCGTCGAAAAACATCGAGAGAAACAAAGGTTTTTCACATAGTCATTCGGGTGCCTCCACGAGGGTCTTTTCGTAAGGGCTGAGGTTGTGAAGTCTTTTCGACACGAGTAAATGTATTTTTTCTTCCATATTTTAAGCTTAGGACAATCTTTAGTGGATATGGTATGATACTAAAACGAGAAAACAACTTTTCAGATCGATTTAACGACCCTGTCCCAATGGGCAAAAAAGTTCCTATGTTAACACCTATGGATTTTGAGTGAAAAATGGTCCGGAAGCGAAAGTGAAAAAAATTCGTATTTTAACCATTTATATGTGTATGACTCTTAAACTTGAGCGTTTCCTTACAGATTCGTCGAAAAACATCGAGAGAAACAAAGGTTTGTCACATAGTCATTCGGGTGCCTCCACGAGGGTCTTTTCGTAAGGGCTGAGGTTGTGAAGTCTTTTCGACACGAGTAAATGTATTTTTTCTTCCATATTTTAAGCTTAGGACAATCTTTAGTGGATATGGTATGATACTAAAACGAGAAAACAACTTTTCAGATCGATTTAACGACCCTGTCCCAATGGGCAAAAAAGTTCCTATGTTAACACCTATGGATTTTCAGTGAAAAATGGCCCGGAAGCGAAAGTGAAAAAAATTCGTATTTTAACCATTTATATGTGTAAGACTCTTAAACTTGAGCGTTTCCTTAAGATTCGTCGAAAAACATCGAGAGAAACAAAGGTTTTTCACATAGTCATTCGGGTGCCTCCACGAGGGTCTTTTCGTAAGGGTTGAGGTTGTGAAGTCTTTTCGACAAGAGTAAATGTTTTTTTTCTACCATATTTTACGCTTAGGACAATCTTTAGTGGATATGGTATGATACTAAAACGAGAAAACAACTTTTCAGATCGAGTTAACGACCCTGTCCCAATGGGCAAAAAAGTTCCTATGTTAACACCTATGAATTTTGAGTGAAAAATGGCCCGGAAGCGAAAGTGAAAAAAATTCGTATTTTAACCATTTATATGTGTATGACTCTTAAACTTGAGCGTTTCCTTACAGATTCGTCGAAAAACATCGAGAGAAACAAAGGTTTTTCACATAGTCATTCGGGTGCCTCCACGAGGGTCTTTTCGTAAGGGCTGAGGTTGTGAAGTCTTTTCGACACGAGTAAATGTATTTTTTCTTCCATATTTTAAGCTTAGGACAATCTTTAGTGGATATGGTATGATACTAAAACGAGAAAACAACTTTTCAGATCGATTTAACGACCCTGTCCCAATGGGCAAAAAAGTTCCTATGTTAACACCTATAGATTTTGAGTGAAAAATGGTCCGGAAGCGAAAGTGAAAAAAATTCGTATTTTAACCATTTATATGTGTATGACTCTTAAACTTGAGCGTTTCCTTACAGATTCGTCGAAAAACATCGAGAGAAACAAAGGTTTTTCACATAGTCATTCGGGTGCCTCCACGAGGGTCTTTTCGTAAGGGCTGAGGTTGTGAAGTCTTTTCGACACGAGTAAATGTATTTTTTCTTCCATATTTTAAGCTTAGGACAATCTTTAGTGGATATGGTATGATACTAAAACGAGAAAACAACTTTTCAGATCGATTTAACGACCCTGTCCCAATGGGCAAAAAAGTTCCTATGTTAACACCTATGGATTTTGAGTGAAAAATGGCCCGGAAGCGAAAGTGAAAAAAATTTGTATTTTAACCATTTATATGTGTAAGACTCTTAAACTTGAGCGTTTCCTTACAGATTCGTCGAAAAACATCGAGAGAAACAAAGGTTTTTCACATAGTCATTCGGGTGCCTCCACGAGGGTCTTTTCGTAAGGGCTGAGGTTGTGAAGTCTTTTCGACACGAGTAAATGTATTTTTTCTTCCATATTTTAAGCTTAGGACAATCTTTAGTGGATATGGTATGATACTAAAACGAGAAAACAACTTTTCAGATCGATTTAACGACCCTGTCCCAATGGGCAAAAAAGTTCCTATGTTAACACCTATGGATTTTGAGTGAAAAATGGTCCGGAAGCGAAAGTGAAAAAAATTCGTATTTTAACCATTTATATGTGTATGACTCTTAAACTTGAGCGTTTCCTTACAGATTCGTCGAAAAACATCGAGAGAAACAAAGGTTTGTCACATAGTCATTCGGGTGCCTCCACGAGGGTCTTTTCGTAAGGGCTGAGGTTGTGAAGTCTTTTCGACACGAGTAAATGTATTTTTTCTTCCATATTTTAAGCTTAGGACAATCTTTAGTGGATATGGTATGATACTAAAACGAGAAAACAACTTTTCAGATCGATTTAACGACCCTGTCCCAATGGGCAAAAAAGTTCCTATGTTAACACCTATGGATTTTCAGTGAAAAATGGCCCGGAAGCGAAAGTGAAAAAAATTCGTATTTTAACCATTTATATGTGTAAGACTCTTAAACTTGAGCGTTTCCTTAAGATTCGTCGAAAAACATCGAGAGAAACAAAGGTTTTTCACATAGTCATTCGGGTGCCTCCACGAGGGTCTTTTCGTAAGGGTTGAGGTTGTGAAGTCTTTTCGACAAGAGTAAATGTTTTTTTTCTACCATATTTTACGCTTAGGACAATCTTTAGTGGATATGGTATGATACTAAAACGAGAAAACAACTTTTCAGATCGAGTTAACGACCCTGTCCCAATGGGCAAAAAAGTTCCTATGTTAACACCTATGAATTTTGAGTGAAAAATGGCCCGGAAGCGAAAGTGAAAAAAATTCGTATTTTAACCATTTATATGTGTATGACTCTTAAACTTGAGCGTTTCCTTACAGATTCGTCGAAAAACATCGAGAGAAACAAAGGTTTTTCACATAGTCATTCGGGTGCCTCCACGAGGGTCTTTTCGTAAGGGCTGAGGTTGTGAAGTCTTTTCGACACGAGTAAATGTATTTTTTCTTCCATATTTTAAGCTTAGGACAATCTTTAGTGGATATGGTATGATACTAAAACGAGAAAACAACTTTTCAGATCGATTTAACGACCCTGTCCCAATGGGCAAAAAAGTTCCTATGTTAACACCTATAGATTTTGAGTGAAAAATGGTCCGGAAGCGAAAGTGAAAAAAATTCGTATTTTAACCATTTATATGTGTATGACTCTTAAACTTGAGCGTTTCCTTACAGATTCGTCGAAAAACATCGAGAGAAACAAAGGTTTTTCACATAGTCATTCGGGTGCCTCCACGAGGGTCTTTTCGTAAGGGCTGAGGTTGTGAAGTCTTTTCGACACGAGTAAATGTATTTTTTCTTCCATATTTTAAGCTTAGGACAATCTTTAGTGGATATGGTATGATACTAAAATGAGAAAACAACTTTTCAGATCGATTTAACGACCCTGTCCCAATGGGCAAAAAAGTTCCTATGTTAACACCTATGGATTTTCAGTGAAAAATGGCCTGGAAGCGAAAGTGAAAAAAATTCGTATTTTAACCATTTATATGTGTAAGACTCTTAAACTTGAGCGTTTCCTTAAGATTCGTCGAAAAACATCGAGAGAAACAAAGGTTTTTCACATAGTCATTCGGGTGCCTCCACGAGGGTCTTTTCGTAAGGGTTGAGGTTGTGAAGTCTTTTCGACAAGAGTAAATGTTTTTTTTCTACCATATTTTACGCTTAGGACAATCTTTAGTGGATATGGTATGATACTAAAACGAGAAAACAACTTTTCAGATCGAGTTAACGACCCTGTCCCAATGGGCAAAAAAGTTCCTATGTTAACACCTATGGATTTTGAGTGAAAAATGGCCCGGAAGCGAAAGTGAAAAAAATTCGTATTTTAACCATTTATATGTGTAAGACTCTTAAACTTGAGCGTTTCCTTAAAGATTCGTCGAAAAACATCGAGAGAAACAAAGGTTTTTCACATAGTCATTCGGGTGCCTCCACGAGGGTCTTTTCGTAAGGGCTGAGGTTGTGAAGTCTTTTCGACACGAGTAAATGTATTTTTTCTTCCATATTTTAAGCTTAGGACAATCTTTAGTGGATATGGTATGATACTAAAACGAGAAAACAACTTTTCAGATCGAGTTAACGACCCTGTCCCAATGGGCAAAAAAGTTCCTATGTTAACACAAATGGATTTTGAGTGAAAAATGGCCCATAAGCTAAAGTGAAAAAAATTCGTATTTTAACCATTTATATGTGTAAGACTCTTAAACTTGAGCGTTTCCTTACAGATTCGTCGAAAAACATCGACAGAAACAAAGGTTTTTCACATAGTCATTCGGGTGCCTCCACGAGGGTCTTTTCGTAAGGGCTGAGGTTGTGAAGTCTTTTCGACACGAGTAAATGTATTTTTTCTTCCATATTTTAAGCTTAGGACAATCTTTAGTGGATATGGTATGATACTAAAACGAGAAAACAACTTTTCAGATCGATTTAACGACCCAGTCCCAATGGGCAAAAAAGTTCCTATGTTAACACCTATGGATTTTGAGTGAAAAATGGCCCGGAAGCGAAAGTGAAAAAAATTCGTATTTTAACCATTTATATGTGTAAGACTCTTAAACTTGAGCGTTTCCTTAAGATTCGTCGAAAAACATCGAGAGAAACAAAGGTTTTTCACATAGTCATTCGGGTGCCTCCACGAGGGTCTTTTCGTAAGGGTTGAGGTTGTGAAGTCTTTTCGACAAGAGTAAATGTTTTTTTTCTACCATATTTTACGCTTAGGACAATCTTTAGTGGATATGGTATGATACTAAAACGAGAAAACAACTTTTCAGATCGAGTTAACGACCCTGTCCCAATGGGCAAAAAAGTTCCTATGTTAACACAAATGGATTTTGAGTGAAAAATGGCCCATAAGCTAAAGTGAAAAAAATTCGTATTTTAACCATTTATATGTGTAAGACTCTTAAACTTGAGCGTTTCCTTACAGATTCGTCGAAAAACATCGAGAGAAACAAAGGTTTTTCACATAGTCATTCGGGTGCCTCCACGAGGGTCTTTTCGTAAGGGCTGAGGTTGTGAAGTCTTTTCGACACGAGTAAATGTATTTTTTCTTCCATATTTTAAGCTTAGGACAATCTTTAGTGGATATGGTATGATACTAAAACGAGAAAACAACTTTTCAGATCGATTTAACGACCCTGTCCCAATGGGCAAAAAAGTTCCTATGTTAACACAAATGGATTTTGAGTGAAAAATGGCCCATAAGCTAAAGTGAAAAAAATTCGTATTTTAACCATTTATATGTGTAAGACTCTTAAACTTGAGCGTTTCCTTACAGATTCGTCGAAAAACATCGAGAGAAACAAAGGTTTTTCACATAGTCATTCGGGTGCCTCCACGAGGGTCTTTTCGTAAGGGCTGAGGTTGTGAAGTCTTTTCGACACGAGTAAATGTATTTTTTCTTCCATATTTTAAGCTTAGGACAATCTTTAGTGGATATGGTATGATACTAAAACGAGAAAACAACTTTTCAGATCGATTTAACGACCCTGTCCCAATGGGCAAAAAAGTTCCAATGTTAACACCTATGGATTTTCAGTGAAAAATGGCCCGGAAGCGAAAGTGAAAAAAATTCGTATTTTAACCATTTATATGTGTAAGACTCTTAAACTTGAGCGTTTCCTTAAGATTCGTCGAAAAACATCGAGAGAAACAAAGGTTTTTCACATAGTCATTCGGGTGCCTCCACGAGGGTCTTTTCGTAAGGGTTGAGGTTGTGAAGTCTTTTCGACAAGAGTAAATGTTTTTTTTTCTACCATATTTTACGCTTAGGACAATCTTTAGTGGATATGGTATGATACTAAAACGAGAAAACAACTTTTCAGATCGAGTTAACGACCCTGTCCCAATGGGCAAAAAAGTTCCTATGTTAACACCTATGGATTTTGAGTGAAAAATGGCCAGGAAGCAAAAGTGAAAAAAATTCGTCTTTTAACCATTTATATGTGTAAGACTCTTAAACTTGAGCGTTTCCTTAAAGATTCGTCCAAAAACATCGAGAGAAACAAAGGTTTTTCACATAGTCATTCGGGTGCCTCCACGAGGGTCTTTTCGTAAGGGCTGAGGTTGTGAAGTCTTTTCGACACGAGTAAATGTATTTTTTCTTCCATATTTTAAGCTTAGGACAATCTTTAGTGGATATGGTATGATACTAAAACGAGAAAACAACTTTTCAGATCGATTTAACGACCCTGTCCCAATGGGCAAAAAAGTTCCTATGTTAACACAAATGGATTTTGAGTGAAAAATGGCCCATAAGCTAAAGTGAAAAAAATTCGTATTTTAACCATTTATATGTGTAAGACTCTTAAACTTGAGCGTTTCCTTACAGATTCGTCGAAAAACATCGAGAGAAACAAAGGTTTTTCACATAGTCATTCGGGTGCCTCCACGAGGGTCTTTTCGTAAGGGCTGAGGTTGTGAAGTCTTTTCGACACGAGTAAATGTATTTTTTCTTCCATATTTTAAGCTTAGGACAATCTTTAGTGGATATGGTATGATACTAAAACGAGAAAACAACTTTTCAGATCGATTTAACGACCCTGTCCCAATGGGCAAAAAAGTTCCAATGTTAACACCTATGGATTTTCAGTGAAAAATGGCCCGGAAGCGAAAGTGAAAAAAATTCGTATTTTAACCATTTATATGTGTAAGACTCTTAAACTTGAGCGTTTCCTTAAGATTCGTCGAAAAACATCGAGAGAAACAAAGGTTTTTCACATAGTCATTCGGGTGCCTCCACGAGGGTCTTTTCGTAAGGGTTGAGGTTGTGAAGTCTTTTCGACAAGAGTAAATGTTTTTTTTTCTACCATATTTTACGCTTAGGACAATCTTTAGTGGATATGGTATGATACTAAAACGAGAAAACAACTTTTCAGATCGAGTTAACGACCCTGTCCCAATGGGCAAAAAAGTTCCTATGTTAACACCTATGGATTTTGAGTGAAAAATGGCCAGGAAGCAAAAGTGAAAAAAATTCGTCTTTTAACCATTTATATGTGTAAGACTCTTAAACTTGAGCGTTTCCTTACAGATTCGTCGAAAAACATCGAGAGAAACAAAGGTTTTTCACATAGTCATTCGGGTGCCTCCACGAGGGTCTTTTCGTAAGGGTTGAGGTTGTGAAGTCTTTTTGACAAGAGTAAATGTTTTTTTTCTTCCATATTTTACGCTTAGGACAATCTTTAGTGGATATGGTATGATACTAAAAGGAGAAAACAACTTTTCAAATCGAGTTAACGACCCTGTCCCAATGGGCAAAAAAGTTCCTATGTTAACACCTATGGATTTTGAGTGAAAAATGGCCCGGAAGCGAAAGTGAAAAAAATTCGTATTTTAACCATTTATATGTGTAAGACTCTTAAACTTGAGCGTTTCCTTAAGATTCGTCGAAAAACATCGAGAGAAACAAAGGTTTTTCACATAGTCATTCGGGTCCCTCCACGAGGGTCTTTTCGTAAGGGTTGAGGTTGTGAAGTCTTTTCGACAAGAGTAAATGTTTTTTTTCTACCATATTTTACGCTTAGGACAATCTTTAGTGGATATGGTATGATACTAAAACGAGAAAACAACTTTTCAGATCGAGTTAACGACCCTGTCCCAATGGGCAAAAAAGTTCCTATGTTAACACCTATGAATTTTGAGTGAAAAATGGCCCGGAAGCGAAAGTGAAAAAAATTCGTATTTTAACCATTTATATGTGTATGACTCTTAAACTTGAGCGTTTCCTTACAGATTGGTCGAAAAACATCGAGAGAAACAAAGGTTTTTCACATAGTCATTCGGGTGCCTCCACGAGGGTCTTTTCGTAAGGGCTGAGGTTGTGAAGTCTTTTCGACACGAGTAAATGTATTTTTTATTCCATATTTTAAGCTTAGGACAATCTTTAGTGGATATGGTATGATACTAAAACGAGAAAACAACTTTTCAGATCGATTTAACGACCCTGTCCCAATGGGCAAAAAAGTTCCTATGTTAACACCTATGGATTTTGAGTGAAAAATGGCCCGGAAGCGAAAGTGAAAAAAATTCGTATTTTAACCATTTATATGTGTATGACTCTTAAACTTGAGCGTTTCCTTACAGATTCGTCGAAAAACATCGAGAGAAACAAAGGTTTTTCACATAGTCATTCGGGTGCCTCCACGAGGGTCTTTTCGTAAGGGCTGAGGTTGTGAAGTCTTTTCGACACGAGTAAATGTATTTTTTCTTCCATATTTTAAGCTTAGGACAATCTTTAGTGGATATGGTATGATACTAAAACGAGAAAACAACTTTTCAGATCGATTTAACGACCCTGTCCCAATGGGCAAAAAAGTTCCTATGTTAACACCTATGGATTTTGAGTGAAAAATGGCCCGGAAGCGAAAGTGAAAAAAATTCGTATTTTAACCATTTATATGTGTAAGACTCTTAAACTTGAGCGTTTCCTTACAGATTCGTCGAAAAACATCGAGAGAAACAAAGGTTTTTCACATAGTCATTCGGGTGCCTCCACGAGGGTCTTTTCGTAAGGGTTGAGGTTGTGAAGTCTTTTCGACACGAGTAAATGTTTTTTTTCTTCCATATTTTAAGCTTAGGACAATCTTTAATGGATATGGTATGATACTAAAATGAGAAAACAACTTTTCAGATCGAGTTAATGACCCTGTCCCAATGGGCAAAGAAGTTCCTATGTTAACACCTATGGATTTTGAGTGAAAAATGGCCCGGAAGCGAAAGTGAAAAAAATTCGTATTTTAACCATTTATATGTGTAAGACTCTTAAACTTGAGCGTTTTCTTACAGATTCGTCGAAAAACATCGAGAGAAACAAAGGTTTTTCACATAGTCATTCGGGTGCCTCCACAAGGGTCTTTTCGTAAGGGTTGAGGTTGTGAAGTCTTTTCGACACGAGTAAATGTTTTTTTTCTTCCATATTTTAAGCTTAGGACAATCTTTAGTGGATATGGTATGATACTAAAACGAGAAAACAACTTTTCAGATCGAGTTAACGACCCTGTCCCAATGGGCAAAGAAGTTCCTATGTTAACACCTATGGATTTTGAGTGAAAAATGGCCCGGAAGCGAAAGTGAAAAAAATTCGTATTTTAACCATTTATATGTGTAAGACTCTTAAACTTGAGCGTTTTCTTAAAGATTCGTCGAAAAACATCGAGAGAAACAAAGGTTTTTCACATAGTGATTCGGGTGCCTCCACGAGGGTCTTTTCGTAAGGGTTGAGGTTGTGAAGTCTTTTCGACACGAGTAAATGTTTTTTTTCTTCAATATTTTAAGCTTAGGACAATCTTTTGTGGATATGGTATGATACTAAACCGAGAAAACAACTTTTCAGATCGAATTAACGACCCTGTCCCAATGGGCAAAAAAGTTCCTATGTTAACACCTATGGATTTTCAGTGAAAAATGGCCCGGAAGCGAAAGTGAAAAAAATTCGTATTTTAACCATTTATATGTGTAAGACTCTTAAACTTGAGCGTTTCCTTACAGATTCGTCGAAAAACATCGAGAGAAACAAAGGTTTTTCACATAGTCATTCGGGTGCCTCCACGAGGGTCTTTTCGTAAGGGTTGAGGTTGTGAAGTCTTTTCGACAAGAGTAAATGTTTTTTTTCTTCCATATTTTACGCTTAAGACAATCTTTAGTGGATATGGTATGATACTAAAACGAGAAAACAACTTTTCAGATCGAGTTAACGACCCTGTCCCAATGGGCAAAAAAGTTCCTATGTTAACACCTATGGATTTTGAGTGAAAAATGGCCCGGAAGCGAAAGTGAAAAAAATTCGTATTTTAACCATTTATATGTGTAAGACTCTTAAACTTGAGCGTTTCCTTACAGATTCGTCGAAAAACATCGACAGAAACAAAGGTTTTTCACATAGTCATTCGGGTGCCTCCACGAGGGTCTTTTCGTAAGGGCTGAGGTTGTGAAGTCTTTTCGACACGAGTAAATGTTTTTTTTCTTCCATATTTTAAGCTTAGGACAATCTTTAGTGGATATGGTATGATACTAAAACGAGAAAACAACTTTTCAGATCTAGTTAACGACCCTGTCCCAATGGGCAAAAAAGTTCCTATGTTAACACTTATGGATTTTCAGTGAAAAATGGCCCGGAAGCGAAAGTGAAAAAAATTCGTATTTTAACCATTTATATGTGTAAGACTCTTATACTTGAGCGTTTCCTTACAGATTCGTCGAAAAACATCGAAAGAAACAAAGGTTTTTCACATAGTCATTCGGGTGCCTCCACGAGGGTCTTTTCGTAAGGGTTGAGGTTGTGAAGTCTTTTCGACACGAGTAAATGTTTTTTTTCTTCCATATTTTAAGCTTAGGACAATCTTTAGTGGATATGGTATGATACTAAAACGAGAAAACAACTTTTCATATCGAGTTAACGACCCTGTCCCAATGGGCCAAAAAGTTCCTATGTTAACACCTATGGATTTTGGGTGAAAAATGGCCCGGAAGCGAAAGTGAAAAAAATTCGTATTTTAACCATTTATATGTGTAAGACTCTTATACTTGAGCGTTTCCTTACAGATTTGTCGAAAAACATCGACAGAAAATAAGGTTTTTCACATAGTCATTCGGGTGCCTCCACGAGGGTCTTTTCGTAAGGGTTGAGGTTGTGAAGTCTTTTCGACACGAGTAAATGTATTTTTTCTTCCATATTTTAAGCTTAGGACAATCTTTAGTGGATATGGTATGATACTAAAACGAGAAAACAACTTTTCAGATCGAGTTAACGACCCTGTCCCAATGGGCAAAAAAGTTCCCATGTTAACAACTATGGATTTTGAGTGAAAAATGGCCCGGAAGCGAAAGTGAAAAAAATTCGTATTTTAACCATTTATATGTGTAAGACTCTTAAACTTGAGCGTTTCCTTACAGATTCGTCGAAAAACATCGACAGAAACAAAGGTTTTTCACATAGTCATTCGGGTGCCTCCACGAGGGTCTTTTCGTAAGGGCTGAGGTTGTGAAGTCTTTTCGACACGAGTAAATGTTTTTTTTCTTCCATATTTTAAGCTTAGGACAATCTTTAGTGGATATGGTATGATACTAAAACGAGAAAACAACTTTTCAGATCTAGTTAACGACCCTGTCCCAATGGGCAAAAAAGTTCCTATGTTAACACTTATGGATTTTCAGTGAAAAATGGCCCGGAAGCGAAAGTGAAAAAAATTCGTATTTTAACCATTTATATGTGTAAGACTCTTATACTTGAGCGTTTCCTTACAGATTCGTCGAAAAACATCGAAAGAAACAAAGGTTTTTCACATAGTCATTCGGGTGCCTCCACGAGGGTCTTTTCGTAAGGGTTGAGGTTGTGAAGTCTTTTCGACACGAGTAAATGTTTTTTTTCTTCCATATTTTAAGCTTAGGACAATCTTTAGTGGATATGGTATGATACTAAAACGAGAAAACAACTTTTCATATCGAGTTAACGACCCTGTCCCAATGGGCCAAAAAGTTCCTATGTTAACACCTATGGATTTTGGGTGAAAAATGGCCCGGAAGCGAAAGTGAAAAAAATTCGTATTTTAACCATTTATATGTGTAAGACTCTTATACTTGAGCGTTTCCTTACAGATTTGTCGAAAAACATCGACAGAAAATAAGGTTTTTCACATAGTCATTCGGGTGCCTCCACGAGGGTCTTTTCGTAAGGGTTGAGGTTGTGAAGTCTTTTCGACAAGAGTAAATGTTTTTTTTCTTCCATATTTTACGCTTAAGACAATCTTTAGTGGATATGGTATGATACTAAAACGAGAAAACAACTTTTCAGATCGAGTTAACGACACTGTCCCAATGGGCAAAAAAGTTCCTATGTTAACACAAATGGATTTTGAGTGAAAAATGGCCCGGAAGCGAAAGTGAAAAAAATTCGTATTTTAACCATTTATATGTGTAAGACTCTTAAACTTGAGCGTTTCCTTACAGATTCGTCGAAAAACATCGAAAGAAACAAAGGTTTTTCACATAGTCATTCGGGTGCCTCCACGAGGGTCTTTTCGTAAGGGTTGAGGTTGTGAAGTCTTTTCGACACGAGTAAATGTTTTTTTTCTTCCATATTTTAAGCTTAGGACAATCTTTAGTGGATATGGTATGATACTAAAACGAGAAAACAACTTTTCAGATCGAGTTAACGACCCTGTCCCAATGGGCCAAAAAGTTCCTATGTTAACACTTATGGATTTTGAGTGAAAAATGGCCCGGAAGCGAAAGTGAAATAAATTCATATTTTAACCATTTATATGTGTAAGACTCTTAAACTTGAGCGTTTCCTTACAGATTCGTCAAAAAACATCGAAAGAAACAAAAGTTTTTCACATAGTCATTCGGGTGCCTCCACGAGGGTCTTTTCGTAAGGGTTGAGGGTGTGAAGTCTTTTCGACACGAGTAAATGTTTTTTTTCTTCCATATTTTAAGCTTAGGACAATCTTTAGTGGATATGGTATGATACTAAAATGAGAAAACAACTTTTCAGATCGAGTTAACGACCCTGTCCCAATGGGCCAAAAAGTTCCTATGTTAACACCTATGGATTTTGAGTGAAAAATGGCTCGGAAGCGAAAGTGAAATAAATTTGTATTTTAACCATTTATATGTATAAGGCTCTTAAACTTGAGCATTTTTTTGCAGATTCGTCGAAAAACATCGAAAGAAACAAAGGTTTTTCACATAGTCATTCGGGTGCCTCCACGAGGGTCTTTTCGTAAGGGTTGAGGTTGTGAAGTCTTTTCGACACGAGTAAATGTTTTTTTTCTTTCATATTTTAAGCTTAGGACAATCTTTATAGGATATGGTATGATACTAAAACGAGAAAACAACTTTTCAGATCGAGTTAACGACCCTGTCCCAATGGGCAAAAAAGTTCCTATGTTAACACCTATGGATTTTGGGTGAAAAATGGCCCGGAAGCGAAAGTGAAAAAAATTCGTATTTTAACCATTTATATGTGTAAGACTCTTAAACTTTAGCATTTCCTTATAGATTCGTCGAAAAACATCGAAAGAAACAAAGGTTTTTCACATAGTCATTCGGGTGCCTCCACGAGGGTCTTTTCGTAAGGGTTGAGGTTTTGAAGTCTTTTCGACACGAGTAAATGTTTTTTTTTCTTCCATATTTTAAGCTTAGGACAATCTTTAGTGGATATGGTATGATACTAAAACGAGAAAATAACTTTTCAGATCGAGTTAACGACCCTGTCCCAATGGGCCAAAAAGTTCCTATGTTAACACCTATGGATTTTGGGTGAAAAATGGCCCGGAAGCGAAAGTGAAAAAAATTCGTATTTTAACCATTTATAGGTGTAAGACTCTTATACTTGAGCGTTTCCTTACAGATTCGTCGAAAAACATAGAAAGAAACAAAGGTTTTCCACATAGTCATTCGGGTGCCTCCACGAGGGTCTTTTCGTAAGGGTTGAGGTTGTGAAGTCTTTTCGACACGAGTAAATGTTTTTTTTCTTCCATATTTTAAGCTTAGGACAATCTTTATGGGATATGGTATGATACTAAAACGAGAAAACAACTTTTCAGATCTAGTTAACGACACTGTCCCAATGGGCAAAAAAGTTCCTATGTTAACACCTATAGATTTTGAGTGAAAAATGGCCCGGAAGCGAAAGTGAAAAAAATTCGTATTTTAACCATTTATATGTGTAAGACTCTTAAACTTGAGCGTTTCCTTACAGATTCGTCGAAAAACATCGAAAGAAACAAAGGTTTTTCACATAGTCATTCGGGTGCCTCCACGAGGGTCTTTTCGTAAGGGTTGAGGTTGTGAAGTCTTTTCGACACGAGTAAATGTTTTTTTTCTTCCATATTTTAAGCTTAGGACAATCTTTAGTGGATATGGTATGATACTAAAACGAGAAAACAACTTTTCAGATCGAGTTAACGACCCTGTCCCAATGGGCCAAAAAGTTCCTATGTTAACACCTATGGATTTTTCGTGAAAAATGTCCCGGAAGCGAAAGTGAAAAAAATTCGTATTTTAACCATTTATATGTGTAAGACTCTTAAACTTGAGCGTTTCCTTACAGATTTGTCGAAAAACATCGAAAGAAACAAAGGTTTTTCACATAGTCATTCGGGTGCCTCCACGAGGGTCTTTTCGTAAGGGTTGAGGTTGTGAAGTCTTTTCGACACGAGTAAATGTTTTTTTTCTTCCATATTTTAAGCTTAGGACAATCTTTAGTGGATATGGTATGATACTAAAACGAGAAAACAACTTTTCAGATCGAGTTAACGACCCTGTCCCAATGGGCAAAAAAGTTCCTATGTTAACACCTATGGATTTTGAGTGAAAAATGGCTCGGAAGCGAAAGTGAAATAAATTTGTATTTTAACCATTTATATGTGTAAGACTCTTAAACTTGAGCGTTTTTTTGCAGATTCGTCGAAAAACATCGAAAGAAACAAAGGTTTTTCACATAGTCATTCGGGTGCCTCCACGAGGGTCTTTTCGTAAGGGTTGAGGTTGTGAAGTCTTTTCGACACGAGTAAATGTTTTTTTTCTTTCATATTTTAAGCTTAGGACAATCTTTATGGGATATGGTATGATACTAAAACGAGAAAACAACTTTTCAGATCGAGTTAACGACCCTGTCCCAATGGGCCAAAAAGTTCCTATGTTAACACCTATGGATTTTGGGTGAAAAATGGCCCGGTAGCGAAAGTGAAAAAAATTCGTATTTTAACCATTTATATGTGTAAGACTCTTAAACTTTAGCGTTTCCTTATAGATTCGTCGAAAAACATCGAAAGAAGCAAAGGTTTTTCACATAGTCATTCGGGTGCCTCCACGAGGGTCTTTTCGTAAGGGTTGAGGTTGTGAAGTCTTTTCGACACGAGTAAATGTTTTTTTTCTTCCATATTTTAAGCTTAGGACAATCTTTAGTGGATATGGTATGATACTAAAACGAGAAAACAACTTTTCAGATCGAGTTAACGACCCTGTCCCAATGGGCAAAAAAGTTCCTATGTTAACACCTATGGATTTTGAGTGAAAAATGGCTCGGAAGCGAAAGTGAAATAAATTTGTATTTTAACCATTTATATGTGTAAGACTCTTAAACTTGAGCGTTTTTTTGCAGATTCGTCGAAAAACATCGAAAGAAACAAAGGTTTTTCACATAGTCATTCGGGTGCCTCCACGAGGGTCTTTTCGTAAGGGTTGAGGTTGTGAAGTCTTTTCGACACGAGTAAATGTTTTTTTTCTTTCATATTTTAAGCTTAGGACAATCTTTATGGGATATGGTATGATACTAAAACGAGAAAACAACTTTTCAGATCGAGTTAACGACCCTGTCCCAATGGGCCAAAAAGTTCCTATGTTAACACCTATGGATTTTTCGTGAAAAATGTCCCGGAAGCGAAAGTGAAAAAAATTCGTATTTTAACCATTTATATGTGTAAGACTCTTAAACTTTAGCGTTTCCTTATAGATTCGTCGAAAAACATCGAAAGAAGCAAAGGTTTTTCACATAGTCATTCGGGTGCCTCCACGAGGGTCTTTTCGTAAGGGTTGAGGTTGTGAAGTCTTTTCGACACGAGTAAATGTTTTTTTTCTTCCATATTTTAAGCTTAGGACAATCTTTAGTGGATATGGTATGATACTAAAACGAGAAAACAACTTTTCAGATCGAGTTAACGACCCTGTCCCAATGGGCAAAAAAGTTCCTATGTTAACACCTATGGATTTTGAGTGAAAAATGGCTCGGAAGCGAAAGTGAAATAAATTTGTATTTTAACCATTTATATGTGTAAGACTCTTAAACTTGAGCGTTTTTTTGCAGATTCGTCGAAAAACATCGAAAGAAACAAAGGTTTTTCACATAGTCATTCGGGTGCCTCCACGAGGGTCTTTTCGTAAGGGTTGAGGTTGTGAAGTCTTTTCGACACGAGTAAATGTTTTTTTTCTTTCATATTTTAAGCTTAGGACAATCTTTATGGGATATGGTATGATACTAAAACGAGAAAACAACTTTTCAGATCGAGTTAACGACCCTGTCCCAATGGGCCAAAAAGTTCCTATGTTAACACCTATGGATATTGGGTGAAAAATGGCCCGGTAGCGAAAGTGAAAAAAATTCGTATTTTAACCATTTATATGTGTAAGACTCTTAAACTTTAGCGTTTCCTTATAGATTCGTCGAAAAACATCGAAAGAAGCAAAGGTTTTTCACATAGTCATTCGGGTGCCTCCACGAGGGTCTTTTCGTAAGGGTTGAGGTTGTGAAGTCTTTTCGACACGAGTAAATGTTTTATTTCTTCCATATTTTAAGCTTAGGACAATCTTTAGTGGATATGGTATGATACTAAAACGAGAAAACAACTTTTCAGACGAGTTAACGTCCCTGTCCCAATGGGCCAAAAAGTTCCTATGTTAACACCTATGGATTTTGGGTGAAAAATGGCCCGGAAGCGAAAGTGAAAAAAATTCGTATTTTAACCATTTATAGGTGTAAGACTCTTATACTTGAGCGTTTCCTTACAGATTCGTCGAAAAACATCGAAAGAAACAAAGGTTTTCCACATAGTAATTCGGGTGCCTCCACGAGGGTCTTTTCGTAAGGGTTGAGGTTGTGAAGTCTTTTCGACACGAGTAAATGTTTTTTTTCTTCCATATTTTAAGCTTAGGACAATCTTTAGTGGATATGGTATGATACTAAAACGAGAAAACAACTTTTCAGATCGAGTTAACGTCCCTGTCCCAATGGGCAAAAAAGTTCCTATGTTAACACCTATGGATTTTTCGTGAAAAATGGCCCGGAAGCGAAAGTGAAAAAAATTCGTATTTTAACCATTTATATGTGTAAGACTCTTAAACTTTAGCGTTTCCTTACAGATTCGTCGAAAAACATCGAAAGAAACAAAGGTTTTTCACATAGTCATTCGGGTGCCTCCACGAGGGTCTTTTCGTAAGGGTTGAGGTTGTGAAGTCTTTTCGACACGAGTAAATGTTTTTTTTCTTCCATATTTTAAGCTTAGGACAATCTTTAGTGGATATGGTATGATACTAAAACGAGAAAACAACTTTTCAGATCGAGTTAACGACCCTGTCCCAATGGGCAAAAAAGTTCCTATGTTAACACCTATGGATTTTGAGTGAAAAATGGCTCGGAAGCGAAAGTGAAATAAATTTGTATTTTAACCATTTATATGTGTAAGACTCTTAAACTTGAGCGTTTTTTTGCAAATTCGTCGAAAAACATCGAAAGAAACAAAGGTTTGTCACATAGTCATTCGGGTGCCTCCACGAGGGTCTTTTCGTAAGGGTTGAGGTTGTGAAGTCTTTTCGACACGAGTAAATGTTTTTTTTCTTTCATATTTTAAGCTTAGGACAATCTTTATGGGATATGGTATGATACTAAAACGAGAAAACAACTTTTCAGATCGAGTTAACGACCCTGTCCCAATGGGCCAAAAAGTTCCTATGTTAACACCTATGGATTTTGGGTGAAAAATGGCCCGGTAGAGAAAGTGAAAAAAATTCGTATTTTAACCACTTATATGTGTAAGACTCTTAAACTTTAGCGTTTCCTTATAGATTCGTCGAAAAACATCGAAAGAAGCAAAGGTTTGTCACATAGTCATTCGGGTGCCTCCACGAGGGTCTTTTCGTAAGGGTTGAGGTTGTGAAGTCTTTTCGACACGAGTAAATGTTTTTTTTCTTTAATATTTTAAGCTTAGGACAATCTTTATGGGATATGGTATGATACTAAAACGAGAAAACAACTTTTCAGATCGAGTTAACGACCCTGTCCCAATGGGCAAAACAGTTCCTATGTTAACACCTATGGATTTTGGGTGAAAAATGGCCCCGAAGCGAAAGTGAAAAAAAATCGTATTTTAACCATTTATATGTGTAAGACTCTTAAACTTTAGCGTTTCCTTATAGATTCGTCGAAAAACATCGAAAGAAACAAAGGTTTTTCACATAGTCATTCGGGTGTCTCCACGAGGGTCTTTTCGTAAGGGTTGAGGTTGTGAAGTCTTTTCGACACGAGTAAATGTTTTTTTTCTTTCATATTTTAAGCTTAGGAAAATCTTTATGGGATATGGTATGATACTAAAACGAGAAAACAACTTTTCAGATCGAGTTAACGACCCTGTCCCAATAGGCCAAAAAGTTCCTATGTTAACACCTATGGATTGAGTTAAAAATGGCCCGGAAGCGAAAGCGAAAAAAATTCGTATGTTAACCATTTATATGTGTAAGACTCTTAAACTTGAGCGTTTCCTTACAGATTCGTCGAAAAAAATCGAAAGAAACAAAGGTTTTTCACATAGTCATTCGGGTGCCTCCACGATGGTCTTTTCGTAAGGGTTGAGGTTGTGAAGTCTTTTCGACACGAGTAAATGTTTTTTTTCTTTCATATTTTAAGCTTAGGACAATCTTTATGGGATATGGTATGATACTAAAACGAGAAAACTACTTTTCAGATCGAGTTAACGACCCTGTCCCAATGGGCCAAAAAGTTCCTATGTTAACACCTATGGATTTTGGGTGAAAAATGGCCCGGAAGCGAAAGTGAAAAAAATTCGTATTTTAACCATTTATATGTGTAAGACTCTTAAACTTTAGCGTTTCCTTATAGATTCGTCGAAAAACATCGAAAGAAGCAAAGGTTTTTCACATAGTCATTCGGGTGCCTCCACGAGGGTCTTTTCGTAAGGGTTGAGGTTGTGAAGTCTTTTCGACACGAGTAAATGTTTTATTTCTTCCATATTTTAAGCTTAGGACAATCTTTAGTGGATATGGTATGATACTAAAACGAGAAAACAACTTTTCAGACGAGTTAACGTCCCTGTCCCAATGGGCCAAAAAGTTCCTATGTTAACACCTATGGATTTTGGGTGAAAAATGGCCCGGAAGCGAAAGTGAAAAAAATTCGTATTTTAACCATTTATAGGTGTAAGACTCTTATACTTGAGCGTTTCCTTACAGATTCGTCGAAAAACATCGAAAGAAACAAAGGTTTTCCACATAGTCATTCGGGTGCCTCCACGAGGGTCTTTTCGTAAGGGTTGAGGTTGTGAAGTCTTTTCGACACGAGTAAATGTTTTTTTTCTTCCATATTTTAAGCTTAGGACAATCTTTAGTGGATATGGTATGATACTAAAACGAGAAAACAACTTTTCAAATCGAGTTAACGACCCTGTCCCAATGGGCAAAAAAGTTCCTATGTTAACACCTATGGATTTTGAGTGAAAAATGGCTCGGAAGCGAAAGTGAAATAAATTTGTATTTTAACCATTTATATGTGTAAGACTCTTAAACTTGAGCGTTTTTTTGCAGATTCGTCGAAAAACATCGAAAGAAACAAAGGTTTTTCACATAGTCATTCGGGTGCCTCCACGAGGGTCTTTTCGTAAGGGTTGAGGTTGTGAAGTCTTTTCGACACGAGTAAATGTTTTTTTTCTTTCATATTTTAAGCTTAGGACAATCTTTAGTGGATATGGTATGATACTAAAACGAGAAAACAACTTTTCAGATCGAGTTAACGACCCTGTCCCAATGGGCCAAAAAGTTCCTATGTTAACACCTATGGATTTTGGGTGAAAAATGGCCCGGAAGCGAAAGTGAAAAAAATTCGTATTTTAACCATTTATATGTGTAAGACTCTTAAACTTTAGCGTTTCCTTATAGATTCGTCGAAAAACATCGAAAAAAACAAAGGTTTTTCACATAGTCATTCGGGTGCCTCCACGAGGGTCTTTTCGTAAGGGTTGAGGTTGTGAAGTCTTTTCGACACGAGAAATGTTTTTTTTCTTTCATATTTTAAGCTTAGGACAATCTTTATGGGATATGGTATGATACTAAAACGATAAAACAACTTTTCAGATCGAGTTAACGACCCTGTCCCAATGGGCCAAAAAGTTCCTATGTTAACACCTATGGATTTTGGGTGAAAAATGGCCCGGAAGCGAAAGTGAAAAAAATTCGTATTTTAAACATTTATATGTGTAAGACTCTTAAACTTTAGCGTTTCCTTATAGATTCGTCGAAAAACATCGAAAGAAACAAAGGTTTTTCACATAGTCATTCGGGTGCCTCCATGAGGGTCTTTTCGTAAGGGTTGAGGTTGTGAAGTCTTTTCGACACGAGTAAATGTTTTTTTTCTTCCATATTTTAAGCTTAGGACAATCTTTAGTGGATATGGTATGATACTAAAACGAGAAAACAACTTTTCAGATCGAGTTAACGACCCTGTCCCAATGGGCCAAAAAGTTCCTATGTTAACACCTATGGATTTTGGGTGAAAAATGGCCCGGAAGCGAAAGTGAAAAAAATTCGTATTTTAAACATTTATATGTGTAAGACTCTTAAACTTTAGCGTTTCCTTATAGATTCGTCGAAAAACATCGAAAGAAACAAAGGTTTTTCACATAGTCATTCGGGTGCCTCCACGAGGGTCTTTTCGTAAGGGTTGAGGTTGTGAAATCTTTTCGACACGAGTAAATGTTTTTTTTCTTTCATATTTTAAGCTTAGGACAATCTTTATGGGATATGGTATGATACTAAAACGAGAAAACTACTTTTCAGATCGAGTTAACGACCCTGTCCCAATGGGCCAAAAAGTTCCTATGTTAACACCTATGGATTTTTGGTGAAAAATGGCCCGGAAGCGAAAGTGAAAAAAATTCGTATTTTAACCATTTATATGTGTAAGACTCTTAAACTTTAGCGTTTCCTTATAGATTCGTCGAAAAACATCGAAAGAAGCAAAGGTTTTTCACATAGTCATTCGGGTGCCTCCACGAGGGTCTTTTCGTAAGGGTTGAGGTTGTGAAGTCTTTTCGACACGAGTAAATGTTTTATTTCTTCCATATTTTAAGCTTAGGACAATCTTTAGTGGATATGGTATGATACTAAAACGAGAAAACAACTTTTCAGACGAGTTAACGTCCCTGTCCCAATGGGCCAAAAAGTTCCTATGTTAACACCTATGGATTTTGGGTGAAAAATGGCCCGGAAGCGAAAGTGAAAAAAATTCGTATTTTAACCATTTATAGGTGTAAGACTCTTATACTTGAGCGTTTCCTTACAGATTCGTCGAAAAACATCGAAAGAAACAAAGGTTTTTCACATAGTCATTCGGGTGCCTCCACGAGGGTCTTTTCGTAAGGGTTGAGGTTGTGAAGTCTTTTCGACACGAGTAAATGTTTTTTTTCTTTCATATTTTAAGCTTAGGACAATCTTTATGGGATATGGTATGATACTAAAACAAGAAAACAACTTTTCAGATCGAGTTAACGACCCTGTCTCAATGGGCCAAAAAGTTCCTATGTTAACACCTATGGATTTTGGGTGAAAAATGGCCCGGAAGCGAAAGTGAAAAAAATTCGTATTTTAACCATTTATATGTGTAAGACTCTTAAACTTTAGCGTTTCCTTATAGATTCGTCGAAGGTTTTTCACATAGTCATTCGGGTGCCTCCACGAGGGTCTTTTCGTAAGGGTTGAGGTTGTGAAGTCTTTTCGACACGAGTAAATGTTTTTTTTCTTCCATATTTTAAGCTTAGGACAATCTTTAGTGGATATGGTATGATACTAAAACGAGAAAACAACTTTTCAGATCGAGTTAACGACCCTGTCCCAATGGGCCAAAAAGTTCCTATGTTAACACCTATGGATTTTGGGTGAAAAATGGCCCGGAAGCGAAAGTGAAAAAAATTCGTATTTTAAACATTTATATGTGTAAGACTCTTAAACTTTAGCGTTTCCTTATAGATTCGTCGAAAAACATCGAAAGAAACAAAGGTTTTTCACATAGTCATTCGGGTGCCTCCATGAGGGTCTTTTCGTAAGGGTTGAGGTTGTGAAGTCTTTTCGACACGAGTAAATGTTTTTTTTCTTCCATATTTTAAGCTTAGGACAATCTTTAGTGGATATGGTATGATACTAAAACGAGAAAACAACTTTTCAGATCGAGTTAACGACCCTGTCCCAATGGGCCAAAAAGTTCCTATGTTAACACCTATGGATTTTGGGTGAAAAATGGCCCGGAAGCGAAAGCGAAAAAAATTCGTATTTTAAACATTTATATGTGTAAGACTCTTAAACTTGAGCGTTTCCTTACAGATTCGTCGAAAAACATCGAAAGAAACAAAGGTTTTTCACATAGTCATTCGGGTGCCTCCACGAGGGTCTTTTCGTAAGGGTTGAGGTTGTGAAATCTTTTCGACACGAGTAAATGTTTTTTTTCTTTCATATTTTAAGCTTAGGACAATCTTTATGGGATATGGTATGATACTAAAACGAGAAAACTACTTTTCAGATCGAGTTAACGACCCTGTCCCAATGGGCCAAAAAGTTCCTATGTTAACACCTATGGATTTTTGGTGAAAAATGGCCCGGAAGCGAAAGTGAAAAAAATTCGTATTTTAACCATTTATATGTGTAAGACTCTTAAACTTTAGCGTTTCCTTATAAACATCGAGAGAAACAAAGGTTTTTCACATAGTCATTCGGGTGCCTCCACGAGGGTCTTTTCGTAAGGGTTGAGGTTGTGAAGTCTTTTCGACACGAGTAAATGTTTTTTTTCTTCCATATTTTAAGCTTAGGACAATCTTTAGTGGATATGGTATGATACTAAAACGAGAAAACAACTTTTCAGATCGAGTTAACGTCCCTGTCCCAATGGGCCAAAAAGTTCCTATGTTAACACCTATGGATTTTTCGTGAAAAATGGCCCGGAAGCGAAAGTGAAAAAAATTCGTATTTTAACCATTTATAGGTGTAAGACTCTTATACTTGAGCGTTTCCTTACAGATTCGTCGAAAAACATCGAAAGAAACAAAGGTTTTTCACATAGTCATTCGGGTGCCTCCACGAGGGTCTTTTCGTAAGGGTTGAGGTTGTGAAGTCTTTTCGACACGAGTAAATGTTTTTTTTCTTTCATATTTTAAGCTTAGGACAATCTTTATGGGATATGGTATGATACTAAAACAAGAAAACAACTTTTCAGATCGAGTTAACGACCCTGTCTCAATGGGCCAAAAAGTTCCTATGTTAACACCTATGGATTTTGGGTGAAAAATGGCCCGGAAGCGAAAGTGAAAAAAATTCGTATTTTAACCATTTATATGTGTAAGACTCTTAAACTTTAGCGTTTCCTTATAGATTCGTCGAAGGTTTTTCACATAGTCATTCGGGTGCCTCCACGAGGGTCTTTTCGTAAGGGTTGAGGTTGTGAAGTCTTTTCGACACGAGTAAATGTTTTTTTTCTTCCATATTTTAAGCTTAGGACAATCTTTAGTGGATATGGTATGATACTAAAACGAGAAAACAACTTTTCAGATCGAGTTAACGACCCTGTCCCAATGGGCAAAAAAGTTCCTATGTTAACACCTATGGATTTTGGGTGAAAAATGGCCCCGAAGCGAAAGTGAAAAAAATTCGTATTTTAACCATTTATATGTGTAAGACTCTTAAACTTTAGCGTTTCCTTATAGATTCGTCGAAAAACATCGAAAGAAACAAAGGTTTTTCACATAGTCATTCGGGTGCCTCCACGAGGGTCTTTTCGTAAGGGTTGAGGTTGTGAAGTCTTTTCGACACGAGTAAATGTTTTTTTTCTTTCATATTTTAAGCTTAGGAAAATCTTTATGGGATATGGTATGATACTAAAACGAGAAAACAACTTTTCAGATCGAGTTAACGACCCTGTCCCAATGGGCCAAAAAGTTCCTATGTTAACACGTATGGATTGAGTTAAAAATGGCCCGGAAGCGAAAGCGAAAAAAATTCGTATTTTAACCATTTATATGTGTAAGACTCTTAAACTTGAGCGTTTCCTTACAGATTCGTCGAAAAACATCGAAAGAAACAAAGGTTTTTCACATAGTCATTCGGGTGCCTCCACGAGGGTCTTTTCGTAAGGGTTGAGGTTGTGAAGTCTTTTCGACACGAGTAAATGTTTTTTTTCTTTCATATTTTAAGCTTAGGACAATCTTTATGGGATATGGTATGATACTAAAACGAGAAAACAACTTTTCAGATCGAGTTAACGACCCTGTCCCAATGGGCCAAAAAGTTCCTATGTTAACACCTATGGATTTTGGGTGAAAAATGGCCCGGAAGTGAAAGTGAAAAAAATTCGTATTTTAACCATTTATATGTGTAAGACTCTTAAACTTTAGCGTTTCCTTATAGATTCGTCGAAAAACATCGAGAGAAACAAAGGTTTTTCACATAGTCATTCGGGTGCCTCCACGAGGGTCTTTTCGTAAGGGTTGAGGTTGTGAAGTCTTTTCGACACGAGTAAATGTTTTTTTTCTTCCATATTTTAAGCTTAGGACAATCTTTAGTGGATATGGTATGATACTAAAACGAGAAAACAACTTTTCAGATCGAGTTAATGACCCTGTCCCAATGGGCAAAAAAGTTCCTATGTTAACACCTATGGATTTTGGGTAAAAAATGGCCCGGAAGCGAAAGTGAAAAAAATTCGTATTTTAACCATTTATATGTGTAAGACTCTTAAACTTTAGCGTTTCCTTATAGATTCGTCGAAAAACATCGAAAGAAACAAAGGTTTTTCACATAGTCATTCGGGTGCCTCCACGAGGGTCTTTTCGTAAGGGTTGAGGTTGTGAAGTCTTTTCGACACGAGAAATGTTTTTTTTCTTTCATATTTTAAGCTTAGGACAATCTTTATATGATATGGTATGATACTAAAACGAGAAAATAACTTTTCAGATCGAGTTAACGACCCTGTCCCAATGGGCCAAAAAGTTCCTATGTTAACACCTATGGATTTTGGGTGAAAAATGGCCCGGAAGCGAAAGTGAAAAAAATTCGTATTTTAACCATTTATATGTGTAAGACTCTTAAACTTTAGCGTTTCCTTATAGATTCGTCGAAAAACATCGAAAGAAACAAAGGTTTTTCACATAGTCATTCGGGTGCCTCCACGAGGGTCTTTTCGTAAGGGTTGAGGTTGTGAAGTCTTTTCGACACGAGTAAATGTTTTTTTTCTTCCATATTTTAAGCTTAGGACAATCTTTAGTGGATATGGTATGATACTAAAACGAGAAAACAACTTTTCAGATCGAGTTAACGACCCTGTCCCAATGGGCAAAAAAGTTCCTATGTTAACACCTATGGATTTTGGGTGAAAAATGGCCCGGAAGCGAAAGTGAAAAAAATTCGTATTTTAACCATTTATATGTGTAAGACTCTTATACTTGAGCGTTTCCTTACAGATTCGTCGAAAAACATCGAAAGAAACAAAGGTTTTTCACATAGTCATTCGGGTGCCTCCACGAGGGTCTTTTCGTAAGGGTTGAGGTTGTGAAGTCTTTTCGACACGAGTAAATGTTTTTTTTCTTCCATATTTTAAGCTTAGGACAATCTTTATGGGATATGGTATGATACTAAAACGAGAAAACAACTTTTCAGATCGAGTTAACGACCCTGTCCCAATGGGCAAAAAAGTTCCTATGTTAACACCTATGGATTTTGAGTGAAAAATGGCCCGGAAGCGAAAGTGAAAAACATTAGTATTTTAACCATTTATATGTGTAAGACTCTTATACTTGAGCGTTTCCTTACAGATTCGTCGAAAAACATCGAAAGAAACAAAGGTTTTTCACATAGTCATTCGGGTGCCTCCACGAGGGTCTTTTCGTAAGGGTTGAGGTTGTGAAGTCTTTTCGACACGAGTAAATGTTTTTTTTCTTCCATATTTTACGCTTAGGACAATCTTTAGCTGATATGGTATGATACTAAAACGAGAAAACAACTTTTCAGATCGAGTTAAAGACCCTGTCCCAATGGGCAAAAAAGTTCCTATGTTAACACCTATGGATTTTGGGTAAAAAATGGCCCGGAAGCGAAAGTGAAAAAAATTCGTATTTTAACCATTTATATGTGTAAGACTCTTAAACTTTAGCGTTTCCTTATAGATTCGTCGAAAAACATCGAAAGAAACAAAGGTTTTTCACATAGTCATTCGGGTGCCTCCACGAGGGTCTTTTCGTAAGGGTTGAGGTTGTGAAGTCTTTTCGACACGAGAAATGTTTTTTTTCTTTCATATTTTAAGCTTAGGACAATCTTTATATGATATGGTATGATACTAAAACGAGAAAATAACTTTTCAGATCGAGTTAACGACCCTGTCCCAATGGGCCAAAAAGTTCCTATGTTAACACCTATGGATTTTGGGTGAAAAATGGCCCGGAAGCGAAAGTGAAAAAAATTCGTATTTTAACCATTTATATGTGTAAGACTCTTAAACTTTAGCGTTTCCTTATAGATTCGTCGAAAAACATCGAAAGAAACAAAGGTTTTTCACATAGTCATTCGGGTGCCTCCACGAGGGTCTTTTCGTAAGGGTTGAGGTTGTGAAGTCTTTTCGACACGAGTAAATGTTTTTTTTCTTCCATATTTTAAGCTTAGGACAATCTTTAGTGGATATGGTATGATACTAAAATGAGAAAACAACTTTTCAGAATGAGTTAACGACCCTGTCCCAATGGGCAAAAAAGTTTCTATGTTCACACCTATGGATTTTTGGTGAAAAATGGCCCGGAAGCGAAAGTAAAAAAAATTCGTATTTTAACCATTTATATGTGTAAGACTCTTATACTTGAGCGTTTCCTTACAGATTCGTCGAAAAACATCGAAAGAAACAAAGGTTTTTCACATAGTCATTCGGGTGCCTCCACGAGGGTCTTTTCGTAAGGGTTGAGGTTGTGAAGTCTTTTCGACACGAGTAAATGTTTTTTTTCTTCCATATTTTAAGCTTAGGACAATCTTTATAGGATATGGTATGATACTAAAACGAGAAAACAACTTTTCAGATCGAGTTAACGACCCTGTCCCAATGGGCAAAAAAGTTCCTATGTTAACACCTATGGATTTTGAGTGAAAAATGGCCCGGAAGCGAAAGTGAAAAACATTAGTATTTTAACCATTTATATGTGTAAGACTCTTAAACTTGAGCGTTCCTTACAGATTCGTCGAAAAACATCGAAAGAAACAAAGGTTTTTCTCATAGTCTTTCGGGTGCCTCCACCGAGGGTCTTTTCGTAAGGGTTGAGGTTGTGAAGTCTTTTCGACACGAGTAAATGTTTTTTTTCTTTCATATTTTAAGCTTAGGACAATCTTTATGGGATATGGTATGATACTAAAACGAGAAAACAACTTTTCAGATCGAGTTAACGACCCTGTCCCAATGGGCAAAAAAGTTCCTATGTTAACACCTATGGATTTTGAGTGAAAAATGGCTCGGAAGCGAAAGTGAAATAAATTTGTATTTTAACCATTTATATGTGTAAGACTCTTAAACTTGAGCGTTTTTTTGCAGATTCGTCGATAAACATCGAAAGAAACAAAGGTTTTTCACATAGTCATTCGGGTGCCTCCACGAGGGTCTTTTCGTAAGGGTTGAGGTTGTGAAGTCTTTTCGACACGAGTAAATGTTTTTTTTCTTTCATATTTTAAGCTTAGGACAATCTTTATGGGATATGGTATGATACTAAAACGAGAAAACAACTTTTCAGATCGAGTTAACGACCCTGTCCCAATGGGCAAAAAAGTTCCTATGTTAACACCTATGGATTTTTAGTGAAAAATGTTCCGGAAGCGAAAGTGAAAAAAATTTGTATTTTAACCATTTATATGTGTAAGACTCTTAAACTTGAGCGTTTCCTTACAGATTCGTCGAAAAACATCGAAAGAAACAAAGGTTTTTCACATAGTCATTCGGGTGCCTCCACGAGGGTCTTTTCGTAAGGGTTGAGGTTGTGAAGTCTTTTCGACACGAGTAAATGTTTTTTTTCTTCCATATTTTAAGCTTAGGACAATCTTTATGGGATATGGTATGATACTAAAACGAGAAAACAACTTTTCAGATCGAGTTAACGACCCTGTCCCAATGGGCAAAAAAGTTCGTATGTTAACACCTATGGATTTTGAGTGAAAAATGGCACGGAAGCGAAAGTGAAAAAAATTCGTATTTTAACCATTTATATGTGTAAGACTCTTAAACTTGAGCGTTTCCTTACAGATTCGTCGAAAAACATCGAAAGAAACAAAGGTTTTTCACATAGTCATTCGGGTGCCTCCACGAGGGTCTTTTCGTAAGGGTTGAGGTTGTGAAGTCTTTTCGACACGAGTAAATGTTTTTTTTCTTCCATATTTTAAGCTTAGGACAATCTTTATGGGATATGGTATGATACTAAAACGAGAAAACAACTTTTCAGATCGAGTTAACGACCCTGTCCCAATGGGCAAAAAAGTTCCTATGTTAACACCTATGGATTTTGAGTGAAAAATGGCCCGGAAGCGAAAGTGAAAAAAATTCGTATTTTAACCATTTATATGTGTAAGACTCTTAAACTTGAGCGTTCCTTATAGATTCGTCGAAAAACATCGAAAGAAACAAAGGTTTTTCACATAGTCATTCGGGTGCCTCCACGAGGGTCTTTTCGTAAGGGTTGAGGTTGTGAAGTCTTTTCGACACGAGTAAATGTTTTTTTTCTTCCATATTTTAAGCTTAGGACAATCTTTAGTGGATATGGTATGATACTAAAACGAGAAAACAACTTTTCAGATCGAGTTAACGACCCTGTCCCAATGGGCAAAAAAGTTCCTATGTTAACACCTATGGATTTTGAGTGAAAAATGGCCCGGAAGCGAAAGTGAAAAACATTAGTATTTTAACCATTTATATGTGTAAGACTCTTAAACTTGAGCGTTCCTTACAGATTCGTCGAAAAACATCGAAAGAAACAAAGGTTTTTCACATAGTCATTTGGGTGCCTCCACGAGGGTCTTTTCGTAAGGGTTGAGGTTGTGAAGTCTTTTCGACACGAGTAAATGTTTTTTTTCTTCCATATTTTAAGCTTAGGACAATCTTTAGTGGATATGGTATGATACTAAAACGAGAAAACAACTTTTCAGATCGAGTTAACGACACTGTCCCAATGGGCAAAAAAGTTCCTATGTTAACACCTATGGATTTTTGGTGAAAAATGGCCCGGAAGCGAAAGTAAAAAAAATTCGTATTTTAACCATTTATATGTGTAAGACTCTTATACTTGAGCGTTTCCTTACAGATTCGTCGAAAAACATCGAAAGAAACAAAGGTTTTTCACATAGTCATTCGGGTGCCTCCACGAGGGTCTTTTCGTAAGGGTTGAGGTTGTGAAGTCTTTTCGACACGAGTAAATGTTTTTTTTCTTCCATATTTTAAGCTTAGGACAATCTTTATGGGATATGGTATGATACTAAAACGAGAAAACAACTTTTCAGATCGAGTTAACGACCCTGTCCCAATGGGCAAAAAAGTTCCTATGTTAACACCTATGGATTTTGAGTGAAAAATGGCCCGGAAGCGAAAGTGAAAAACATTAGTATTTTAACCATTTATATGTGTAAGACTCTTAAACTTGAGCGTTCCTTACAGATTCGTCGAAAAACATCGAAAGAAACAAAGGTTTTTCACATAGTCATTCGGGTGCCTCCACCGAGGGTCTTTTCGTAAGGGTTGAGGTTGTGAAGTCTTTTCGACACGAGTAAATGTTTTTTTTCTTTCATATTTTAAGCTTAGGACAATCTTTATGGGATATGGTATGATACTAAAACGAGAAAACAACTTTTCAGATCGAGTTAACGACCCTGTCCCAATGGGCAAAAAAGTTCTTATGTTATCACCTATGGATTTTTAGTGAAAAATGGTCCGGAAGCGAAAGTGAAAAAAATTCGTATTTTAACCATTTATATGTGTAAGACTCTTAAACTTGAGCGTTTCCTTACAGATTCGTCGAAAAACATCGAAAGAAACAAAGGTTTTTCACATAGTCATTCGGGTGCCTCCACGAGGGTCTTTTCGTAAGGGTTGAGGTTGTGAAGTCTTTTCGACACGAGTAAATGTTTTTTTTCTTTCATATTTTAAGCTTAGGACAATCTTTATGGGATATGGTATGATACTAAAACGAGAAAACAAGGGTTTAGGGTTTAGGGTTTAGGGTTTAGGGTTTAGGGTTTAGGGTTTAGGGTTTAGGGTTTAGGGTTTAGGGTTTAGGGTTTAGGGTTTTAGGGTTTAGGGTTTAGGGTTTAGGGTTTAGGGTTTAGGGTTTAGGGTTTAGGGTTTAGGGTTTAGGGTTTAGGGTTTAGGGTTTAGGGTTTAGGGTTTAGGGTTTAGGGTTTAGGGTTTAGGGTTTAGGGTTTAGGGTTTAGGGTTTAGGGTTTAGGGTTTAGGGTTTAGGGTTTAGGGTTTAGGGTTTAGGGTTTAGGGTTTAGGGTTTAGGGTTTAGGGTTTAGGGTTTAGGGTTTAGGGTTTAGGGTTTAGGGTTTAGGGTTTAGGGTTTAGGGTTTAGGGTTTAGGGTTTAGGGTTTAGGGTTTAGGGTTTAGGGTTTAGGGTTTAGGGTTTAGGGTTTAGGGTTTAGGGTTTAGGGTTTAGGGTTTAGGGTTTAGGGTTTAGGGTTTAGGGTTTAGGGTTTAGGGTTTAGGGTTTAGGGTTTAGGGTTTAGGGTTTAGGGTTTAGGGTTTAGGGTTTAGGGTTTAGGGTTTAGGGTTTAGGGTTTAGGGTTTAGGGTTTAGGGTTTAGGGTTTAGGGTTTAGGGTTTAGGGTTTAGGGTTTAGGGTTTAGGGTTTAGGGTTTAGGGTTTAGGGTTTAGGGTTTAGGGTTTAGGGTTTAGGGTTTAGGGTTTAGGGTTTAGGGTTTAGGGTTTAGGGTTTAGGGTTTAGGGTTTAGGGTTTAGGGTTTAGGGTTTAGGGTTTAGGGTTTAGGGTTTAGGGTTTAGGGTTTAGGGTTTAGGGTTTAGGGTTTAGGGTTTAGGGTTTAGGGTTTAGGGTTTAGGGTTTAGGGTTTAGGGTTTAGGGTTTAGGGTTTAGGGTTTAGGGTTTAGGGTTTAGGGTTTAGGGTTTAGGGTTTAGGGTTTAGGGTTTAGGGTTTAGGGTTTAGGGTTTAGGGTTTAGGGTTTAGGGTTTAGGGTTTAGGGTTTAGGGTTTAGGGTTTAGGGTTTAGGGTTTAGGGTTTAGGGTTTAGGGTTTAGGGTTTAGGGTTTAGGGTTTAGGGTTTAGGGTTTAGGGTTTAGGGTTTAGGGTTTAGGGTTTAGGGTTTAGGGTTTAGGGTTTAGGGTTTAGGGTTTAGGGTTTAGGGTTTAGGGTTTAGGGTTTAGGGTTTAGGGTTTAGGGTTTAGGGTTTAGGGTTTAGGGTTTAGGGTTTAGGGTTTAGGGTTTAGGGTTTAGGGTTTAGGGTTTAGGGTTTAGGGTTTAGGGTTTAGGGTTTAGGGTTTAGGGTTTAGGGTTTAGGGTTTAGGGTTTAGGGTTTAGGGTTTAGGGTTTAGGGTTTAGGGTTTAGGGTTTAGGGTTTAGGGTTTAGGGTTTAGGGTTTAGGGTTTAGGGTTTAGGGTTTAGGGTTTAGGGTTTAGGGTTTAGGGTTTAGGGTTTAGGGTTTAGGGTTTAGGGTTTAGGGTTTAGGGTTTAGGGTTTAGGG